>NC_132821.1:13343524-13675258 GCF_048594095.1 Paramormyrops kingsleyae | reverse complement strand
CTTAAGCTATCCACTAGCTCATGACAAATTTAATGGTATAAAGAACTTCATCATATCTCTTGCCATTTTTGCCTATTTTGTAAAAGTCTTAAAACAGTACTTTTTCTTATCCTCCTAGGATTTTCACCAAACCTACACAAATCTGCTATCATTTAAATCAGGAGACAGTCCGTATATAAAATTATCAAAAAAATCATAAACTTTCCATGAGGTATGGCCACCAGCCACACCCAAACCATAGTGGTGCCACACCCATTTAAATCAGACAGCTATATCTCAGGCCTGCCTCAACCAATCATCATCAAACTTAAATATATAATGTAGGATATTACTGGAGAAGGGCCCTCCAAATTTGGTGCCGATCAGTCAAACGGGGGTGCTACAGCAATATAACATCACTGTATAAACTGCAAAATCAGCTCAACTTACATTTATCTCATTTTTGATCCAGTGACATATTACTGGTTAAAATCTTTTGCCCTGCAAGTTCTGTGAGTCATGTCAAATCAAGAAATATGCAATGTCCCATGATAGTCATTTGCATTCCCTTGTCATATTTAAAAACTTAATTAATAACATATTACTGTAACTACTGCAATGTCCAGCCTAAGTAGGTCAATCTGGTAGTAGAAAAATCAGGACACTGCCCATATGTATAATTTATAAAGATAACTTCACTTGCCTGTACAGTATAGCCACCAGCCACACTGAACCTACAGCATTTCCATGATCATTTCAATGAAACAGCTAAATCAGAGGCATACTTCATCTAATCATCACCAAATTTGACCCACTAATGTAGCACTCCACCTCAGACAGACCCTGCAAATTTGGTGCCGATCGGTCAAATGGGGGCGTGACAGCCACTGTCCATATATGTGTAAGACCCACCTTAGCAGATTCAGCTGAAATGTCCTTATTCCTCATGAAATCTTCAAATAGTTGTTACCTTTCCCTTCAGCTGAGTCCATATTTTTAATTTCCTTTAATTTTTCACCAATTTGCCTTATACAACATTATCAGACTTCATTTACAAATGAGAAGGTCAGAAAGCATTTAATATCTTTTCTAAAATGGAGCGCTGACTCCACCTGCTGGCCACAACATTTCCATTCCCATTTCATTCAAACAGCTAAATCTCAGGCATGCTTCATCCGATCCTTCCAAAATTTGATTCACTTCTGTAAGTCTGGACTAGAGACAGATCTTCCAAGTTTGGTGGCGATCAGTCAATCTGGAGCAGTACAGCCACTGTCCTAGTATGTCTATTACCTACCTTCGGTAATTCAGCTGAAATATCCTTCATAATAGTTTCAAGTAATTAACTTTGACTTCACCTCAGTCCATATTTTTAAGCTCTTTTCATTTTTATGCTGTTTGATTTATAGAAAATTATCAGATTTTATTTATAAGCCAGGCAGTATATATTGCAGATTTTTCACTTTTTTGTATTAAATTGGCCAGTAGGTGGAGATGGTGCTCTATTTATATTGCAGTTTTTTGGATTTTTTTTATACATTAGCCAGCAGGTGTAGTTCGTCCTGTATTTCATTAATAGCATTAAATTCTTTCAGGGCTTCTTATGTCTAGAAGAATACTTTACAAATGCAGTAAGCCACTGTTGTTTTTTTTAATATACAAGACAGCATGTGTTCACTGAGGTACTATAAAGTAAGCTTAACTTGTATGATCTAGACTTAAAATATTAGGTATGCAGGTGCCTATTTCTACCGTCTACTTAGACCATCTGACACAAAAAACAAATTCTTTTGGGCTGAGGCACTTCAGCAAATGGTTATATATTATATCTTATATTGTTGTACTATGGCTGCTTCTGCTAATGGCAGTAGTCAAACTGCCACACCAGGGACTGCATGCTACCAATTATCAAATGTAGCGCTAACTCCACCTGCTGGCCTCACTATTTCCATACCGAATTCATTAAGTCTGCTAAACCTCATTCATACTTCATCGAAATCTCACAAAATTTGACTCACTTCTGTAGCACTGGACTATGAATAGACCATCTAACTTTGGTGACATTCGGTTAAATGGGGGCGCTTCTGCCACTGTCAAAATATGTTAATAGTTAATGCAGCTGAAATTTATTTTTCATCAAACCTTCAAAGATTATTGACATTTTCATTTCATTTCACTTTTAGAAATGTATCAAAGTTCAGAGATACTTCAGGCTGTGTACAGTGCAACAATTGCAATTTCTTCCAACAGCTAGTCACCACATGTCCCTTCTGTTTCTCATCTACCATATTCCCTTTATCGTACCTTAATCAACATATCAAAGTCAATGTTCAAAATGTCAGATATTATCTTATCATAGAAGCATTTCCTACTTTCTGACTATTTAAATGCATTGGCCATCAGTTACAGTCCGTACTTCATTTCAAATTTAGCCACTGTCCTAATATGTCTAACAACAACCTTGGTTAATGCAGCTGACATCTCCTTATTGTTTATTTAAACATTTAAATATTAATCACCTTTCCCTTCATCTAAGTCCATATTTTTAATCTGCTTATAAATTCCTGCCATTTGACTTTTAGAAATCTATCAAACTTCAATGTTACTTCAGCCTGTGTACACTGCAGCAATTGCAATATTTCTCCAACAGCTAGTCACCACATTTCCCTTCTGTTTCTCATCTACCTTTTTCCCTTTATCGTACCTTGATAAACATTTCCAAATGTAATGTTTAAATGTTAGATATCATCTCATAGTAGCATTTCATATTTTCTACCAATTTAAATGCATTGCTCATCAATTACAGTACAGTCTGTACTTCATTTACAAATAAAAGGTGAACTTCTAATTTTATGCAATTAACTTCTTTCCTCTTCATTGCTTCTTTCCATTAGCTTTGGACCCGATTGTCACTGCTTGCAGTTATCTTTATTATTATTATTATTATTATTATTATTTTTTTCCTGCCGTAAAACTGAATGTACAGCCTAAACCGTAAGAGCTAGACCAACCAAACTTGGTAAGATGATGTCAATTCCTACCCGCTACTCAGATTCTCTGACCCAGCCCAGTTAGCCAGATGGGGGCGATCTAGCACCCCCCAACGCGTTTCAGTCCATATCTCCTGTCCTATTAGTCCTACAATTCAAATTATTTTTTCTGCTGATGAGGACAGCTTTGCTCTACCATCTTGCCATTTGGACTATGAAGCTCCGCCTACTTAGATTTTTTGCTAATTTGCATAATTTGCAAATCCAACTTCTGGCCTGAAGTCCTACCCCGTCAGTCCAAATCAGACATATGAGGTGTCAAACCAATCAGTTCTCTGAGCTGGTCAAGACTTATTAAAAATAATCATAAAATTTCTGTATCATATGGCCTTCAGCCACGCTCAAACTCCACCTAAATTTGGCCAGTTTCAGTCTGACTGCTATAAGTTGGCCCTGCTTTAGCCGATCTTAACCAAATTTGAAATCCTACCTCCTAGCGCCATTCTGGGGAGTAGATATAAAGCTGGTCCCATTTCATCAATAGGGGGCGCTACAACTAAAAACTGCCAATATCTCCTGACTGCCTTGACCAATCTAATTGAAATTTGGCAGATTTGTACTATGTCCAAGCCTGAGGTCAATCATGTATCATGGCAGTCATTAGTTGTAAAATCCTGGCCACCATTAGCCAATCAAAATCAAGCAGCCATTTGACTGGCTAAACAATGAGCAATCCAAACCAAATTTAGGTTGTACATTTGTCCTCTGACCCTGAGCCCACCCTGTAAAGGACATGTCAGTCTGCCATATGGGGGCGCTACAGTGCATTTCTGCCTATTTCTCCTGAACTGTTAATTATAAAATTGACAATTGTTGCTTAAGCTATCCAGTAGCTCATGACAAATTTAATGTTATAAAGAACTTCATCATATCTCTTGCCATTTTTGCCTATTTTGTAAAAGTCTTAAAACAGTACTTTTTCTTATCCTCCTAGGATTTTCACCAAACCTACACAAATCAGTTATCATTTAATTCAGGAGACAGTCCCTATAAAAAATTATTAAAAAAATCATAAACTTTCCATGAGGTATGGCCACCAGCCACACCCAAACCATAGTGGTGCCACACCCATTTCAATCAGACAGCTATATCTCAGGCCTGCCTCAACCAATCATCATCAAACTTAAATATATAATGTAGGATATTACTGGAGAAGGGCCCTCCAAATTTGGTGCCAATCAGTTAAACGGGGGTGCTACAGCAATATAACATCACTGTATAAACTGCAAAATCAGCTCAACTTACATTTATCTCATTTTTGATCCAGTGACATATTACTGGTTAAAATCTTTTGCCCTGCAAGTTCTGTGAGTCATGTCAAATCAAGAAATATGCAATGTCCCATGATAGTCATTTGCATTCCCTTGTCATATTTAAAAACTTAATTAATAACATATTACTGTAACTACTGCAATGTCCAGCCTAAATAGGTCAATCTGGTAGTAGAAAAATCAGGACACTGCCCATATGTATAATTTATAAAGATAACTTCACTTGCCTGTACAGTATAGCCACAAGCCACACTGAACCTACAGCATTTCCATGATCATTTCAATCAAACAGCTAAATCAGAGGAATACTTCATCTGATCATAACCAAATTTGACCCACTAATGTAGCACTGCACCTCAGACAGACCCTGCAAATTTGGTGCCGATCGGTCAAATGGGGGCGCTACAGCTACTGTCCATTTATGTCTAAGACCCACCTTAGCAAATTCAGCTGAAATGTCCTTCTTTCTCATAAATCCTTCAAAGAATTTTTACCTTTCCCTACACCTTAGTCCATATTTTTAAGTTCCTTTAATTTTTCACCAATTTGCCTTATACAACACTATCAGACTTCATTTACAAATGAGAAGGTCAGAAAGCATTTAATATCATTTCTAAAATGGAGCGCTGACTCCACCTGCTGGCCACAACATTTCCATTCCCATTTCATTCAAACAGCTAAATCTCAGGCATGCTTCATCCGATTCTTACAAAATTTGATTCACTTCTGTATGACTGGACTACTGACAGATCTTCCAAGTTTGGTGGTGATCAGTCAATCTTGAGCGGTATAGCCACTGTCCTAGTATGTCTAATACCTACCTTGGTTAATTCAGCTGAAATATCCTTCATAATACTTTCAAGGAATTAACTTTCCCTTCACCTCAGTCCATATTTTTAAGCTCCTTTCATTTTTCTGCTATTTGACTTATAGAAAATTATCAGATTTTATTTATAAGCCAGGCATTATATATTGCAGACTTTTCGCTTTTTTGTATAAAATTGGCCAGTAGGTGGAGATGGTGCTCTATTTATATTGCACATTTTTAGATTTTTTTTATAGATTCGCCAGCAGGTGGAGTTCGTCCTCTATTTCATTAATGGCATTAAATTATTTCAGGGCTTCTCATGTCTAGAAGAATACTTTACAAATGTAGTAAGCCACTGTTGTTTTTTAAATATACAAGACAGCATTTGTTCACTGAGGTACTATAAAGTAAGCTTAACTTGTATGATCTAGACTTAAAATATTAGGTATGCAGGTGCCTATTTCTACTGTCTACTTAGATCATCTGACACAAACCACACATTCTTTTGGGCTGAGGCACTTCACCAAAAGGTTCTTTATTATATCATATATTGTTGTACTAAGGCTGCTTCTGCTAATGGCAGTAGTCAAGCTGCCACACCAGGGACTGCATGCTACCATTTATCAAATGTGCTAACTGCACCTGCTAGCAACACTATTTCCATACCGAATTTGTTTAGTCTGCTAAATCTCATTCATACTTCATCTAATTCTCATAAAATTTGACTGACTTCTATAGCACTGGACTACGAATAGACCATCAAACTTTGGTGACATTCGGTTAAACGGGGGCGCTACTGCCACTGTCGAAATATGTCTAAAACTGTGTTAATGCAGCTGACATCTCCTTATTGTTTATTTGAACATTAAAATATTAATCAACTTTCCCTTCATCTAAGTCTATGTTTTTAATTTGCTTATATATTCCTGGCATTTACCTTTTAGAAATCTATCAAACTTCAGTGATGTACACTGCAGCAATTTCAATTTTTCCCAAAAGCTGGTCACCACATGTCCGTTCTTTCTCATCTACCATGTTCCTTATTTCTGACGATTTCTATGCATTGGCCATCAGTTACAGTCTAAACTTCATTTACAATTTAGCCACTGTCGTAATATGTCTAACAACCTTGGTTAATGCAGCTGACATCTCCTTATTGTTTATTTAAACATTTAAATATTAATCACCTTTCCCTTCATCTAAGTCCATATTTTTTATCTGCTTATATATTACTGCCATTTCACTTTTAGAAATCTATCAAACTTCAATATTACTTCATCCTGTGTACACTGCAGCAATTGCAATATTTCTCAAACAGCTAGTCACCACATTTCCCTTCGGTTTCTCATCTACCATTTTCCCTTCATCGTACCTTGATAAACATTTCCATGGTAATGTTTAAATGTTAGGTATCATCTCATAGAAGCATTTCCTATTTTCTGCCAATTTAATTATTATTATTATTTTTCGCGCCCTAAAACTGAATGTACAGCCTAAACCGTAAGAGCTAGACCAACCAAACTTGGTAATATGATGTCAATTCCTACCCGCTACTCAGATTTTCCGACCCAGGCCTGTCAGCCAGATGGGGGCGCTCTAGCGCCCCCCAACGCGTTTCAGTCCATATCTCCTGTCCTATTAGTCCTATAATTGAAATTACTTTTTCTGCTGATACAGACAGCTTTGCTCTACCAAATTGCCATTTGGACTATGAAGCTCCGCCTACTTAGATTTTTTGCTAATTTGCATAATTTGTGAAACTGACTTCTGCATTCAAGTCCTACACTATTGGACCAAATCAGACAAATGAAGTGTCAAACCGATCAGTCCACCGAGCTGATCAAAAGATATTCAAGAAAGTCTGACATTTGTCTATTTTATGGCCACTAGCCATGCCCAAATCCCACCTAAATTTGGCCTATTTCTGTCTGACTGCTATAACTTGGCCCTGCTTTAGCCGATTATAACCAAATTTGAAATCCTTCATCGCAGTGCCATTCTGGGGACAAGAAATAAAGCTGGCCCCATTTCATCAATAGGGGGCGCTACAACTAAAAACTGCCAATATCTCCTGACTGCCTTGACCAATCAAACTAAAATTTGGCAAATACATACTACGACCAATTCTGAGATCAGACATATATCATAGTAGTCATTGATCATAAAATCATGGTCATCATCAGCCAATCAAATTGAAGCAGCCGTTTCACAGGCTAAACAATACCGAATCTCAACCAAAACAGGCTGTCACATTTGATTCCCGAACCTTAGCATACCCTGTTAAGGACACCGCAATCAGCCAGATGGGGGCGCTACAGCAACAAGTTTTGCATTTCTGCCTATTTCTCCTGAACTGATAAAGATTAAATTGACAATGGTTGCGAATCCTATCCACTAGATCATGGCAAATTTAATGGTTTAAAGAACTTCATCATAACTTTTGCCTTTTTTGCCTATTTTGTAAAAGTCTGAAAACATGGCTTTTTGTTAGCCTCCAAGGGTTTTCACCAATCCTACACATATCTAGTATCATTTAAATCAGGAGACAGTGCATATATAAAATTATCCAAAACATCATATACTTTCCATGTGGTATGGCCACCAGCCACACCCGAACCATACTGGTGCGACACCCATTTCAATCAGACAGCTATATCTTAGGCGTGCCTCAACCAATCATCACCAAACTTAAATATATAATGTAGGACATTACTGGAGAAGGGCCCTCCAAATTTGGTGCCGATCAGTCAAACGGGGGCGCTACAGCAATATAACATGTCTGAATAAACCTGCAAAATCAGTACAACTTACATTTATCTCATTTCTGTTCCAGTGACATATGACTGGTTTGTATTGCAAGTTCTCTTAGTTATGCCAAATCAAGAAATATGCAATGCCTAATGATTGTCATTTGCATTCCCTTGTGACATTTAAAAACTTAATAAATAACATATTGCTATAACTACTACAATGTCCAGCCCAAGTAGGTCATTCTGGTAGTAGATCAATCATGACACGGCCCTTCTGGATAATTTACAAAAACATCTTGACCTACCTGTATGCTATGGCCACCAACTACACCAAACCTGCACCATTTCCATGCTCATATCAATCAAACAGCTAAATCTGAGGCAGACTTCGTCTGATCATAACCAAATTTGACCCACTAATGTAGCACTGGACCTCAAACAGACCTTCCAAATTTGGTGCTGATCGGTCAAATGGGGGCGTGACAACCACTGTCCATATATGTGTAAGACCCACCTTAGCAGATTCAGCTGAAATGTCCTTATTCCTCATGAAACCTTCAAATAATTGTTACCTTTCCCTTCAGCTGAGTCCATATTTTTAATTTCCTTTCATTTTTCAACAAATTGCCTCACACAACATTATCATTTACAAATGAGAAGGTCAGAAACCATTTAATATCATTTCTAAAATGGAGCGCTGACTCCACCTGCTGGCCACACCATTTCCATTCCCATTTCATTCAAACAGCTAAATCTCAGGCATGCTTCATCTGATCCTTACAAAATTTGATTCACTTCTGTATGACTGGACTACAGACAAATCTTCCAAGTTTGGTGGCGATCAGTCAATCTGGAGCGGTACAGCCACTGTCTTAGTATGTCTAATACCTACCTTGGCTAATTCAGCTGAAATATCCTTCATAATACTTTCAAGTAATTAACTTTCCCTTCAACTCAGTCCATATTTTTAAGCTCCTTTCATTTTTATGTTATTTGACTTATAGAAAATTATCAGATTTTATTTATAAGCCAGGCAGTATATATTTCAGATTTTTCACTTTTTTGTATTAAATTGGCCAGTAGGTGGAGATGGTGCTCTATTTATAATGCAATTTTTTTTAATTTTTTTTACAGACTAGCCAGCAGGTGTAGTTCGTCCTCTATTTCATTAATGCCATTCAATTCTTTCAGGGCTTCTCATGTCTAGAATAATACTTTACAAATGCAGTAAGCCACTGTTGTTTTGAATATACAAGACAGCATGTGTTCACTGAGGTACTATAAAGTAAGCTTAACTTGTAAGATCTAGACTTAAAATATTAGGTATGCAGGTGCCTATTTCTACCATCTACTTAGACCATCTGACACAAACCACACATTCTTTTGGGCTAAGGCACTTCACCAAAGGGTTCTATATTATATCCTATATTGCTGTACTAAGGCTGCTTCTGCTAATGGCAGTAGTCAAACTGCCACACCAGGGACTGCATGCTACCATTTATCAAATGTAGCGCTAAATCCACCTGCTGGCCACATTATTTCCATACCGAATTCATTAAGTCTGCTAAATCTCATTCATGCTTCATCGAATTCTCATAAAATTTGACTCACTTCTGTAGCACTGGACTACGAAAAGACCATCCAACTTTGGTGACATTCGGTTAAACAGGGGTGCTACTGCCGCTGTCAAAATAGGTCTAAAACTCATAGTTAATGTAGCTGAAATTTCTTTATTTTTCATCAAACCTTCAAAGATTAATCACATTTTCATTCACTTTCATTTTCCTGCCATTTCACTTTTAGAAATGTATCAAAGTTCAGTGATACTTCAGGCTGTGTACACTGCAGCAATTGCAATTTCTTTGAACAGCTAGTCACCACATTTCCCTTCTGTTTCTCATCTACCTTTATAGGACTTTAATCAACATTTCTACGGTAATGTTAAAATGTCAAGTATCATCTTATCATAGTAGCATTTCCTACTTTCTGACTATTTAAATGCATTGGCCATCAGTTTGAATCTGTACTTCATTTCCAATTTAGCCACTGTCTTAATAAGTCTAACAACATCCTAGGTTAATGCAGCTGACATCTTCTTATTGTTCATTTAAACATTTAAATATTAATCACCTTTTGCTTCATCTAAGTCCATATTTTTAATCTGCTTATATATTTCTGCCATTTGACTTTTAGAAATCAATCAAAGTTCAATGTTACTTCAGCCTGTGTACACTGCAGCAATTGCAATATTTCTCCAACAGCTAGTCACCACATTTCCCTTCTGTTTCTCATCTGCCCTGTTCCCGCTTTCGTACCTTAATCAACATTTCTACGGTAGTGTTCAAATGTCAGGTATCATCTTATCATAGTAGCATTTCCTACTTTCTGACTATTTACATGCATTGGCCAACAGTTAGTCTGTACTTCATTTCCAATACAGCCACTGTCTTAATATGTCTAAGACCAACCTTTGTTAATGCAGCTGAAATCTCCTTATTGTTAATTTAAAGATTTAAATATTAATCACCATTCCCTTCTTCTAAGTCCATATTTTTATCTACTTATATATTACTACCATTTCACTTTTAGAAATCTATCAAACTTCAATGTTACTTCAGCCTGTGTACACTGCAGCAATTGCAATATTTCTCTAACAGACAGTCACAACATTTTCCTTCTGTTTTTCATCTACCATTTTCCCTTTATTGTACCTTGATAAACAATTCTACGGTAATGTTAAAATGTTACGAATCATTATCTCATAGTAGCATTTCCTATTTTCTGACTATTTAAATGCATTGGCCATCAGGTACAGTCTGTATTTCATCTACAATTTTGCTGCTGTCCTAATATGTCGAACACCAACCTTGGTTAATACAGCTGACATCTCCTTATTGTTTATTTAAGCATTTAAATATTAATCACCTTTCCCTTCATCTAAGTTCATATTTTTAATCTGCTTATATATTTCTGTCATTTAAGTTTAAGAAATCTATCAAACTTCAATGTTACTATAGCCTGTGTACACTGCAGCAATTGCAATATTTCTCCAACAGCTAGTCACCACATTTCCCTTCTGTTTCTCATCTACCTTTTTCCCTCTATCGTACCTTGACAAATATTTCTAAGGTAATGTAAAAATGTTACGTATCATCTCATAGTATCATTTCATATTTTCTGACTATTTAAATGCATTGCTCATCAATTACAGTCTATACTTCATTTACAATAATTTGTAAACTTTTAATTTTATGACATTCACTTCATTACTATTCATTGCTTCTGTCCATTTGCTTTGGACCCGATTGTCACTGCTTGCAGTTATTTAAGGGTCCAAAGCATGAAATGCTATGGAACCTTATTGTTTTTCTTAGGATTATTATTAAGGGTCCAAAGCATGAAATGCTATGGAACCTTATTGTTTTTCTTAGGATTTTTCTCTTTTATTATTATTATTATTTTTCGCGCCCTAAAACTGAATGTACAGCCTAAACCGTAAGAACTAGACCAACCAAACTTGGTAAGATGATGTCAATTCCTACCCGCTACTCAGATTCTCCGACCCAGGCCTGTCAGCCAGATGGGGGCGCTCTAGCGCCCCCCAACGCGTTTCAGTCCATATCTCCTGTCCTATTAGTCCTACAATTGAAATTATTTTTTCTGCTGATACAGACAGCTTTGCTCTACCAACTTGCCATTTGGACTATGAAGCTCCGCCTACTTAGATTTTTTGCTAATTTGCATAATTTGCAAATCTGACCTCTGCCTTCAAGTCCTACCCCGTCTGTCCCAATCAGACAAATGAGGTGTCAAACCAATCAGTTCTCTGAGCTGATCAAGACTTACAAAAATAATCATGAAATTTCTGTATCATACGGTCTTCAGCCACGCCCAAACTTTGCATAAATTTGGCCAGTTTCAGTCTGATTGCTATAACTTGGCTCTGCTTTAACCAATCTTAACAAAATTTGAAATCCTTCCTCCCAGTGCCATTCTGGGGACTAGTTATAAAGCTGGCCCCATTTCATCAATAGGGGGCGCTACAACTAAAAACTGCCAATATCTCCTGACTGCATTGACCAATCTAATTGAAATTTGGCAGATATGTACTACAACCAATTCTGAGATCAGACATATATCATAGCAGTCATTGATCATAAAATCATGGTCATCATCAGCCAATCAAAATGAAGCAGCCATTTGACAGGCTAAACAATACCGAATCTCAACCAAAACAGGCTGTCACATTTGATTCCCTACCCTTAGCTTACCATGTTAAGGACACCGCAATCAGCCAGATGGGGGCGCTACAGCAACAAGTTTTGCATTTCTGTCTATTTCTCTTGAACTGATAAAGATAGAATTTAGAATTGCTGCGAATCCTATCCACTCGCTCATGGCAAATTTAATGGTATAAAGAACTTCATCATATCTCTTGCCCTTTTTGCCTATTTTGTAACAGTCTGAAAACAGGGTTTTTTCTTATCCTCCTAGGATTTTCACCAAACCTACACAAATCTGTTATCATTTAAATCAGGAGACAGTCCCTATATAAAATTATTAAAAAAATCATAAACTTTCCATGAGGTACGGCCACCAGCCACACCCAAACCATAGTGGTGCCACACCCATTTCAATCAGACAGCTATATCTCAGGCGTGCCTCAACCAATCATCACCAAACTTAAATATGTAATGTAGGATATTACTGGAGAAGGGCCCTCCAAATTTGGTGCCGATCAGTCAAACGGGGGCGCTACAGCAATATAACATGTCTGTATAAACCTGCAAAATCAGTACAACTTACATTTATCTCATTTCTGTTCCAGTGACATATGACTGGTTGAAATCTTTTGTATTGCAAGTTCTCTTAGTTATGCCAAATCAAGAAATATGCAATGCCTAATGATTGTCATTTGCATTCCCTTGTGACATTTAAAAACTTAATAAATAACATATTGCTATAAGTACTACAATGTCCAGCCCAAGAAGGTCATTCTGGTAGTAGATCAATCATGACACGGCCCTTATGGATAATTTATAAAAATAACTTGACCTACCTGTATGCTATGGCCACCAACTACACCAAACCTGCACCATTTCCATGCTCATTTCAATCAAACAGCTAAATCTGAGGCATTCTTCATCAAATCCTCATAAAATTTGACCAGCTAATGTAACCATAGACCACAGACAGACCCTCCAATTTTGGTGCCGATCGGTCAAATGGGGGAGCTACAGCCACTGTCTATATATTTCTAAGACCCACCTTAGCAAATTCAGTTGGAATGTCCTTATTTCTCTTCAAACATTCAAAGAATTGTTTGCTTTCCCTTCAACTAGGTCCATATTTTAATTTCTGTTCATTTTTCACCCATTTGCCTCATAGAACATTATCAGAATTAATTTAAACATGAGAAGGCCTAAAAGTATTAAATAGCATTTCTAAAATGTAGCGTTGACTCCACCTGCTGGCCACAGCATTTCCATTTCCATTTCATTCAAACAGCTAAATCTCAGGCATGCTTCTCCCAATCTTCACAAAATATGACTCTCTCCTGCAGGAGTGGACTACAGACAGACCATCTAAGTTTGGTGGTGATCGGGCAAACGGGGGCACTACAGCCAATGTTGTATTATGTCTAAGAGCCACCTTAACAGATTCAGCTGAAATGTCCTTATTCCTCATGAAACCTTCAAAGAATTGTTACCTTTCCCTTCACCTTAGTCCATATTTTTAATTTCCTTTCATTTTTCACCAATTTGCCTTATACAACATTATCAGACTTCATTTACAAATGAGAAGGTCAGAAAGCATTTAATATCATTTCTAAAATGGAGCGCTGACTACACCTTCTGGCCACACCATTTCCATTCCCATTTCATTCAAACAGCTAAATCTCAGGCATGCTTCATCTGATCCTTACAAAATTTGATTCACTTCTGTATGACTGGACCACAGACAAATCTTCCAAGTTTGGTGGCGATCAGTCAATCTGGAGCGGTACAGCCACTTTCCTAGTATGTCTAATACCTACCTTGGCTAATTCAGCTGAAATATCCTTCATAATACTTTAAAGGAATTAACTTTCCCTTCACCTCAGTCCATATTTTTAAGCTCCTTTCATTTTTATGCTATTTGACTTATAGAAAATTATCAGATTTTATTTATAAGCCAGGCAGTATATATTGCAGATTTTTTGCTTTTTTGTATTAAATTGGCCAGTAGGTGGAGATGGTGCTCTATTTATATTGCAGTTTTTTGGATTTTTTTTTATACATTAGCCAGCAGGTGTAGTTCGTCCTGTATTTCATTAATGGCATTAAATTCTTTCAGGGCTTCTCATGTCTAGAAGAATACTTTACAAATGCAGTAAGCCACTGTTGTTTTTTTTAATATACAAGACGGAATGTGTTCACTGAGGTACTGTAAAGTAAGCTTAACTTGTATGATCTAGACTTAAAATTTTAGTTATGCAGGTGCCTATTTCTACCGTCTACTTAGACCATCTGACACAAAAAACAAATTCTTTTGGGCTGAGGCACTTCAGCAAATGGTTATATTTATTATTATTTTTCTGCCCTAAAACTGAATGCCCAGCCTAAACCGTAAGTCCTAGGCCTACCAAATTTGGTACGATGATTGGAATTCCTACCCACTACTCAGGTTTTCCGACCCGTCCGACTCAGCCAGAGGGGGGCGCCGTAGCACCCCCTAACACGTTTTGGACGATATCTCCTGTCCTGTATGTCCTACCTTCAAAATTCTTTTTTCTCCTGATACAGACAGCCATGCCCTACCAAAAAGTCAATGGGACCATGAAGCTCCGCCTACTTAGATTTTTTGCTAATTTGCATAATTTGCAAATCATACTTTTTCCTTAAAGTCCTGGCTAGTCCTACCAAATCAGACAAATGAGGTGTCAGACTATTCAAAATTCTCAGCTGATCAAGAATCATTAACAAAATTCAGACATTTTTATATCCTACGGCCATTAGCCACGCCCAAACAATGTCCAAATTTGGCCCGTTTTCGTCTGATGGCTATAACTTGGCCGTGCCTTGGCCTACCTTGACCAAATTTGAAATGCTACCTCCCTACACCATTCTGGGGACACCGTCCGAAGCGGGCCGCATTTTGTCAACATGGGGGCGCTACAACTAAAAACTGGCAATATCTCCTGACTGCCTTGGCCAATCCAACTGAAATTTGGCAGACATATACTACGACCTAGCCTGAGGACAGTCACATACAACGCCAGTCATCAATCATAAAAGCTTGGCTGCCATTAGCCAATCAACATCAAGCAACCATTTGACAGGCTTAACAATGACCAATCAAACCAAAATTTGGCTGCTACATTCACCTTCTGACCCTCTGCAAACCCTGTAAAGGACAACTCACTAGGCCAGATGGGGGCGCTACAGTGGCCCCATTTGCATTTCTGCCTATTTCTACAAAACTGTCAAGCCTACAGTTAAAATTGATTGCCAGTCTAATTCAATATGTCATGGCAAATCTAAACACATATGTAACTTGGTTATATATCATTGCATTTTTGCATAATTTATAATTGTCTGTAAACAGGCTTTTTCGTTGCCCTCCTAGAATTTTTGCCTCACCTACTTAAATCTGCTGTCATTAAAATCAGGAGACAGTCCATTTAATGATTTATAGAAAAAATCTTATGCTTTCAGTAAGGTACGGCCAAAAGCCAAACCATGACCATACTGGTGCCACATACATTTCAATCAGACAGCTATATCTCAGGCATGCTTCAGCCAATCATTACCAAATTTCTCTCACTAATGTAGTGCTATACCACCGAGCGACCCTCCAAATTTTGTGTCGATCAGTCAAACGGGAGCACTACGGCCACTGTTTATATGTTACTAAGACCAACCTAGGCCAATTCAGCTATACTGAGTTACCAGATCAGTTATGAAAGTGCCTACTGATCTCACCGATCTTACCATCAGAAGCGGGTGGCTCAGTGGGCTAAACCTGTGTGCTTGTAATCAGAGGGTCACTGGTTCGAACCCAGCTTCAGTTGGTACTTGAGCTAGGCAGCCCGATGTGCACAGCATGTTCTCTGTAAAGCAAGCTGGGGAGACATATAGGCATTTTCCCCATGATGGTCAATGAAGCTTCTATTTTTGTTATTAACCCAGCCATTCAGACGGGCTTAGGCACTCCTCCGGAGGGTTCGATTATAATTATTTTTCTTCCCTAAAACTGAATGCCCAGCCTAAACCGTAAGTCCTAGGCCATCCAAATTTGGCAGTAAGATTCCTATTGCTATCCACTACTGAGCCTCTCTGACCTATCCCAGTCAGTCAGAGGGGGGCACCGTTGCACCCCACAACACGTTTTGGTCGATATCTCCTGTCCTACTTGTCCTACACTTAAATTTTATTGGCAGTCAAATTTACTATCTTGTACTAAATCCAGGAACATATATAGTCATATCGCATTAGCCCTATGCCAAAATTTCCATCATGTTATGGCTGACTAATTCTGTCTGACTTTCTACTAGCATGGCCGCCAGATCTCTGCCCTTATTCCTCTACTGTCCTACCAGTCCGATTGTCCTACGCTTTGGACCCTTTAGTAACTGCTTGCAGTTTCTAGTTATTATTAAGGGTCCAAAGGACGAAGTCCTTATGGACCATTATTGTTTTTCTTAGGATTATTATTATTATTATTATTATTATTTTTCTGCCCTAAAACTGAATGTACAGCCTAAACTGTAAGAGCTAGACCAACCAAACTTGGTCAGATGATGTCAATTCCTACCCACTACTCAGGTTGTCCTACCCAGTCCTGCCAGCCAGATGGGGGCGCCTTAGCGCCCCCCAACACGTTTCGGTCGATATCTCCTGTCCTGTTAGACCTACAATCGAAATTCTTTGTTCTACATATACAGACAGCAAAGCCCTACCAACTTGCCATTTGGACTATGAAGCTCCGCCTACTTAGATTTTTTGCTAATTTGCATAATTTGCCAATCCTACTTTTTCCTTAAAGTCCTGGCTTGTCCTACCAAATCAGACAAATGAGGTGTCAGACGAATCAGAATTCTCTGCTGATCAAGAATTATCCACAAAATTCAGACATTTTTATATCCTACGGCCATTAGCCACGCCCAAACAATGTCCAAATTTGGCCCGTTTTGGTCTGACGGCTATAAGTTGGCCGTGCCTTGGCCTACCTTGACCAAATTTGAAATGCTACCTCCCTACACCATTCTGGGGACACGGTCCGAGGCGGGCCGCATTTCGTCAATAGGGGGCGCTACAACTAAAAACTGGCAATATCTCCTGACTGCCTTTGCCAATCTAACTGAAATTTGGTAGATATGTACTAGGAAGCAGCCTGTGGTCAGTCACCTACAATGGCAGTAATTATTCCTTAAAGAGTGGCCGCCATCAGCCAATCAAAATCAAGCAGGCATTTCACAGGCTTCTCAATGACCAATCTAAATCAAATTTGGGTGATACATTTGTGCTCTGACCCTCTGCCTAAACTGTAAAGGACACCTCACTCGGCCAGATGGGGGCGCAACAGTGACAACTTTTGCATTTCTGCCTATTTCTCGAGAACGGTGAAGCCTACAATCGACATTTCTTGCCAGGTCAATTCAGTACGACATGCCAAATCAAACAACATGTAGAACTTGCTTCTGCATCTTTGCGTTTTTGCATAATTCATATTGGTCTGAAAACAAGACATTTCGTTAACCTCCTAGGATTTTCACCAAACCTACACAAATCTGGTATCATTTAAATCAGGAGACAGTCATAATAAATAATTCATAAAAAAATCATAAACTTTCCATGAGGTATAGTCACCAGCCACACACAAACCATACAGGTGCCATGCCCAATTCAATCAGACAGCTATATCTCAGGCCTGCCTCAGCCAATCATCACCAAACTTTAATATATCCTGTAGAATAGTAGTCCGGAAGGGCCCTCCAAATTTGGTGCCGATCGGTCAAACGGGGGCGCTACAACAACATAACATGTCTGTATAAACCTTGAAAATCAGTTCAACTTACATTTATCTCATTTCTGTTCTAGTGACATGTTACTGGTTAAAATATTTTGTACTGCCAGTTCTGTGAGTCATGCCAAATCAAGACATATGCAATGCCCAATGATAGTCATTTTCATTCCCTTGTGATGTTTAAAAACTTAATAAATAACATATTACTGTAACTTCTACAATGTTCAGCCCAAGTAGGTCATTCTGGTAGTACATCAATCAGGACATTGCCATTATGGATAATTCATAAAAATATCTTAACCTGTACGCTATGGCCACCAGCTACAACAAACCTGCACCATATCCATGCTCATTTCAATCAACCATCTAAAGCTCAGCTGTGCTTCAGCCAATCCTCATCAAATTTGACGGCCTAATGTAGTAAGGGACCTCAGACAGACCCTCCAATTTTGGTTCCAATCGGTCAAATGGGGGCGCTACAGCCACTGTCCATATATTTCTAAGACCCACCTTAGCAAATTCAGCTGAAATGTCCTTATTTCTCATAAAACCTTGAAAGAATTGTTACCTTTCCCTTCACCTGAGTCCATATTTCTTATTCACTTTCATTTTTCACCGATTTGCCTCATAGAACATTATCAGACTTAATTTACACATAAGAAGGCCTGAAAGTATTGAATACAATTTCTAAAATGGAGCGCTGACTCCACCTGCTGGCCACACTGTTTCCATGCCCATTTTATTAAAATAGCTATATCTCTGGCATGCTTCATCCAATCCTCACAAAATTTGACGCACATCTGTGTTACTAGACTTCAGAAAGACCTTCCAAGTTTGGTGGCAATCGGTCAAACGGGGGCACTACAGCCACTGTCCTAATATGTCTAAGACCAACCTTGGTTAATGCAGCTGAAATCTGCTTATCGTTTATTTAAAAATTAAAAAATTAATCACCTTTCCCTTCATCTAAGTCCATATTTTTAATCTGCTTATATTTTCCTGCCATTTGACTTTTACAAATCTTTCAAACTTCAATCTTTCTTCAGGCTGTGTACACTGCAGCAATTACAATTTTATAATAAATTGGCCAGCAGGTGGAGTCAGCGCTCCATTTCAATAATGCCTTCAATACTTTTAGCCTTTCTCCTGTCTAAATGTATAACCTAGAATATGATACAGCATGATATTACTGCTGTTACATGTCACAATACGCAACTCAGCACTTTGTTAAGAATATGCAACACAGCCTATGTTTACACAGGCAGTATAAAAAAGAAAACTCTGTAATATCTAGACTTACCAGACCAGGTATGAAGGTCCCTAAATCTACCAACTAGTCAGGCCATCTGACCCAAACCATGCATTCAGTCAGGCTAAGGCACTCCACCACAGGGTTCTACATTCTGTCCTACATTTGCTGACCTGTTAGACCGATACTAACTAATCTATATCCTGATTTCTACCTACTACTGAGACCATCTGACCAAAACAATGCATTCAGTCAGGTTCAGGCACTACACCACAGGGTTCTACATTCTGTCCTACATTTCCTGACCTGTTAGACCGACACTCAACAATCTACATCATGATTTCTACCTTCTACTCAAACCATCTGACCTAAACAAGTTCTGTTCTGTCTGACATCTGCTGACCTGTAGTTCTGTCTGACTTTTTAGTATCCTCCTCTACGGTTTGCCCTACATCTCCTGTCACATTAGAGCTACGCTAAATCTCCATCCTGTTATGGCAGTCTAATTGTTGCCCGGTCAATTAAGTACGACATGCCAAATCAAACAACATGTAGAACTTGCTTCTGCATCTTTGCGTTTTTGCATAATTCATATTGGTCTGAAAACAAGACATTTCGTTAACCTCCTAGGATTTTCACCAAACCTACACAAATCTGGTATCATTTAAATCAGGAGACAGTCATAATAAATAATTCATAAAAAAATCATAAACTTTCCATGAGGTATAGTCACCAGCCACACACAAACCATACAGGTGCCATGCCCAATTCAATCAGACAGCTATATCTCAGGCCTGCCTCAGCCAATCATCACCAAACTTTAATATATCCTGTAGAATAGTAGTCCGGAAGGGCCCTCCAAATTTGGTGCCGATCGGTCAAACGGGGGCGCTACAACAATATAACATGTCTGTATAAACCTTGAAAATCAGTTCAACTTACATTTATCTCATTTCTGTTCTAGTGACATATTACTGGTTAAAATATTTTGTACTGCCAGTTCTGTGAGTCATGCCAAATCAAGACATATGCAATGCCCAATGATAGTCATTTTCATTCCCTTGTGATGTTTAATAACTTAATAAATAACATATTACTGTAACTTCTACAATATCCAGCCCAAGTAGGTCATTCTGGTAGTACATCAATCAGGACATTGCCCTTATGGATAATTCATAAAAATATCTTGACCTGTATGCTATGGCCACCAGCTACAACAAACCTGCACCATATCCATGCTCATTTCAATCAACCATCTAAATCTCAGCCGTGCTTCAGCCAATCCTCATCAAATTTGACGGCCTAATGTAGTAAGGGACCTCAGACAGACCCTCCAATATTGGTGCCAATCGGTCAAACAGGGGCGCTACAGCCACTGTCCATATATGTCTAAGACCCACCTTAGCAAATTCAGCTGAAATGTCCTTATTTCTCATAAAACCTTGAAAGAATTGTTACCTTTCCCTTCACCTGAGTCCATATTTTTTATTCACTTTCATTTTTCACCAATTTGCCTCATAGAACATTATCAGACTTAATTTACACATAAGAAGGCCTGAAAGTATTGAATACAATTTCTAAAATGGAGCGCTGACTCCACCTGCTGGCCACACTGTTTCCATGCCTATTTCATTCAAATAGCTATATCTCTGGCATGCTTCATCCAATCCTCACAAAATTTGATGCACGGCTGTGTTACTAGACTGCCTCAGCCAAGCTGCAAAAGACCTTCCAAGTTTGGTGGCAATCAGTCAAACGGGGGCACTACAGCCACTGTCATAATATGTCTAAGACCAACCTTGGTTAATGCAGCTGAAATCTGCTTATTGTTTATTTAAAAATTAAAATATTAATCACCTTTCCCTTCATCTAAGTCCATATTTTTAATCTGCTTATATTCTCCTGCCATTTGACTTTTACAAATCTTTCAAACTTTAATCTTTCTTCAGGCTGTGTACACTACAGCAATTACAATTTTATAATAAATTGGCCAGCAGGTGGAGTCAGCGCTCCATTTCAATAATGCCTTCAATACTTTTAGCCTTTCTCCTGTCTAAATGTATAACCTAGAATATGATACAGCATGATATTACTGCTGTTACATGTCACAATACGCAACTCAGCACTTTGTTAAGAATATGCAACACAGCCTATGTTTACACAGGCAGTATAAAAAAGAAAACTCTGTAATATCTAGACTTACCAGACCAGGTATGAAGGTCCCTAAATCTACCAACTAGTCAGGCCATCTGACCCAAACCATGCATTCAGTCAGGCTAAGGCACTCCACCACAGGGTTCTACATTCTGTCCTACATTTGCTGACCTGTTAGACCGATACTAACTAATCTATATCCTGATTTCTACCTACTACTGAGACCATCTGACCAAAACAATGCATTCAGTCAGGTTCAGGCACTACACCACAGGGTTCTACATTCTGTCCTACATTTCCTGACCTGTTAGACCGACACTCAACAATCTACATCATGATTTCTACCTTCTACTCAAACCATCTGACCTAAACAAGTTCTGTTCTGTCTGACATCTGCTGACCTGTAGTTCTGTCTGACTTTTTAGTATCCTCCTCTACGGTTTGCCCTACATCTCCTGTCACATTAGAGCTACGCTAAATCTCCATCCTGTTATGGCAGTCTAATTGTTGCCCGGTCAATTAAGTACGACATGCCAAATCAAACAACATGTAGAACTTGCTTCTGCATCTTTGCATTTTTGCATAATTCATATTGGTCTGAAAACAAGACATTTCGTTAACCTCCTAGGATTTTCACCAAACCTACACAAATCTGGTATCATTTAAATCAGGAGACAGTCATAATAAATAATTCATAAAAAAATCATAAACTTTCCATGAGGTATAGTCACCAGCCACACACAAACCATACAGGTGCCATGCCCAATTCAATCAGACAGCTATATCTCAGGCCTGCCTCAGCCAATCATCACCAAACTTTAATATATCCTGTAGAATAGTAGTCCGGAAGGGCCCTCCAAATTTGGTGCCGATCGGTCAAACGGGGGCGCTACAACAATATAACATGTCTGTATAAACCTTGAAAATCAGTTCAACTTACATTTATCTCATTTCTGTTCTAGTGACATATTACTGGTTAAAATATTTTGTACTGCCAGTTCTGTGAGTCATGCCAAATCAAGACATATGCAATGCCCAATGATAGTCATTTTCATTCCCTTGTGATGTTTAATAACTTAATAAATAACATATTACTGTAACTTCTACAATATCCAGCCCAAGTAGGTCATTCTGGTAGTACATCAATCAGGACATTGCCCTTATGGATAATTCATAAAAATATCTTGACCTGTATGCTATGGCCACCAGCTACAACAAACCTGCACCATATCCATGCTCATTTCAATCAACCATCTAAATCTCAGCCGTGCTTCAGCCAATCCTCATCAAATTTGACGGCCTAATGTAGTAAGGGACCTCAGACAGACCCTCCAATATTGGTGCCAATCGGTCAAACAGGGGCGCTACAGCCACTGTCCATATATGTCTAAGACCCACCTTAGCAAATTCAGCTGAAATGTCCTTATTTCTCATAAAACCTTGAAAGAATTGTTACCTTTCCCTTCACCTGAGTCCATATTTTTTATTCACTTTCATTTTTCACCAATTTGCCTCATAGAACATTATCAGACTTAATTTACACATAAGAAGGCCTGAAAGTATTGAATACAATTTCTAAAATGGAGCGCTGACTCCACCTGCTGGCCACACTGTTTCCATGCCTATTTCATTCAAATAGCTATATCTCTGGCATGCTTCATCCAATCCTCACAAAATTTGATGCACGGCTGTGTTACTAGACTGCCTCAGCCAAGCTGCAAAAGACCTTCCAAGTTTGGTGGCAATCAGTCAAACGGGGGCACTACAGCCACTGTCATAATATGTCTAAGACCAACCTTGGTTAATGCAGCTGAAATCTGCTTATTGTTTATTTAAAAATTAAAATATTAATCACCTTTCCCTTCATCTAAGTCCATATTTTTAATCTGCTTATATTCTCCTGCCATTTGACTTTTACAAATCTTTCAAACTTTAATCTTTCTTCAGGCTGTGTAGACTACAGCAATTACAATTTTATAATAAATTGGCCAGCAGGTGGAGTCAGCGCTCCATTTCAATAATGCCTTCAATACTTTTAGCCTTTCTCCTGTCTAAATATACATCCTAGAATAGCATACAGCATGATATTACTGCTGTTACATGTCACACTCCCGCAACTCAGCACTTTGTTAAGAATATGCAACACAGCCTATGTTTACACAGGCAGTATAAAAAAGCAACTATGTAATATCTACACTTACCAGACCAGGTATGAAGGTCCCTAAATCTACCAACTAGTCAGGCCATCTGACCCAAAACATGTATTAAGTCAGGCTAAGGCACTCCACCACAGGGTTCTACATTCTGTCCTGCATTTGCTGACCTGTTAGACCGATACTAACTAGTCTATATCCTGATTTCTACCTACTACTCAGACTATCTCACCAAAACATTGCATTCAGTCAGGTTCAGGCACTACACCACAGGGTCCTACATTCTGTCCTACATTTCCTGACCTGTTAGACGGACACTCAACAATCTCCATCCTGATTTCTACCTTCTACTCAAACCATCTGTTGTCCTACCTGTCCTACCTGTCCTACTTGTCATACCCTTTGGACCCTTCAGTAACTGCCTGCAGTTTCTAGTTATTATTATTATTTTTCTGCCCTAAAACTGAATGCCCAGCCTAAACCGTAAGTCCTAGGCCTACCAAATTTGGTACGATGATTGGAATTCCTACCCACTACTCAGCGTGTCCGACGCGTCCGACTCAGCCACAGGGGGGCGCCGTAGCGCCCCCCAACACGTTTTGGACGATATCTCCTGTCCTGTTTGTCCTACCATCGAAATTTTTTTTTCTCCTGATGCAGACAGCCATGCCCTACCAAAAAGTCAATGGGACCATGAAGCTCCGCCTACTTAAATTTTTTGATAATTTGCATAATTTGCAAATCGTACTTTTTCCTTAAAGTCCTGGCTTGTCCTACCAAATCAGACAAATGAGGTGTCAGACGAATCAGAATTCTCTGCTGATCAAGAATTATTAACAAAATTCAGACATTTTTATATCCTACGGCCATTAGCCACGCCCAAACAATGTCCAAATTTGGCCCGTTTTGGTCTGACGGCTATAACTTGGCCGTGCCTTGGCCAACCTTGACCAAATTTGAAATGCTTCCTCCCTACACCATTCTGGGGACACGGTCCGAAGCGGGCCGCATTTCGTCAATAGGGGGCGCTACAACTAAAAACTGGCAATATCTTCTGACTGCCTCGGCCAATCCAACTGAAATTTGGAAGGTATGTACTAGGACGCAGCCTGAGGTCAGTCACATACAATGGCAGTCATGAGTCCTGAAACAGTGGCCGCCATCGGCCAATCAAAATCAAGCAGCAATTTGACTGGCTTAATGATGACCAATCTAAATCAAATTTAGCTGGTACATTTGTCCTCTGACCCTCAGCCTACCCTGTAAACAGTGGCTATGGCCACTGTTTTTATATTACTAAGACCAACCTAGGCCAATTCAGCTCAAATGAGTTACCAGATCAGGTAGGAAGGTGTCTACTGATCTCACCTGCTTTAACCACAGCAACGGGTGGCTCAGTGGGCTAAACTTGTATGCTTGTAATCAGAGGGTCGCAGGTTCGAACCCAGCTTTGGTGGGTACTCGAGCTAGGCAGCCCGATGTGCACAGCATACCCTCCGTGAAGTGAACTGGGGAGACGTGAAGACGTTTTCCCCACGATGATCAAGGAAGCTTATATTATTGTTAAGTTAGACATGCTCAGGCACTACTTCAGAGGGTTGAACAATAATTATTTTTCTTCCCTAAAACTGAATGCCCAGCCTAAACCGTAAGTCCTAGACTGACCAAATTTGGCAACAAGATTCCTATTCCTACCCACTACTCAGTCCCACTGACCCGTCCCAGTCAGTCAGATGGGGGCGCTACAGCACCCCGATTTGCATTTCTGCCTATATTTACGGACCTGTCAAGCCTACAGTTGAAATTTATTGCCAGTCCAATTCAGTATGTCCTGTCAAATCAAACTGCATATAGATCTTGGTTCTACATCTTTGCCTTCTTGCATGATTTACAGATGTTTTGAAAACAGGTTTTTTTGTTAACCTCGTAGGATTTTCGCCTAACATCCATAAATCTGATGTCATTCAAATCAGGAGACAGTCCTTTTAAAGATTTACAGAAAAAACTTAAACTTTCGGTAAGATACAGCCACCAGCCACACCCTGACTGTACTGATGTCTTGCCCATTTCAATCAGACAGCTATATCTCAGGGATGCTTCAGCCAATCATTACAAAATTTGGCTCACTGATGTAGGACTGTACCACAGAGAGAACCTCCAAATTTCGTGTCAATCGGTCAATCAGGAGCGCTACACCACTGTCTATATACATCTAAGACCCACCTAGGCTCATTGAGGAAAAATGAGTTTCCAGATCAGGTAGGAAGGTGTCCAGCGATCTCACCCATTTTAACCACAGCAACGGGTGGCTCAGTGGGCTAAACTTGTATGCTTGTAATCAGAGGGTCGCAGGTTCGAACCCAGCTTAGGTGGGTACTCGAGCTAGGCAGCCCGATGTGCACAGCATACCCTCCGTGAAGTGAGCTGGGGAGACATAAAGGCGTTTTCCCGACGACGATCAATGAAGCTTCTATTATTATTAAACGAGCCATTCAGATGTGCTCAGGCACTACTCCAGAGGGTTGAACAATAATTATTTTTCTTCCCTAAAACTCAATGCCCAGCCTAAACCGTAAGTCCTACACTGACCAAATTTGGCAACAAGATTCCTATTACTACCCACTACTCAGGCCCACTGACCTGTCCCAGTCAGTCAGATGGGGGCGCTACAGCACCCCGATTTGCATTTCTGCCTATATCTGCAGACCTGTCAAGCCTACAGTTGAAATTTATTGCCAGTCCAATTCACTATGTCCTGACAAATCCAACTGCATATAGAACTTGGTTCTCCATCTTTGCCTTTTTGCATGATTTATAGTTGTTTTGAAAACAGGTTATTTTGTTAACCTCCTAGGATTTTCGCCCAACATACATAAATCTGTAGTCATTTAAACCAGGAGACAGTCCTTTTAAAGATTTAGAGAAAAAACTTAAACTTTCGGTAAGATACAGCCACCAGTCACACCCTGACTGTACTGTTGTCTTGCCCATTTCAATCAGACAGCTATATCTCAGGGATGCTTCAGTCAATCATTACAAAATTTGGCTCACTGATGTAGGACTGTACCACAGAGACCCTCCAAATTTCGTGTCGATTGGTCAATTAGGAGCGCTACGCCACTGTCTATATACATCTAAGACCCTCCTAGGCTCATTGAGGTAAAATGAGTTACCAGATCAGGTAGGAAGTTGTCTACCGATCTCACCTGTTTTAACAACAGCAACGGGTGGCTCAGTGGGCTAAACTTGTATGCTTGTAATCAGAGGGTCGCAGGTTCGAGCCCAGCTTTGGTGGGTACTCGAGCTAGGCAGCCCGATGTGCACAGCATACCCTCCGTGAAGTGAGCTTGGGAGACATAAAGGCGTTTTCCCCCACGAGGATCAATGAAGCTTATATTATTGTTAATTTAGACGTGCTAAGGCACTACTTCAGAGGGTTGAACAATAATTATTTTTCTTCCCTAAAACTTAATGCCCAGCCTATACCGTAAGTCCTAGACTGACCAAATTTGGCAACAAGATTCCTATTCCTACCCACTACTCAGGCCCACTGACCCGTCCCAGTCAGTCAGATGGGGGCGCTACAGCACCCCGATTTGCATTTCTGCCTATATCTACAGACCTGTCAAGCCAACAGTTGAAATTTATTGCCAGTCCAATTCACTATGTCATGACGAATTTCAACTGCATATAGAACTTGGTTCTACATCTTTGCCTTTTTGCATGATTGATAGTTGTTGGAAAACAGGTTGTTTTGTTTACCTCCTCCGATTTTCGCCCAACATACATAAATCTGATGTCATTAAAACCAGGAGACAGTCCTTTTAAAGATTTAGAGAAAAAACTTAAACTTTCGGTAAGATACAGCCTCCAGCCACACCCTGACTGTACTGTTGTTTTGCCCATTTCAATCAGACAGCTATATCTCAGGAATGCTTCAGCCAATCATTACAAAATTTGGCTCACTGATGTAGCACTGTACCGCAGAGATAACCTCCAAATTTCGTGTCGATCGGTCAATCGGGAGCGCTACGCCACTGTCTATATACATCTAAGACCCACCTAGGCTCATTGAGCTAAAACGAGTTACCAGATCAGGTGGGAAGGTGTCTACTGATCTCAGTCATCTTACCCACAGCAGCGGGTGGCTCAGTGTGCTAATCCTGTGTGCCTGTAATCAGAGGATCGCCGGTTCGAACCCAGCTTAGTATTTTGGTATTTCAGCTAGGTATCCTGATGTGCACAGTGTACTCTCTGATGTTGACTGGCCTGTTACACCTGCACTAAAAGCATCTCCATCCTAATGTCTGCCTACTACTGAGACCGTCCAGCTCTGTCCTACATCTCCTATCCTGTTATGGCAGTCTAATTCTGTCTGACTTTCAACTACCCTGCCCGCCGGTTCACTGCCATTATTCCTCTACTGTCCGACCAGTCCGATCGTCCTGCGCTTTGGACCCTTTCGTAACTGCCTGCAGTTTCTAGTTAAGGGTCCAAAGCACGTAGTGCTATGGAACCTTATTGTTTTTGTTAGGATTATTATTTTTATTTTTATTATTTTTCTTCCCTAAAACTGAATGCCCAGCCTAAACCGTAAGTCCTAGGCTGACCAAACTTGGTACGATGATTGGTATTCCTACCCACTACTCAGGTTGTCCGACCCGTCCGACTCAGCCAGAGGGGGGCGCCGTAGCGCCCCCCAACACGTTTCGGTCGATATCTCCTGTCCTGTTTGTCCTACAACCGAAATTCTTTTTTCTGCTTATACAGACAGCCATGCCCTACCAAAAAGTCAATGGGACCATGAAGCTCCGCCTACTTAGATTTTTTGCTAATTTGCATATTTTGCAAATACTACTTATCTCTTAAAGTCCTAGCTTGTCCTACCAAATCAGACAAATGAGTTGTCAAACGAATCAGAACTGTGAGCTAATCAAGAATTTCTAAAAAAATTGAGACATTTTTGTATTGTACGGCCATTAGCCACGCCGAAACAATGTCCAAATTTGTCCTGTTTTGGTCTGATGGCTATAACTTGGCCGTGCCTTGGCCTACGTTGACCAAATTTGAAATGCCAGCTCCGTACAGCATTCTGGGGACAACGTCCAAAGCGGTCCGCATTTCGTCCATAGGGGGCGCTACAACTAAAAACTGCCAATATCTCCTGACTGCCTTGGCTAATCCAAGTGAAATTTGGCCCATATGTACTAGGTCCCAGCCTGAGGTCAGTCACCTACAATGACAGTCATAAGTCCTGAAACAGTGGCCGTCATCAGCCAATCAAAATCAAGCAGCAATTTGACTGGCTTAATGATGACCAATCCAAATCAAATTTAGCTGGTACATTTGTGCTCTGACCCTCAGCCCACCCTGTTAAGGACATCTCATTAGGCCAGATGGGGGCGTGACAGCGCCCCCATCTGCATTTCTGCCTATTTCTCCAGAACTGCCAAGCTTACACTTTAATTTTATTGCCAGTCCAATTCACTATGTCCAGCTGAATCCAACTGCATATAGCACTTGGTTCTACATCTTTGCATTTTTGCATGATTTATATTTCTCTGAAAACAGGCTTTTTCATTATCCTCCTAGGATTTTCACCTCACCTGCATAAGTCTGTTGTCTTTAAAATCAGGAGACAGTCCTTTTAAATATTGAGAGAAAAAAAATTAAACTTTCGGTAAGGTACTGCCAAAAGCCACACCATGACCATACTGATGCCATGTCCATTTCAATCAGACAGCTATATCTAAGGCATTCTTCATCAAATCATTGCCAAATTTCTCTCACTATTGTAGGGCTCTACCACGGAGAGACCCTCCAAATTTTGTGTCGATTGGTCAAATGGGAGCGCTACGGCCACTGTTCATATGTTACTAAGACCAACCTAGGCCAATTCAGCTAAAATGAGTTACCAGATCAGGTAGGAAGGTGTCCAGCGATCTCACCCATTTTACCAACAGCAGCGGGTGGCTCAGTGGGCTAAACTTGCATGCTTGTAATCAGAGGGTTGCCGGTTCGAACCCAGCTTCGGTGGGTACTCGAGCTAGACAGCCCGATGTGCGCAGCATGCTCTCCGTAAAGCAAGTGGGGAGACGTAAAGGCATTTTCCCCATGATGGTCAATGAAGCTTCTATTATTATTAAACCTGCCGGCTCAGGCACTCCTCCGGAGGGTTCAATTATAATTATTTTTCTTCCCTAAAACTGAATGCCCAGCCTAAACTGTAAGTCCTAGGCCGACCAAATTTGGCAGTAAGATGCCTATTGCTACCCACTACTCAGCCCCTCCGACCCATCCCAATCAGTCAGAGGGGGGCGCCGTTGCGCCCCAGAACACGTTTTGGTCGATATCTCCTGTCCTACTTGTCCTACACTTAAATTTTATTTCAAGTTCAATTTACTTTGTCGTGCCAAATCCAGTATTATATATATCTTGGTTCTCCATCTTTGTGTTTTTGCATGATTTATATTTGTCTGAAAAAAGGACATTTTGTTACCCTCGTTGGACTTTCGCCCAACCTACTTAAATCTAATGTCATTTAAATCAGGAAACAGTCCTTTTAAATATTTAGAGAAAAAAAATTAAACTTTCGGTAAGGTACGGCCAAAAACCACACCATGACGATACTGGTGCCATGTCCATTTCAATCAGACAGCTATATCTAAGCCATGCTTCAGCAAATCATTTCCAAATTTCTCTCACTAATGTACGGCTATACCACCGAGACACCCTCCAAATTTTTTGTCGATTGGTCAAATGGGAGCGCTACGGCCACTGTTCATATGTTACTAAGACCAACCTAGGCCAATTCAGCTAAAATGAGTTACCAGATCAGGTAGGAAGGTGTCCAGCGATCTCACCCATTTTACCAACAGCAGCGGGTGGCTCAGTGGGCTAAACTTGCATGCTTGTAATCAGAGGGTCGCCGGTTCGAACCCAGCTTCGGTGGGTACTTGAGCTAGGCAGCCCGATGTGCGCAGCATGCTCTCCGTAAAGCAAGCTGGGGAGACGTAAAGGTGTTTTCCCCATGAGGGAAAAAAAATACACAAAATTTTATTAAACCAGCCATTCAGATGGGCTCAGGCTCTCTTCCAAAGGGTTAGATTATAATTTTTTTTCTTCCCTAAAACTTAATGCCCAGCCTAAACCGTAAGTTCTAGGCTGACCAAATTTGGCAGTAAGATGCCTATTGCTACCCACTACTCAGCTCCTCCGACTCATCCCAATTAGTCAGAGGGGGGCGCCGTTGCGCCACACAACACGTTTTGGTCAATATCTCCTGTCCTACTTGTCATACTCTTAAATTTTATTGCAAGTCAAATTCACTATGTCGAGCCAAATCCAGTAACATATACAACTTAGTTCTACATCTTTGCATTTTTGCATGATTTATATTTGTCTGAAAACAGCTTTTTTCGTTAACTTCCTACGATTTACCTCCAACCTACATAAATCTGTTGTCCTTCAAATCAGAAGACAGTCCTTTTAAAGTTTTACAGAAAAAAATGAAACTTTTGGTAAGGTATGGCCACCAGCCACACCCTGACTGTACTGGTGCCACGTCCATTTCCATCAGACAGCTAAATCTCATGCACGCTTCAGCCAATCATTTCCAAATATCTATCTCTGATGAATGGCTGTACCACAGAGAGACCCTCCAAATTTCGTATCGATCGATCAAACGGGAGCGCTACGGCCATTGTCTATATGTGTCTAAGACCCACCTAGGCACATTCAGCTAAAATGAGTTGCCAGATCAGGTAGGAAGGTGTCTACCGATCTCCTGCATCCTGCCCATGGCAGCGGGTGGCTCAGTGGGCTAAGCCTGTGTGCCTGTAATCAGAGGGTCACTGGTTCAAACCCAGCTTCAGTGGGTACTTCAGTTAGGCCTCCCAACAGTTGTCTGCCCTTCATGCACAGTGTACTCTCCGCAAAGGATGTTCAGAGAGACGTAAAGGCATTTTCTCCATGAAGATCAGTGAAGTACCTTTATTATTTTTCTTCCATAGAACTGAATGCCCAGCCTAAACCGTAAGTCTTAGGCCGACCATATTTGGCACAAAGATGCCTATTCCTACCCACTACTCAGATTGTCCGACCCGTCCGACTCAGCCAGCTTTTCGGTTGATATCTCCTGTCCTGTTTGTCCTACAATCGAAATTCTTTTGTCTGCTGATACAGACAGCCATGCCATACCAGACAGCTATATCTCAGACATGCTTCAGCCAATCATTACCAAATTTCTCTCACTAAAGTAGCACTGTACCGCAGACAGACCCTCCAAATTTCCTGTTGATCGTTCAAATGGGGGCGCTATGGCCACTGTCTATATATGTCTAAGACCTGCCTTGGCTAATTTAGCTGAAATGTCCTTATTTCTCATAAAACCTTCAAAGAATTATCTTTCTCTACATCTGCCTCCAGGTTTTTAATTTAGTGTAATTATCCTGCCATTTCACTGTTAGAAATTTATCAGACTTCAATGATGCTTCAACTTGTGTGGACTAGAACAATTTCAATGTTTCAATAAATTGGCCAGCAGGTGGAGTCAGTGCTCCATTAACCAGTGCCATTCAGTACTTTCAGGCCTTCTCATGTCTAAATGAACAGCCTAGAAAAAAAACAAAGTATGATATTATTACTGTTGCATGCAGCAGTTTCCCAGCTTGGCACTGTTGTTAAGAATATGCAACACAGCCTATGTTCACACAGTACAAGCAAACTTTAACTTGTAAGTAAACTTTCCACATCAGGTATGAAGGCGCCTATTTCTACCAACTACTCAGACCATCAGACCCAAAACAAACATTCAGTTAGGCTCAGGTACTCCACCACACAATCTCCATCCTCATTCCTACCTACTCCTCAGACTATCACACCCAAACCAGACATTCAGTCAGGCTCAGATACTGCACCACACAGTTCTACATTATTTCCTACTACCTTCTACTGACCTGTTAGACCAAGACTCAACAATCTCCATCCTGTTTTCTACCTACTAGACAGAGCATCAGACCAAAACCAGACATTCCGTTGGACTGCATGACACCACAGATGTCTACATATGGTCCTATATCTCCTGACTAGATACGCCTAGACTTAATCTCCATTCTGTCCCAGAAGTGCATAGTATTGTTTGACTTTTCCATACATTGGCGAGTGGCTCAGATGTGCAGTCAGCAATCCATTTTTTGTGCTTTCAAAAATGCCATTATATAGTCATAGACTTTCCTTTTGATTTTTTCTACTATAAATGTAGGTTTGTTTTTTAACATGATGCATCACAAGTGACTCAGATGCATGTGCTCTGTTCCATCTTTTTCCATGAAGTCCTTCAAGATGTACAGACAGTGCAATTAATCCTGGGATTTTGTTTGAATTATATAGTTTTGGCTCTTGGTAGTCTTACACTACATCACCATGTCCACTAGCATTTTTAAACATAGGACTACTGCTGCATACTTGGGCTACTTTTGCTAATGAGACTAGTCACCCTGAAACACCAGACTGCAAGCATATTGCAAGCTATTATAAGTTGCAGCTACTTACCATCAAATGTCATTATAGTCCAGTGGGTCTTTTTCTTAATGTTGATCATAGCATTGAAATACTTGCCATATGTGAATCATCTTACTATGTATGCATGTTGAAATGGAACCAGACTGGACCTACCCTAGTTGAAAAGCATTCTCAGTTTTATACTGTAGGTGTACTCATCATGCTTAAGAATGACAACAATAATACTTATCATACTTATTCTTTATGATAGGCAAGCCACATAACACATAATAAACATCTGAAAATTTCAAGAGACTACATCAGTCTTACAAATTCATGCTTGTGCTATTGTTTGTGGGGTCTCCTGAGGTACGTCATAGTCACAACAGTGGATGCAGCACAGCTGACATAATATTACATGTATGATGATAAAATCATTACTAAATGAACAGTTTACAAATAAAGTGCAATTGTGCCATTCTGCAACATGGTGACGTACTTCCGAATATACAAGCGACCTTACTACACGTTAGTGCAAGTAAACACAGGAATTCTGCAATATGTCCCCAAGTAGAAACATCTTAGGAGACATGACTAATGCTTTGGTATTGCAGAGTAAAAGTGAAAAGAAATAAATGAATACACAATGAAACAGATATACAATAGATGGAACATTGACATATGAAACATTGATAGATAAAAATTATTCAAAAAATGACACTACAAATGATACAATACACATTGAAATTGTAATATTGTCTCGCAATATTTCATAGTCTCAAAGCGCTTTACGGCATCCCTGCCCAAAGCCCACAGTGAGCAAGCCAGAGGCAACAGTGGCAAGGAAAAACTCCCTAGAAGGAAGAAACCTTAGGAGGAGCCAGACTCAGAGGGGGAGCCCATCCTCCTGGGGCCAGCAGGGAAAGTCAGTCATAATTCACATTTTCCCAGTCTTCGCATTTGAGATGCAAGCAGAGGGCAGGCAATTGATGGTAGGCAAGTGCTGGAGCTGTGCCAGATGGCGGGGCAAACAGTAGTACGGCAGCAGGGCAGAGGGGGAATACATCACAGGCAGAAGGGCAGAAGAATAGAACCACAAGAAATAAAACTGGCACGCCATAACAAGAAACATATAGGAGCATGACATTATAATCAAGGTAGCCTGGGTGTCATTATATAGTGTTTGGAGATTATGTGTGGCAGGGTTCACTACGGATATCAGTGCTCAATTGAGGAGGCTTGTGCGCACTGCACACTAGGCCTGAGTCCCCCACACACGGCTTGGCTTATTGGCAGAAAGGGCGAAGGGAGACTTGATGCAGTGGCCATGGGGTCAGTGACATCGACAGCAGGCACTGGAAAAAACAGGAAACATGCATGTCAGTGAACAAGAGACTGGCAGTTGCAAAGTCAAACTACCTCAGAGAAAAAGTAGCCTTGGAATGAGGAAAACTCACAAGGGCAAGCAATCTTCTGGTCAAGTAGCAAGGAGTGCGATGTGTTATGGGAACTTCATGTAGTGGGCATGGAGTCAGCAACATCAGTAACACATGAAGTGAAACTGGCTCAGAAAGAACAGTGGATAATGCAGTAGCCTATAGGCTGCATAGACAGACGATTGGCAGCAGGCAGAGATGGTGATATGCAAGCGACATTTATACAAAGGTCCCTTGGGTTGATATTCATGGTGGTAGATGATTTTGCAATGGTGACCTGAGGAGATTCATACAAAAAGTCAGGTTAAAAATCTGGAATGCCAGGACATACCAGATGATTTTGACAATGTTCAGCTGGCTAATGTGTCAGGTTTTGTACCATGAACTGTGGTGGAATATCTAAGACAATGACGGTAAGGGAGACACTGTGAATCATGCCCACTCGGTCATGCACAGCCACTGTGTCTAGATGAATATTGTTGGCGACAAACTGCCCAGCTTTTCCAGTTTCTTCCTTGCACTTCCATATGTATGACTGCATTCCATGTTACTTGCTTGTAGCTTTATCATCAACTGTAGTAGAACAGAACCACACACAAAATGAAGTCCAGCCTAGAGACTGCATCACATACTTTACGACAATACAGGAAAAGCAGAGCTAAATCCAATGTTTCCTTCCATTAGTCTGAAACTTTTCTGTAAAACACTACACAGACAGATGAGTATAAGGGCTTACCGTGGCCTACAGATGTCTGTGGTCATTTGCACTTGAGGGCTCCAGACAAGGTTTGCCAAGGGGTGAAAGGAATCTTCAGGTGGTGGCCATGGGGTGAGTGATGTAAACAGCAGGCACTGGAAAGAGAGAAAAAACAGAAATTTGCATGTCAGTTAGGCAAATATTAACAGTGGCCAAGTAAAAGTGCCTCAAAGAAGAAGAAACCTTCGGAAGAGGCAAACTCACATATCCAGCCCAGCGTACTCTGGCCAGGTTGCAGGCAGTATGATGCATTACTGTCCCAATCTGATGCCATAACAAGTGCAGAGGGTGATCTGGCTTAAGGTGGGGAGCATACACAGACGGCTGGTGGCAGGCAGAGGTGGACATAGGTAGGGAACATGCATGCAAACGTGCACACAAGATCCCATAGCTTGATCCTCAGAGTGCCACATGATGATTGTACATTGGTAGTCTTGGGAAATTAGTAGGAAGAGAGACTACAAATAAACAAAAATGGTTTGAACAAAAATGTTTGCCGCTGGGGCTGAGTCGGGGGGGCGAGGAATGCTGCATTCCATTTATGTTGGAGTTCCGAACTGGAAATGTCAGGCTGCTTTACACATAAAACTTTGTAGTGACCACAAATAAGTTGAGAAGTGACAGAGTCCACAGATAAGTTGTGCATGTTGTCACTTCCAGAAACACAGAAACAGTGTCCTGACAGCAAATGGAATGCACTACAACAGGGGTGTCAAACTCTAGTCCTGGAGGACCGGAGCTCTGTCTAGCTCAGTTGTTTCCGTTCCACCACAAAAGATTCAGTTCAAGAGTGACGTGTTAATTAGCACAAGGAGTTGAATCAGGTGTGTTAAATGAGAGGAAACTCAAAAATGTGCAGGGCTTCGGCCCTCCAGGACTGGAGTTTGACACCCCTGCACTAGAAGATTAACACAAATGACAATGTCCCCCCCTGACCCAGCCCCCTAACCTCACCCCTGTGCCAGCCACCACAAGCTTAGGCCCAGCCCCAGTAGACCCCTCTCCAGAAAACTCAGTCCATCACAAATTTTATTATCAGTTTGCATACAATTTTACAGACAATGTAGGACAACACATTCGTGGTGGCTAAAATATGTCGGCATTACAGAAACACAGATACCGTTTTCGACAATGTCCTTCACATACACATGATCAATCAAAGTGCCGTTCCCAGTGGTCGCGTCTTTCACAAGTTGAGCATACCCATGTTCCTCCATAAAAGTGGCGATCGTACTTCCCGTGAAAATATTCTCATTAAAATCTCCCATGATGATTTTCCCTCCTTCCATGCTGTCCATGAGAGCGATCAACTGCATCAGATTCTTCTGAAAGATTGACACAGCATAAGAGGGTGGTCTGTATAGTACAGAGACTGTTGTTTTCAGTAGGCCCACATTGAACTGGAGACACTCAATGTTGACACACTGCAAATCAACAACGCTACAGTTGGTATGTTCTTTATAATACACGCCCACACCACCATGCTGTTGGTTCTTCATTTCGGCAAAGATTGAATCGTCACCATCATATGCGAGATGTCTCCGTTTCCCGTAGAATGAAAATCCACTCAGGTGTACCTCTTCTGTGTCTTCCTCTGAATGTAACCACGTCTCTGTCAAGCAGATGATATCGGCTTCCATATACCTTCCGTCTTGCTTTACGTCATCCAGGTGACATGCGAGTCCTTGAACATTGTGCAGGAGAATTCTGCATGATGATGGCACTTCCGTGACAGGTTCAATAAATGCAGGCATGCTTTGCATTGCAGTCTCAATGTCCTGTTTTGCGTATATAACACTTTCCTTGAAGTCTTCTATTATGAGGCCTTCCAGAGAAGTCACACGGCTTAACGCTACGTATGCCTGTCCAGCTGCAAATATCTTCTTCAGTGATACAACAGCCTTATCCACAGTCAGACCTTGTACTTTGTGTACTGTGCAAGCCCATGCTAATCTCAATGGAAACTGACGTCGTGCTGCACCGCTGTTACCCACTCTCTCCTCCTCTGGTTTGATTCGTGTCGCTCTGTCCAAACCTTTGATTAAGCACGGCTTCTTTGCTCTGAGTGACTTACCAGCTGCTTCATTGTCAAACGTGACGTATATTTCGAATGGGAAATCGTCCTCAGTACCAAAGCACACCTCACTTACCGTACCAAATGCACCATTTACCAGGCCGTCTGAAACGTCGATGTTTTTCAGTAGCATTACCCGTGCATTAACACCTACGTGAAGTGTTTCTGACAGACACGTCTTGTAAACTTGTGCGTGATGTCCAGCTTTCCTTTGCAGTCGGCCAGTTGCAGCGACCCTTTCAAAGTCCTGAGCGTGAATGATGACAGGGTCTGAGCATACCTTCTGCAGCATGCGATGGTTATGCAGATCGGCTTCATAATTAGTCGCATAGATATGAAGGGCAGTACTGTCTTGTCCTTGGTCTGTCACCCGTCGTTTCAGCATAGCAATATCTTCCTCTAGCATTGCATCACCCCTTTTGCGTTTCCTTAGCCGATTCAGCAACTGTGCAAAATCCAAATCTTTCTGTCTCATGATGTCCGTCAGCTCCACTGAAGCAAAATGATTCTGCCATAGATTGACACCTTGAGTCTCAGTATACAAAGGTTTCCCTTTCACTGGACAAAGCTGGTAGAAATCTCCAACGGCAACTATTGAGACGTTACCAAAAGCAGAATAATCTCCAGTTTGCTTGATTTGTCTCAATCTGCCATGAATATATGAAAGCAGTTTGTGATCGACCATTGAAATCTCATCTATAATCAATATCTGCAGGTTTCCCAGTTCAGCTCTCAATGAATTTATCTTCTCATCTCCAAGTGGTTGATAAGGCAGCTTCACATCTGTCGCAATGTGGAAACAGGCATGTATCGTCGCAGCACTGATGTTGTAGGCACTAACCCCAGTCGGAGCAGTCAGCAACACATGCCTCTCATCCGGGTTATCTGACAACTTTGACAAGATACAAGATGCCTCATAATGTACTGCTTTGATCAAGACAGACTTGCCCACACCTCCAGGTCCAGATATAAATACATGAAATGGTTCTGGATTTTCACCACGTGTCTTCTGTAAACACCAGCTTCTTATTTTGTAAAAGATCTCAGACTGCTTCTTGTTCAGTGAGCGAAGCAAAGCCAGCGCTTCCTGCCTTGACATACCACAAGGATTGTCCTGGAACATATGGCGACCCGGTCTCGGTAACAAATCTGGTATCTCATCACGGTCTTCGCTCATTTCTGGCCTTACACTGGATTTGCTGGTGAGGCACTCCAACCGTTCACATTCAGTCTCTGGACAGATCAGTGCCCATGCATCTTCCATTACACCATGCAACTGTAGATCTTCCTCAGCTTTGTCTATCACATCCGCTTCCTTTTCAAAACTTGCCATATTTGAGTCGACGACCCGTTTCACCGAATGTAATTCATTACCGAAAAACTTCACAAAGCCAGTCTCGTAGAAGTCCTGGTAACTGCCAAAAGGAGGTGGTTTTAGTTGGCCATCAAAATAATGTGGTAGGAACAGCTGCAAAATGCTTTGATGGTATTTCTCTAGGTCCTTTGTGGGCGAAAACCTAGCATACCGAACAACAGCTGCATCTGTGCGTGTCCTTTTCTTCACGAATCCTAATTTCCTGTCCAACTCTATACTGCCAGCAGACGAGCTCTCAGATTTTGATAAAATTCTGTATTCAGAAGCAAATCTCGCCAGGCACATTTCTGAAAAGTCTTCTGTTTTTGGTCTGCCTTTATATCTGTCAGTGATACTGTTCATCCAAATGTTCTGCTCATCCTCCTCCTCACACTCTGCTTTCTTCCGTATGACATGTAGTGGAAGACTCATTCTCACCGTATGCTCTCCAGTTGGGATAAACTGCACTTTGCGTGATCCCTCTTTCAACCTCATGTTAGTCAGACGATACACACTTTCCTGAGCTGAAACTTCACGATTATGCAGAAACACACTGCCCAGTTGTCGAAGAGCTTCTTTCGCATCAAGGTTGCCTTGCTGGGAGGCCTCTTTCTGAGCATTTGCCAGGAGCAGTCCCATCTCTCTCTCAGCTTTGGAAATGTAGGAGATGATGTATACAATACATGAATATGCATCAACCACAAACTGAATGTCCATGTTTGCATTCCAACATCGTAGGAGGTCTCTGTTATATTGGTTCACCCAGACTTCACATGGTCTTCTCTTCAGAACGATGCTAGTGTTCTTTGTTAGTCTCGAGTAAGCAGCTTCAAATACTTCTTGATTTAGATGAATTGCATCAAACAAAGAATCAACAGAGTCATAGTTGGCCTCAGTGTTCAGCAGAGCATGCTTCACTTTCTTCATGATGGCCGCTGCTACTTCTTTTTTGAGGTGTTTTCCATCTGACTCAGCATTTCCAAGTTTGTGTGATGACAGAAATGTCCTGTTACTTGGTGGACGTGGGAAATTAAATCTACAAGTTGTCCCTTTTTTCTTGCATGATTTCGAGTGTCTCTTACTATGTTGCTGTACACTACATACGATTTCATGCATTTCATCATCATCCTCGGGCATTTCACATGTCACATACCGATCAATGAAAGCTGCTACTTCGTCGTCCTCACCTTTACCAACCTTTGGTGCATCTTCCACCCAGAACAAACAGTGAGTGTGAGGTGATCCCCGTTGCTGAAATTCTACTCTGTAGAAGTAGTCAACTATTTTGCCGATGGGTTGCGCTTCTGACATGATCACATCTTTCAGGAAGCAGTGAAATCGATGATCAAACATTCTAGCGGCCGTTACGGGATTATTCTTCAACAGGGCACATCTTTCTGACCACTCTAGCTTGGCGCTTTGTGCATCAATACCATCTTGTTTGAAGATTGCCGTCATCAGTTCCGTCCAGCGTAAATCGGCAGAGGAAAAGGAGCAAAACCATGTGGGAATACCAAGCTGTCTCACCATCGCAAACAAATCTTTCTGAACACTTTGCCAAAAAACAGGGGTGCCTCTGATGGGTCTCAGAAATTTGTAGCCTTCATCAAAATTAAACATCCTTCGTAGAGACTCCGCGTTTGTCAAAGTTTCTGACGTGATGGTGCTTTTGTCCCAGACATCATACCCTTTTCTCACAGCAATGGACACATTTGACACAACTTGCTGAAGCTCAGACAAATACTGCCCATAAAAAATATAGTCCAAGTTTTTTGCAAAACGTCCATCTGCATTAAGGATCCTTGTATTTAAATATCTAGACAATGTCAGTTTCTCATTCCTCCTCTCGTGAAAAGTGCCTGTGGCTTTTGGGAAAAGGACTGGAAAACATTTAGCCTCATTAGACTCATCAGTCAAAAGCCTCACTGGATTGTTTCCTTCTGCGGGTGCCATAGCCATTATTCCGTCAAAGTGCTGATCCAGGATCTCTTGTGCTATGTCAACAGGTTGAAGGCACGTATCCATATACATGCCATGTTGTTGTCTATCATGCAGAGTTTCATCCATGTCCTCATCTTCCATGTTATTTTCAGCATGGTCTTCATCATCATGTATGTCACTTACATCAGCAGGGACGTCTTCAGTTCTTTGTAGTGGATTAATCCAATCATTGTTGAACTGTATATCACTGTAAAATTTGTTATGCTCTCTAAGATACATCAAGGCCTTCTTTATCTTTTCTGGGTGCACAAATTCATATTTGTAGTGTCCTTTGTAAGTTAACTTCCTCTTCAGCTTCACGCGAATCATAAGGTCATCGTTGTTCACTCTCGGTAAAGCTTGGGCTACATTTGGAACACTAGATGGGACGCAAGTCACCGGACCATGAACACCATTTTGTCCACCTTTTGGCAAAGACACAATCCTCATGAAAGGAATATGCATACCAATCAGATGCTGTTCTAGTGAATTTAAACATTGCAACTCAGTAGGGACTGGCTGTAAGGCTAGATTGTTTGTGACACTCTCAGCTGGAATTCTCCCATCATGAATCTTTCTGTGACATGTGTAGCAAATCCACAATGAACCTGCAGGGCCCCTCAGATCACTACAGTTTTCAGAACAGGCATCTACACATTTATGCAAATATGTATCTGTGATACACCGCGATGCCACTAAAGCAACCCCTTCTGATTTTCTCAAGTATTCATCTTTCCTGCATATGACAACTTGATGTTTAAACAGCATTCGATGACACACTGAACAAATGTACACAGGTCCTGTATTAATTTTCTCTCTAAACTGTTCAATCACATACCTAATATCCTTTCTTTTATCCTTCTCTTTCACCCGTTTTTCAATATTTCTGCTTTTTACTGCAGTAGCAAACTGGCTGTTTGTTTTGTATCTATCAATACTAGATTGCTTGACACGTTCCCTGTGTTCAATGTCTACGGCATATTTATTCACACTCGACTGCTTGAGACGTTCCCTGTATTCAATGTCTACAGCATATTTATTCACACCAGACTGCTTGACACACTCCCTGTGTTCAATGTCCACGGCATATTTATTCACACTCGACTGCTTGAGACGTTCCCTGTATTCAATGTCTACGGCATATTTATTCACACCCGACTGCTTGACATGTTCCCTGTGTTCAACGTCTGTGGCATATTTATTGACACTCGACTGTCTCACACATTGCCTATGATCAGCGTCTGTGGCATACTTACAGATGCTCGACTGCTTCACATGATCTCTGTACACTTCATTCTCACGGTAGCGCTTTGTGCTTCTCTCAAGTTGTTCCTCCTTGTACACCTTACTTACTTCATACCGTCTTTTCTGTCGTTCCAGTCTCCGACGACACGATGAAGGCACATCAGAAGTGGCTATCTGAGAGCAGGTCGCAGCACAACCATCAGCATCATGCCTTTTCACACAAGTTACAGCCTCATAATGTGACTCATTACAATGTTTCAGGTATATACCCGTCTGATCACTATCACAACCAAGACATGTGGAGTACTTTAACCATCTGTTATGAGAGTATGTGAAAATATGCACACCAAGCAGATTGGCAGCAGCTTGAATCTCTACCTCAGATGCCCAAGTACCAACGTACTTCATCCGTGATGCGGCAACATACTGAGTGACGGAAGAGTGACCTTCTCTCAGACAAGCGGCATACCTGGATTCATCTCTTAGTATGTGGGCAACAACAGCACACCTGATTTTCCTGTGTTCTCTCTCGCTTCCAGTTATAGCAAAAGCCACAGACCTGAAAAAGCAGTTACCATCACCAGTGATAGGCATCGTTCTGCAAGGATCACCCATTGGAAACTCTGCAGTCACGTCTACATGACCATGCTCGACGTACACCACACCTAGTTTACAGGACAGGCGTCTTTGCTGCTGCGTTGTCAAAGGACTGAAGGAAAACTGCTCACTGTGCAGCTCACCGATAAAGACCACATCAGCTTCATTACCAGCATAGACATCATCCTCACACGCTTCATCATCTGTCACATTCAGCCTTACCGTACCATATCCAGTCTCTGGTGTGCTGGTCAACTGGTCGAGTCTGGTGACTGATGAGTTACCTTCGGAATGCTGCTGTGCGATGCTTTCGGTGGGTACACTCACACTTACAGCTGTAATCTCAAACTGCTCCCCAGTTGCATCTAAAGACAGGCCCAGGATAGCAATGTGGTTCAACAAAGAGTCTAGGCTAGAGTGGTAAGCCAGTATGCTTCTGCCCGATGCTTCGCTTGCGCCATCTTCCCGTCGGGAATGCGAGTCGATCACCACATACCATGACCCTTGCTTAATGAGAGCACAGGTATTGACTTTTAGGGTAAAAAGACATGCATCAAACCGTGAGAATACTCTTCTTACCGCTTCATCAGTCGACATAAGAACATCACACATATCTCCATACTCACTCACACCAAATAATCCAACAAACATGTCATCGTGGTACTTTATTTGAAATGTATCACCATTCAATGAGTACTCTGTCGGTAGATCTCTGACAAACAGATACCCAGAAGCATCTCGAATTTTCCCAGCGTCTCTGATGGTACTGTAGAGGTCGTCTCCGTTCAGCAGCACTTGATCAATGTCTGTGACTGACCAGGTTAAAACATTTTTTATTTTACACGTTACTATAGCAATCAAACTATTAGCCACACACTGTTTGTTACCGTTGATTCCAAATCGTCGGTCTCCTTGATGAAATGAGCCTCTCACTGTAGGTGCCTGAGGAAAATGAGGGGATACAGGTACAATTACAGGGTTCACATGTTGTTGTTGACCCAGGATTGGGCAATGGTTTGGCAGTGCCAGGTTGCTTTTCAGTTCAAGCTCAGGTTCAAGTTCAAGCTCAGGTTCAAGTTCAAGTTCAAGATCAGGTTCAAGATCAGGTTCAAGATCAGGCTTATTCAAGTATTTGGGGTCAGTTTTTCCAGCCTTTCTTTTAGGAGGGGGCTGGAATGCCTCGTCCGTCGGTGCCTTTCCTTCACCGGGGGAAGGAGAAGACCTACAAAACTCGTCAACTGTCGTATAAATGGCACCCAGGGCGGGAACCCGGTGGTCATGGCTAGTCAGCAAAGTCGCAGTCATCACCATTTTGGTATTCCGAGAGGGGGGAAATGGGTTAACCCCGTCATCAGTCACAGCCATGACAGACACAGGCCGCGACTGTGCGGCCTGGTCAGGTTGTTGGTCGTGGCTCGTCCGCCGAGTCGCAGTCATCACCATTTTGGTATTCCGGTAGGGGGGAAATGGGTTAACCCCGTCATCAGTCCTAGCCACGACATTGATGGCAGCAGCAGCGGGGTCAGGCTGTTGGTTGTGGCTCGTCAGATTAGTCACGGTCAGCTCCATTTTGGGTCGGGGAAAAGGGCATACCCCGTCAACAGTCTCAGCCACAACATCGCTACAAGTAGCTAGACGCCTATCCATTAGCCTCTTCTTCGCTGCTGCTGAACGCCGGGATGCCTTGGTGCGAGGCATCTACAGATGAACAGGAGGCAGAAAAAAAAAATACAAGACACACCTCCTTCCAACTTTACTTTGCAGTCATGTCAAATGCATATACATGGATGCGTTTTGTCAGGAGCGGTTCCAATGGTGGTCTTGTGTGAGACTGTACACCAACAAAGTTCTGCCCTGTTTACACTCCTTAACCTATAATACATCTGTCTCACATGACTTGATTTTTTAAAACAGAGACAGAAAACACTACAACAGGTAATTCAAACTGCCAAACATCCATATCACACACATCAGCAAGTTTTGCCTCAACACCAAGTGACCTAAATGTTTCACATGTATGCCGATTTGTCCCGTCACTATAATAAAATTTATTGAAAGACCTACAGATTTCTCATCCCGTCGATACAAATACATTTTGGCTGCTTAACATTAGTATCGTGGCCATTTCTCATATTGTGTGACAGCTTCTCTGTCACTACACATCCAATGTCTACGCAACACACAAAGGCACAGCTGTTTCATGTTAAGCAGTAAGATAATTACCATTAGAATACTACGATTCTACTGCTATGGCAAATATATGCAGTAAAATAGTATGACATGAACAAGCAATGCAGGGTTCAAGTGCACAAAGCATACCTCCTATCACTTTGTCTTCGAGTCTAAGTCCACCAGAAATCTGCAGAGAAAAAAAGACAAGCAAGTTTCTTTGCGTCAACATTTCCCACCAGTCATCTTTATTGAAAACATGTAAACTTGATATGCCTTTTAAGGTCATTCAAGCTGATTGACCTAAGCTAAAACATAATTGGCGATAAAGACATCGGCTTCAAAATATTCACCTTTGATGCGACAGCTCTTCAAAGTCTACAAAGACAACATGCATCAGTTAATGACTGACGTACATTTATTGTACAAGCATTTCATTAGTATATGCAGCAGTGTGATAAGCTTCCCATACACATACAGAAACATTTTCCACTGTACCAATCATAGCAGTGTGGTTGGTATGAACTTTATCAACATGCATAACTAGTAATAAAAGTTTTAAAAAACGATAAATTAGGTTCTCACTAAGATCTAGCCACAGCAGTCAAATTAACAAAAGTCCAGTGAACAAACATGGCTGAGACGTTATGCAGCCACACAGATTTGTTTCACGCTGGTTAGGGCTGCACGATATTGCGAGGGGGGGAACACAATATTTATTCTTTCCACGATGTATATTGCAATATTACGATTAAAAAAAAAAAATCTAATTAGTTCAACAGCTCTTTTGGTATGATTAACCATTATAGAAAGATTTAACTGATTTTGCCCAATTATAATGGTAATAACCGAATCAGAACTAAAAGCGTGACCATTAAACTAAGGAAGCTTATTGCATATAGGAGTTAACATGAGTGACGAAATAGATCAAACAGAACATTTTAATGTCCAATTAAACCTTTTTATAGCCACGGTGAACATAATGGTCATTCCATGTCAGACTTTCTGACCTCATCGTCACGGATTTCAATGACACTTGGCATGGTGATTTGGTCAGATAATCAAGTCATGAAACTGAAATTGGGCATGTCTTCGATCAATATTGAGGGACAAAGTTTTAACTTTTCTCTCTGTATTGTGCATGGCGGAGTTCTGCTTTGATGTGCATGCACAGACACGTGCGCGGACATACAGGAGCACATTCCCACCACCGGACAGAGCGCACATTGGAAAATATGTTGCATCAACCACCTGAAAAGCAGACAAACATCTCATAAAATAAATGTTCTGGTGATTAGTTCAGTTGTTATATTGACTGCTGTCCATGAACACCATGAATCCTGACTGTGTTCCCCCCCCAAAAGCGATCAGCATTGTGAGGAATTGTGGTTTTGATACACATTTCAGAAAAGTAATCGTATCTCAGCAATAACTAAAAAACCAAATTTTCTGGAGATGTTCATGACGTTATGAGCTAACTGTAGTAAAAAAAAAAAATCATCAATTTTGAAATAGAAATTCAACACCAAAAAAACCTAACATTTTAATCAGTTATTACATAGCAATTATTCATATGTGGATGGCATAGAAATTTGTTCAATCTATAGAGCTGGACAATAGCTTTAAAACAATGAGTACTATTTCTGTGCAGCTTACATTAAGGTAAATATACACAGTCATACTGGGTCCCCCGTAAAAAAAAAGTTAAAACTGTTTGCTTAAATCTCCCTCTGTCTGATCTAAGACACGCTTAATTTCAGTTTCACGAGTTACTCATCTGACCAAATCAGCATTCATTATAATCTGTGATGAGGTGGTCCAAAACTGATGATTTGACATGGAATCTCCTATAATCATGCATGTGTCACTAATGTTAGTGAAACAGCTGGATCAGTCTTTCAATCAAGGAAACCAACTAGCAAAAGTACAAGACAAACCAAGCAATTTAGCCAAGTAGTGGGAGCCTTTCATTAAAGTAGTTATCGCTAATAGGAATACATAAATGGTGACCACCTAATCCATGTCAGGAGAGAAACTAGGAGCTAATTCAGGTTTTAAAAACTACTTTAATGAAAAGCTCCCCCTACTCGGCTAAATTGTTTGGTTTGTCTTGTACTTTTACTAGTTGGTTTCCTTGATTGAGAGACTCATCCAGCTGTTTCACTTTAACATTAGTGACACATGCATGATTATACGAGACTGACCAATCAACACAGCAAGAACTCGGTGCTTAAATTAATTCCAGGTATTTTTAATTGAAATGGTTAGAATGGTAGTTTGCAAATCCTGTCATAGCTCATACATGTCCCTCATAACATGGATTGGGTGGTCACCCTAACCACTGAACTCAAAAGATAGCTAAAACAACTTACAACAAGGTAATCTAAAAGCAGAATACACGATACCACCAACAAACAAGTAATAGATAGACCGTTACATTAATACACAGGCTTACCTATTCAGTAGTAAAATGCAGAGGATTAGCCTCCCTAGTGCACAGGCCAGGGCATAGTCACTTCCACGTAAAAATAGTCCCTCTCGTTACAACTAATGAAGTTAGTTGTTTACGCTAAATTCTACAAACTTTCTACAAACACACAGCAACAAACCATCAACAAACAAGTAAAAGCAGATTTGGCTGACAACATAACCAAACTCTTTAAGACACAAAACTAGTAAATTACTACTGCGACACTGACTAACCACTATAACAGTAATGCTTTGCACACCGTTATGCTTTAAATTTGTGATTAAGACCGTATATGCAAACATGCTTAGAAAAAACAAGACACCTAAAATGGCTGCCACAGCCCTTCGTGGTGCATTTAACACCACAGAAACAAACGCTTACGTTAGTGCTCAAACAATATTGCCTAAGACTGAACTAAAAATATTTTTTTTAAAAAAACCTTACCACAAAATAAACCACCTACAATTATAAAACAGCAAAGTGTCAACAGAATAATAAAAACATAACATTACAAATATGAAGCGTCTTACCTGTTGCAAGGCCAGAAGTCAAATGCAAGGCAGGAGCCTTCCTATGACTGAGACCTGGGAGTGGTCACGTACGTCAGCCAATCAAAACCGTAAAAACAGCTCCCGGCCTCTTTGTCAACCTACCTCAGCGAAACCAAGAAACAAAATGGCTGCCGCTACAACGCCTCTTTACGGCTATTATGAATTAATGCTTAATCAGCTTACCACTTTATGAAGTTATTTCTTTACGCTAAATTATACACAGCTAACTCTTCAAACATACAGCAGCAAACCTTCAACATAGAAGTAAAAACAAATTTCACTGACAAAAAACTTAACCAAACTCTTAAAATGTAAAGTAGTAAATTACTACTGTGACAATGACCAATTAGTATAACAGTAATCCTTTGCACCCCGTAACGCTTTATTTAATGTTAAAAATTAATATCAAATTTTAATAACACAGAAGCATTTCAAGCATCAGCTGCCTCTTTCAAAAGACCGTTTTCATAGACGTCGACATGAAACATACATCGCCTGTAGAAACTTTAGTGAATGAATCTTGTGAAAATGTTCTATCGGCAGCCCGATGTGCACGGCGTACTCTCCGTAAGGCAAGTCGAGGGAGGCGTAAAGGCGCTTTCCCCACGAGGATCAACGAAGCTTCAATTATTATTAATTTAGACAGGCTCAGGTACTGCACCGGATAGTTTTTCATTGTGTCCGACATCGACTGACCTGTTATGCCAAAACTAAAACAATCTACATCGTAATTTCTACCTACTACTTAGACCATCTCACCCAAAACCAGTCCTGCTCTGTCCTACATCTCCTATCCCGTTAGACCTACGCTCAATCTGCATCCTGTAATGGCAGTCTAATTCTGTCTGACTATCTACTACCCTGGCCGCCGGTTCTCTGCCGTTTTTCCTCTGTTGTCCTACCTGTCCTACCTGTCCTACCTGTCTGATTGTCCTCAGCTTTGGACCCTTTCGTAACTGCCTGCAGTTTCTAGTTTTTATTATTTTTCTTCCCTAAAACTGAATGCCCAGCCTAAACCGTAAGTCCTAGGCCGACCAAATTTGGTAGGATGATTGGTATTCCTACCCACTACTCAGTTTGTCCGACCCGTCCGACTCAGCCAAAGGGGGGCGCCGTAGCGCCCCCCAACACGTTTCGGTCGATATCTCCTGTCCTGTTTGTCCTAAAATCGAAATTGTTTTTTCTGCTGATACAGACAGCCATGCTGTACCAAATAGTCAATTGGACCATGAAGCTCCGCCTACTTAGATTTTTTGCTAATTTGCATATTTTGCAAATACTACTTATCTCTTAAAGTCATAGCTTGTCCTACCAAATCAGACAAATGAGGTGTCAAACGAATCAGAACTCTGAGCTGATCAAGAATCATCCACAAATTTCAGACTTTTCTATGTCCTACGGCCATTAGCCACGCCCAAACAATGTCCAAATTTGACCAGTTGTGGTCTGACTGCTATAACTTGGCCGTGCCTTGGCCTACCTTGTCCAAATTTGAAATCTTACCTCCCTACACCATTGTGGGGACACGGTCCAAGGCGGGCCGCATTTTGTCCCTAGGGGGCGCTACAACTAAAAACTGCCAATATCTTCTGACTGCCTTGGCCAATCCAACTGAAATTTGGAAGGTATGTACTAGGACGCAGCCTGAGGTCAGTCACGTACAATGGTAGTCATGAGTCCTGAAACAGTGGCCGCCATCGGCCAATCAAAATCAAGCAGCAATTTGACTGGCTTAATGATGACCAATCCAAATCAAATTTAACTGGTACATTTGTCCTCTGACCCTTAGCCCACCCTGTAAAGGACATCTCATTAGGCCAGATGTGGGCGTGACAGCACCCCCATCTGCATTTCTGCCTATTTCTCCAGAACTGCCAAGCCTACACTTAAATTTTATTGACAGTCCAATTTACTATGTCCTGAAGAACCCAACTGCATATAGAACTTGGTTCTCCATCTTTGCGTTTTTACATGATTTATATTTCTCTGAAAACAGGTCATTTCATTCACCTCCTAGGATTTTCACCACACCTACATAAGTCTGTTGTCATTTAAATCAAGAGACAGTCCTTTTAAAGACTTAGGGAAAAAACATAAACTTTCAGTAAGTTACGGCCACCAGGCACACCCTGACTGTACTGCTGCCTTTCCCGTTTCGATCAGACAGCTATATCTTAGGGATGCTTCAGCCAATCATTACCAAATATCTCTCATTAATAAAGGGCTGTACCGCAGAGAAACCCTCCAAATTTCGTGTCGATCGGTCAAATGGGTGTGCTACTTCAACTGTCTATATGTGTCTAAGACTAACCTATGCTCATTGAGCTAAAATGAGTTAGCAGATCAGGTAGGAAGGTATCTACTGATCTCACCCGTTTTGACCACAGCAACGGGTGGCTCAGTGAGCTAAACTTGTATGCTTGTAATCAGAGGGTCGCAGGTTCGAACCCAGCTTCAGTGGATACTCGAGCTAGGCAGCCCGATGTGCACAGCATACCCTCCGTGAAGTGAGCTGGGGAGACGTGAAGCCGTTTTCCCCGCGATGATCAATGAAGCTTATATTATTGTTAATTTAGATGTGCTCAGGCACTACTTCAGAGGGTTGAACAATAATTATTTTTCTTCCCTAAAACTGAATGCCCAGCCTAAACTGAGAGTCCTAGACTGACCACATTTGGCAACAAGATTCCTATTCCTACCCACTACTCAATCCCACTGACCCGTCCCAGTCAGTCAGATGGGGGCGCTACAGCACCCCGATTTGCATTTCTGCCTATATCTCCAGACCTGTCAAGCCTACAGTTGAAATTTATTGCCAGTCCAATTCACTATGTCCTGACGAATCAAACTGCATATAGATCTTGGTTCTACATCTTTGCCTTCTTGCATGATTTACAGATGTTTTGAAAACAGGTTTTTTTGTTAACCTCCTAGGATTTTCGCCTAACATCCATAAATCTGGTGTCATTCAAATCAGGAGACAGTCCTTTTAAAGATTTACAGAAAAATCTTAAACTTTCGGTAAGATACAGCCACCAGCCACACCCTGACTGTACTGATGTCTTGCCCATTTCAATCAGCCAGCTATATCTCAGGGATGCTTCAGCCAATCATTAGAAAATTTGGCTCACTGATGTAGGACTGTACCCCAGAGAGACCCTCCAAATTTCGTGTCAATCGGTCAATCAGGAGTGCTACGCCACTGTCTATATACATCTAAGACCCACCTAGGCTCATTGAGGTAAAATGAGTTTCCAGATCAGGTAGGAAGGTGTCCAGCGATCTCTCACATTTTACCAACAGCAGCGGGTGGCTCAGTGGGCTAAACTTGTATGCTTGTAATCAGAGGGTCGCAGGTTCGAACCCAGCTTCGGTGGGTACTCGAGCTAGGCAGCCCGATGTGCACAGCATACCCTCCGTGAAGTGAGCTGGGGAGACGTAAAGGCGCTTTCCCCACGCGGGTCAATGAAGCTTATATTATTGTTAATTAAGACCTGCTCAGGCACTACTCCAGAGGGTTGAACAATAATTATTTTTCTTCCCTAAAACTGAATGCCCAGCCTAAACCGTAAGTCCTAGGCCGACCAAATTTGGCAGTAAGATTCCTATTGCTACCCACTACTCAGCCTCTCCGACCCATCCCAGTCAGTCAAAGGGGGGCGCCGTTGCGCCCCACAACACGTTTTGGTCGATATATCTTGTCCTACTTGTCCTACACTTAAATTTTATTTAAAGTTCAATTCACTTTGTCGTGCCAAATCCAGTAATATATATAACTTGGTTATCGATCTTTGTGTTTTTGCATGATTTATATTTGTCTGACTAAAGGACATTTTGTTACCTTCGTTGGATTTTCGCCTAAACTACTTAAATCTAGTGTCATTCAAATCAGGAGACAGTCCTTTTAAAGATTTAGAGAAAAAAACTTAAACTTTCGGTAAGGTACGGCCAAAAGCCACACCAAGACCCTACTGGTGCCACGTCCATTTCAATCAGAAAGCTATATCTCAGGCATGCTTCAACCAATCATTACCAAATTTGTGGTTCTATTGTACGGCTGTAACCCAGAGAGACCATCCGAATTTTGTGTCAATCGGTCAAACGGGAGCGCTGCAGCCACTGTTTATATATGTCTAAGACCTGCCTTGGCTAATTCAGCTGAAATGTCCTTATTTCTCATAAAACCTTCAAAGAATTATCTTTCTCTACATCTGCCTCCAGGTTTTTAATTTAGTGTAATTATGCTGCCATTTCACTCTTAGAAATTTATCAGACTTCAATGATGCTTTAGCTTGTGTGGACTAGAACAATTTCAATGTTTCAATAAATTGGCCAGCAGGTGGAGTCAGTGCTCCATTAACCAGTGCCATTCAGTACTTTCAGGCCTTCTCATGTCTAAATGAACAGCCTAGAAAAAAAACAAAGTATGATATTATTACTGTTGCATGCAGCAGTTTCCCAGCTTGGCACTGTTGTTAAGAATATGCAACACAGCCTATGTTCACACAGTCAGTACAAGCAAACTTTAACTTGTAAGTAAACTTTCCACATCAGGTATGAAGGCGCCTATTTCTACCAACTACTCAGACCATCAGACCCAAACCAAACATTCAGTTAGGCTCAGGTACTCCACCACACAATCTCCATCCTCATTCCTACCTACTCCTCAGACTATCACACCCAAACCAGACATTCAGTCAGGCTCAGATACTGCACCACACAGTTCTACATTATTTCCTACTACCTTCTACTGACCTGTTAGACCAAGACTCAACAATCTCCATCCTGTTTTCTACCTACTAGTCAGAGCATCAGACCCAAACCAGACATTCCGTTGGACTGCATGACACCACAGATGTCTACATATGGTCCTATATCTCCTGACTAGATACGCCTAGACTTAATCTCCATTCTGTCCCAGAAGTGCATAGTATTGTTTAACTTTTCCATACATTGGCAAGTGGCTCAGACGTGTAGTCAGCAATCCATTTTTTGTGCTTTCAAAAATGCCATTCTATAGACTTTCCTTTTGATTTTTTCTACTATAAATGTAGGTTTGTTTTTTAACATGATGCATCACAAGTGACTCAGATGCATGTGCTCTGTTCCATCTCTTCCATGAAGTCCTTCAAGATGTACAGGCAGTGCAATTAATCCTGGGATTTTGTTTGAATGATATAGTTTTGGCTCTTGGTAGTCTTACACTACATCACCGTGTCCGCTATCATTTTTAAACATAGGACTACTGCTGCATACTTGGGCTACTTTTGCTAATGGGACTAGTCACCCTGAAACACCAGACTGCAAGCATATTGCAGGCTAGTATAAGTTGCAGCTACTTACCATCAAATGTCATTATAGTCCAGTGGGTCTTTTTCTTAATGTTGATCATAGCATTGAAATACTTGTCATATGTGAATCACCTTACTATGTATGCATGTTGAAATGGAACCAGACTGGACCTACCCTAGTTGAAAAGCATTCTCAGTTTCATACTGTAGGTGTACTCATCATGCTTAAGAATGACAACAATAATACTTATCATACTTATTCTTTATGAAAGGCAAGCCACATAACACATAATAAACATCTGAAAATTTCAAGAGACTACATCAGTCTTACAAATTCATGCTTGTGCTATTGTTTGTGGGGTCTCCTGAGGTACATCATAGTCACAACAGTGGATGCAGCACAGCTGACATAATATTCCATGTATGATGATAAAATCATTACTAAATGAACAGTTTACAAATAAAGTGCAATTGTGCCATTCTGCAACATGGTGACGTACTTCCGAATATACAAGCGACCTTACTACACGTTAGTGCAAGTAAACACAGGAATTCTGCAATATGTCCCGAAGTAGAAACATCTTAGGAGACATGACTAATGCTTTGGTATTGCAGAGTAAAAGTGAAAAGAAATAAATGAATACACAATGAAACAGATATAAAATAGATGGAACATTAACATGAAACATTGATAGATAAATTATTTAAAAAATGACACTACAAATGATACAATACACATTGAAATTGTAATATTGTCTCGCAATATTTCATAGTCTCAAAGCGCTTTACGGCATCCCTGCCCAAAGCCCACAGTGAGCAAGCCAGAGGCAACAGTGGCAAGGAAAAACTCCCTAGAAGGAAGAAACCTTAGGAGGAGCCAGACTCAGAGGCGGAGCCCATGCTCCTGGGGCTGGCAGGGAAAGTCAGTCATAATTCACATTTTCCCAGTCTTCACATTTGAGATGCAAGCAGAGGGCAGGCAGTTGATGGTAGGCAAGTGCTGGAGCTGTGCCAGATGGTGGGGCAAACAGTAGTATGGCAGCAGGGCAGAGGGGGAAGACATCACAGGCAGAAGGGCAGAAGAATAGAAGCACAAGAAATAAAACTGGCACACCATAGCAAGAAACATACAGGAGCAATGATGCATTATAAACAAGGTAGCCTGGGCATCATTCTATAATGTTTGTAGATTATGTGTGGCAAGGTTCACTATGGGTATCAGTGCTCAATTGAGGAGGTTTGTGCGCACTGCACACTAGGCCTGAGTCCTCCACACACGGCTTGGCTTATTGGCAGAAAGGGCGAAGGGAGACTTGATGCAGTGGCCATGGGGTCAGTGACATCGACAGCAGGCACTGGAAAAAACAGGAAACATGCATGTCAGTGAACAAGAGACTGACAGTTGCAAAGTCAGACTACTTCAGAGAAGTAGCAGCCTTGGAACGAGGAAAACTCACAAGGGCAAGCTATCTTCTGGTCAGGTAGCAGGGAGTGCGATGTGTTACAGGAACTTCATGTAGTGGGCATGGAGTCAGCAACATCAGTAGCACGCGAAGTGAAACTGACTCAGAAAGAACAGTGGATAATGCAGTAGCCTATAGGCTGCATAGACAGACGATCGGCAGCAGGCAGAGATGGAGATATGAAACCGACATTTATACAAAGGTCCCTTGGGTTGATATTCATGGTGGTAGATGATGATTTTGCAATAGTGACCTGAGGAGATTCATACAAGTCGTCAGGTTAAACATCTGGAACGCCAGGACATACCAGATGATTTTGACAATGTTCAGCTGGCTAATGTCTCAGGTTTTGTACCATGAACTGTGGTGGAATACCTAAGACAATGACGGTAAGGGAGACACTGTGAATCATGCACCTTTGCTATGCCCACATGGTCATGCACAGCCACTGCGTCTAGATGAATATTGTTGGCGACAAACTGCCCAGCTTTTCCAGTTTCTTCCTCGCACATCCATATGTACGACTGCATTCCATGTTACTTGCTTGTAGCTTTATCATCAACTGTAGTAGAACAGAACCACACACAAAATGAAGTCCAGCCTAGAGACTGCATCACATACTTTATGACAATACAGGAAAAGCAGACCTACATCCAATGTTTCCTTCCATTAGTCTGAAACTTTTCTGTAAGACACTACACAGACAGATGACTATAAGGGCTTACCGTGGCCTACAGATGTCTGTGGCCGTTTGCCCTTGAGGGCTCCAGACAAGGTTTGCCTTATTAGCACAAGGGGTGAAGGTAATCTTCAGGTGGTGGCCATGGGGTGAGTGATGTAAACAGCAGGCACTGGAAAAAGAGAAAAACCAGAAATTTGCATGTCAGGCAAATATTAACAGTGGCCAAGTAAAAGTGCCTCAAAGAGGAAGAAACCTTCGGAAGAGGCAAACTCACATGTCCAGCCCAGCATACTCTGGCCAGGTTGCAGGCAGTATGATGCATTACTGTCCCAATCTGATGCCATAACAAGTGCAGGGGGTGATCTGGCTTAGGGTGGGGAGCATACACAGACGGCTGGTGGCAGGCAGAGGTGGACATAGGTAGGGAACATGTATGCAAACGTGCACACAAGGTCCCTTAGCTTGATCCTCAGAGTGCCACATGATAATTGTACATTGGTAGTGTTGGGTAATTAGTAGGAAGAGAGACTACAAATAAACAAAAAAGGTTTGAACAAAAATGGTTGCGGCTGGGGCTGGATCGGGGGGACGAGGAATACTACATTACATTTATGTTGGAGGTCGGAACTGGAAATGTCAGGCTGCTTTACACATAAAACTTTGTAGTGACCACAGATAAGTTGAGAAGTGACAGAGCCCACAGATAAGTTGTGCATGTTATCACTTCCAGCTTCAGTCCTCAGAAAATGACACAGAAACAGTGGTCCGATGGCAAATGGAACGCACTATGAGAGGGGTGTCAAACTCTAGTCCTGGAGGGCTGGAGCTCTGTCTAGCTTAGTTGTTTCTGTTCCACCAGAAATGAGTTAAAGAGTGACGTGTTAATTAGCACAAGGAGTTGAATCAGGTGTGTTAAATGAGAGGAAACTCAAAAACGTGCAGGGCTTCGGCCCTCCAGGACTGGACTTTGACACCCCTGCACTAGAAGATTAACACAAATGACGATGCCCCCCCAGACCCAGCCCCCTAACCTCACCACTGTGCCAGCCACCCCAAGCTTAGGCCCAGCCCCAGTAGAACCCTCTCCATAAAACTCAGTCCATCACAAATTTTATTATCAGTTTGCATACAATTTCACAGACAATGTAGGACAACACATTCATGGTGGCTAAAATATGTTGGCATTACAGAAACACAGATACCGTTTTTGACAATGTCCTTTGCATACACATGATCAATCAAAGTGCCGTTCCCAGTGGTCGCGTCTTTCACAAGTTGAGCATACCCATGTTCCTCCATAAAAGTGGTGATTGTACTTCCCGTGAAAAGATTTTCATTAAAATCTCCCATGATGATTTTCCCTCCATCCATGCTGTCCATGCGAGCGATCAGCCACATGAGATTCTTCTGAAAGATTGACACAGTATACGAGGGCGGTCTGTATAGTACCGAGACTGTTGTTTTCAGTAGGCCCACATTGAACTGGAGACACTCAATGTTGACACACTGCAAATCAACAATGCTACAGTTGGTATGTTCTTTATAATACACACCCACACCACCATGCTGTTGGTTCTTCAGTTCGGCAAAGATTGAATCATCACCATCGTACGCGAGATGTCTCCGTTTCCCATAGAATGAAAATCCATTCAGGTGTATCTCTTCTGTGTCTTCCTTTAACCACGTCTCTGTCAAGCAGATGATATCGGCTTTCATATACCTTCCGTCTTGCTTTATGTCATCCAGGTGACATGCGAGTCCTTGAACATTGTGGAGGAGAATTCTGCATAATGATGGCACTTCTGTGACAGGTTCAATAAAAGCAGGCATGCTTTGCATTGCACTCTCAATGTCCTGTTTTGCGTATATAACACTTTCCTTGAAGTCTTCTATTATGAGGCCTTCCAGAGAAGTCACACGGCTTAACGCTACGTATGCCTGTCCAGCTGCAAATATCTTCTTCAGTGATACAACAGCCTTATCCACAGTCAGACCTTGTACTTTGTGTACTGTGCAAGCCCATGCTAATCTCAATGGAAACTGACGTCGTGCTGCACCGCTGTTACCCACTCTCTCCTCCTCTGGTTTGATTCGTGTCGCTCTGTCCAAACCTTTGATTAAGCACGGCTTCTTTGCTCTGAGTGACTTACCAGCTGCTTCATTGTCAAACGTGACGTATATTTCGAATGGGAAATCGTCCTCAGTACCAAAGCACACCTCACTTACCGTACCAAATGCACCATTTACCAGGCCGTCTGAAACGTCGATGTTTTTCAGTAGCATTACCCGTGCATGAACACCTACGTGAAGTGTTTCTGACAGACACGTCTTGTAAACTTGTGCGTGATGTCCAGCTTTCCTTTGCAGTCGGCCAGTTGCAGCGACCCTTTCAAAGTCCTGAGCGTGAATGATGACAGGATCTGAGCATACCTTCTGCAGCATGCGATGGTTATGCAGATCTGCTTCATAATTAGTCGCATAGATATGAAGGGCAGTACTGTCTTGTCCTTGGTCTGTCACCCGTCGTTTCAGCATAGCAATGTCTTCCTCTAGCATTGCATCACCCCTTTTGCGTTTCCTTAGCCGATTCAGCAACTGTGCAAAATCCAAATCTTTCTGTCTCATGATGTCCGTCAGCTCCACTAAAGCAAAATGATTCTGCCATAGATTGACACCTTTAGTCTCAGTATACAAAGGTTTCCCTTTCACGGGACAAAGCTGGTAGAAATCTCCAACGGCAACTATTGAGACGTTACCAAAGGCAGAATAATCTCCAGTTTGCTTGATTTGTCTCAATCTGCCATGAATATATGAAAGCAGTTTGTGATCGACCATTGAAATCTCATCTATAATCAATATCTGCAGGTTTCCCAGTTCAGCTCTCAATGAATTTATCTTCTCATCTCCAAGTGGTTGATAAGGCAGCTTCACATCTGTCGCAATGTGGAAACAGGCGTGTATCGTCGCAGCACTGATGTTGTAGGCACTAACCCCAGTCGGAGCAGTCAGCAACACATGCCTCTCATCCGGGTTATCTGACAACTTTGACAAGATACGAGATGCCTCATAATGTACTGCTTTGATCAAGACAGACTTGCCCACACCTCCAGGTCCAGATATAAATACATGAAATGGTTCTGGATTTTCACCACGTGTCTTCTGTAAACACCAGCTTCTTATTTTGTAAAAGATCTCAGACTGCTTCTTGTTCAGTGAGCGAAGCAAAGCCAGCGCTTCCTGCCTTGACATACCACAAGGATTGTCCTGGAACATATGGCGACCCGGTCTCGGTAACAAATCTGGTATCTCATCACGGTGTTCGCTCATTTCTGGCGTTACACTGGATTTGCTGGCGAGGCACTCCAACCGTTCACTTTCAGTCTCTGGACAGATCAGTGCCCATGCATCTTCCATTACACCATGCAACTGTAGATCTTCCTCAGCTTTGTCTATCACATCCGCTTCCTTTTCAAAACTTGCCATATTTGAGTCGACGACCCGTTTCACCGAATGTAATTCATTACCGAAAAACTTCACAAAGCCAGTCTCGTAGAAGTCCTGGTAACTGCCAAAAGGAGGTGGTTTTAGTTGGCCATCAAAATAATGTGGTAGGAACAGCTGCAAAATGCTTTGATGGTATTTTTCTAGGTCCTTTGTGGGCGAAAACCTAGCATACCGAACAACAGCTGCATCTGTGCGTGTCCTTTTCTTCACGAATCCTAATTTCCTGTCCAACTCTATACTGCCAGCAGACGAGCTCTCAGATTTTGATAAAATTCTGTATTCAGAAGCAAATCTCGCCAGGCACATTTCTGAAAAGTCTTCTGTTTTTGGTCTGCCTTTATATCTGTCAGTGATACTGTTCATCCAAATGTTCTGCTCATCCTCCTCCTCACACTCTGCCTTCTTCCGTATGACATGTAGTGGAAGACTCATTCTCACCGTATGCTCTCCAGTTGGGATAAACTGCACTTTGCGTGATCCCTCTTTCAACCTCATGTTAGTCAGACGATACACACTTTCCTGAGCTGAAACTTCACGATTATGCAGAAACACACTGCCCAGTTGTCGAAGAGCTTCTTTCGCATCAAGGTTGCCTTGCTGGGAGGCCTCTTTCTGAGCATTTGCCAGGAGCAGTCCCATCTCTCTCTCAGCTTTGGAAATGTAGGAGATGATGTATACAATACATGAATATGCATCAACCACAAACTGAATGTCCATGTTTGCATTCCAACATCGTAGAAGGTCTCTGTTATATTGGTTCACCCAGACTTCACATGGTCTTCTCTTCAGAACGATGCTAGTGTTCTTTGTTAGTCTCGAGTAAGCGGCTTCAAATACTTCTTGATTTAGATGAATTGCATCAAACAAAGAATCAACAGAGTCATAGTTGGCCTCAGTGTTCAGCAGAGCATGCTTCACTTTCTTCATGATGGCCGCTGCTACTTCTTTTTTGAGGTGTTTTCCATCTGTCTCAGCATTTCCAAGTTTGTGTGATGACAGAAATGTCCTGTTACTTGGTGGACGTGGGAAATTAAATCTACAAGTTGTCCCTTTTTTCTTGCATGTTTTCGAGTGTCTCTTACTATGTTGCTGTACACTGCATACGATTTCATGCATTTCATCATCATCCTCGGGCATTTCACATGTCACATACCGATCAATGAAAGCTGCTACTTCGTCGTCCTCACCTTTACCAACCTTTGGTGCATCTTCCACCCAGAACAAACAGTGAGTGTGAGGTGATCCCCGTTGCTGAAATTCTACTCTGTAGAAGTAGTCAACTATTTTGCCGATGGGTTGCGCTTCTGACATGATCACATCTTTCAGGAAGCAGTGAAATCGATGATCAAACATTCTAGCAGCCGTCACGGGATTATTCTTCAACAGGGCACATCTTTCTGACCACTGTAGCTTGGCGCTTTGTGCATCAATACCATCTTGTTTGAAGATTGCTGTCATTAGTTCCGTCCAGCGTAAATCGGCAGAGGAAAAGGAGCAAAACCATGTGGGAATACCAAGCTGTCTCACCATCGCAAACAAATCTTTCTGAACACTTTGCCAAAAAACAGGGGTGCCTCTGATGGGTCTCAGAAATTTGTAGCCTTCATCAAAATTCAACATCCTTCGTAGAGACTCCGCGTTTGTCAAAGTTTCTGACGTGATGGTGCCTTTGTCCCAGACATCATACCCTTTTCTCACAGCAATGGACACATTTGACACAACTTGCTGAAGCTCAGACAAATACTGCCCATAAAAAATATAGTCCAAGTTTTTTGCAAAACGTCCATCTGCATTAAGGATCCTTGTATTTAAATATCTAGACAATGTCAGTTTCTCATTCCTCCTCTCGTGAAAAGTGCCTGTGGCTTTTGGGAAAAGGACTGGAAAACATTTAGCCTCATTAGACTCATCAGTCAAAAGCCTCACTGGATTGTTTCCTTCTGCTGGTGCCATAGCCATTATTCCGTCAAAGTGCTGATCCAGGATCTCTTGTGCTATGTCAACAGGTTGAAGGCACGTATCCATATACATGCCATGTTGTTGTCTATCATGCAGAGTTTCATCCATGTCCTCATCTTCCATGTTATTTTCAGCAGGCTCTTCATCATGTATGTCACTTACATCAGCAGGGATTTCTTCAGTTCTCTGCAGTGGATTAATCCAATCATTGTTGAACTGTATATCACTGTAAAATTTGTTATGCTCTCTGAGATACATCAAGGCCTTCTTTATCTTTTCTGGGTGCACAAATTCATATTTGTAGTGTCCTTTGTAAGTTAACTTCCTCTTCAGCTTCACGCGAATCATAAGGTCATCGTTGTTCACTCTCGGTAAAGCTTGGGCTACATTTGGAACGCTAGATGGGACGCAAGTCACCGGACCATGAACACCATTTTGTCCACCTTTTGGCAAAGACACAATCCTCATGAAAGGAATATGCATACCAATCAGATGCTGTTCTAGTGAATTTAAACATTGCAACTCAGTAGGGACTGGCTGTAAGGCTAGATTGTTTGTGACACTCTCAGCTGGAATTCTCCCATCATGAATCTTTCTGTGACATGTGTAGCAAATCCACAATGAACCTGCAGGGCCCCTCAGATCACTACAGTTTTCAGAACAGGCATCTACACATTTATGCAAGTATGTATCTGTGATACACCGCGATGCCACTAAAGCAACCCCTTCTGATTTTCTCAAGTATTCATCTTTCCTGCATATGACAACTTGATGTTTAAACAGCATTCGATGACACACTGAACAAATGTACACAGGTCCTGTATTAATTTTCTCTCTAAACTGTTCAATCACATACCGAATATCCTTTCTTTTATCCTTCTCTTTCACCCGTTTTTCAATATTTCTGCTTTTTACTGCAGTAGCAAACTGGCTGTTTGTTTTGTATCTATCAATACTAGATTGCTTGACACATTCCCTGTGTTCAATGTCTATGGCATATTTATTGACACTCGCCTGCTTGACACGCTCCCTGTGTTCAATGTCCACAGCATATTTATTCACACCAGACTGCTTGAGACGTTCCCTGTATTCAATGTCTACAGTATATTTATTCACACCAGACTGCTTGACACGTTCCCTGTGTTCAATGTCTACGGCATATTTATTGACACTCGCCTGCTTGACACGCTCCCTGTGTTCAATGTCCACAGCATATTTATTCACACTCGCCTGCTTGACACGCTCCCTGTGTTCAATGTCCACAGCATATTTATTCACACCAGACTGCTTGAGACGTTCCCTGTATTCAATGTCTACGGCATATTTATTCACACCCGACTGCTTGACACGTTCCCTGTGTTCAACGTCTGTGGCATATTTATTGACACTCGACTGTCTCACACATTGCCTATGATCAGCGTCTGTGGCATACTTACAGATGCTTGACTGCTTCACATGATCTCTGTACACTTCATTCTCACGGTAGCGCTTTGTGCTTCTCTCAAGTTGTTCCTCCTTGTACACCTTACTTACTTCATACCGTCTTTTCTGTCGTTCCAGTCTCCGACGACACGATGAAGGCACATCAGAAGTGGCAATCTGAGAGCAGGTCGCAGCACAATCATCAGCATCATGCCTTTTCACACAAGTTACAGCCTCATAATGTGACTCATTACAATGTTTCAGGTATATACCCGTCTGATCACTATCACAACCAAGACACGTGGAGTACTTTAACCATCTGTCATTAGAGTATGTGAAAATATGCACACCAAGCAGATTGGCAGCAGCTTGAATCTCTACCTCAGATGCCCAAGTACCAACGTACTTCATCCGTGATGCGGCAACATACTGAGTGACAGAAGAGTGACCTTCTCTCAGACAAGCGGCATACCTGGATTCATCTCTTAGTATGTGGGCAACAACAGCACACCTGATTTTCCTGTGTTCTCTCTCGCTTCCAGTTATAGCAAAAGCCACAGACCTGAAAAAGCAGTTACCATCACCAGTGATAGGCATCGTTCTGCAAGGATCACCCATTGGAAACTCTGCAGTCACGTCTACATGACCATGCTCGACGTACACCACACCTAGTTTACAGGACAGGCGTCTTTGCTGCTGCGTTGTCAAAGGACTGAAGGAAAACTGCTCACTGTGCAGCTCACTGATAAAGACCACATCAGCTTCATTACCAGCATAGACATCATCCTCACGCGCTTCATCATCTGTCACATTCAGCCTTACCGTACCATATCCAGTCTCTGGTGTGCTGGTCAACTGGTTGAGTCTGGTGACTGATGAGTTACCTTCGGAATGCTGCTGTGCGATGCTTTCGGTGGATACACTCACACTTACAGCTGTAATCTCAAACTGCTCCCCTTTTGCATCTAAAGACAGGCCTAGGATAGCAATGTGGTTCAACAGAGAGTCTAGGCTAGAGTGGTAAGCCAGTATGCTTCTGCCCGATGCTTCGCTTGCGCCATCTTCCCGTCGGGAATGCGAGTCGATCACCACATACCATGACCCTTGCTTAATGAGAGCACAGGTATTGACTTTTATGGTAAAAAGACATGCATCAAACCGTGAGAATACTCTTCTTACCGCTTCATCAGCCGACATAAGAACATCACTGATATCTCCATACTCACTCACACCAAACAATCCAACAAACATGTCATCGTGGTACTTTATTTGAAATGTATCACCATTCAATGAGTACTCTGTCGGTAGATCTCTGACAAACAGATACCCAGAAGCATCTCGAATTTTCCCAGCATCTCTGATGGTACTGTAGAGGTCGTCTCCGTTCAGCAGCACTTGATCAATGTCTGTGACTGACCAGGTTAAAACATTTTTTATTTTACACGTTACTATAGCAATCAAACTATTAGCCACACACTGTTTGTTACCGTTGATTCCAAATCGTCGGTCTCCTTGATGGAATGAGCCTCTCACTGTAGGTGCCTGAGGAAAATGAGGGGATACAGGTACAATTACAGGGTTCACATGTTGTTGCTGACCCAGGATTGGGCAATGGTTTGGCAGTGCCTGGTTGCTTTTCAGTTCAAGTTCAAGCTCAGGTTCAAGTTCAAGCTCAGGTTCAGGTTCAAGCTCAGGTTCAGGTTCAAGATCAGGTTCAAGATCAGGTTCAAGATCAGGCTCATTCAAGTATTTGGGGTCAGTTTTTCCAGCCTTTCTTTTAGGAGGGGGCTGGAATGCCTCGTCCGTCGGTGCCTTTCCTTCACCGGGGGAAGGACAAGACCTACAAAACTCGTCAACTGTCGTATAAATGGCACCCAGGGCGGGAACCCGGTGGTCATGGCTAGTCGGCAAAGTCGCAGTCATCACCATTTTGGTATTCCGAGAGGGGGGAAATGGGTTAACCCCGTCATCAGTCACAGCCATGACAGACACAGGCCGCGACTGTGCGGCCTGGTCAGGTTGTTGGTCGTGGCTCGTCCGCTGAGTCGCAGTCATCACCATTTTGGTATTCCGGTAGGGGGGAAATGGGTTAACCCCGTCATCAGTCCTAGCCACGACATGGATGGCAGCAGCAGCGGGGTCAGGCTGTTGGTTGTGGCTCGTCAGATTAGTCACGGTCAGCTCCATTTTGGGTCGGGGAAAAGGGCATACCCCGTCAACAGTCTCAGCCACAACATCGCTACAAGTAGCTAGACGCCTATCCATTAGCCTCTTCTTCGCTGCTGCTGAACGCCGGGACGCCTTAGTGCGAGGCATCTGCAGATGAATAGGGGGAAGAAAAAAAAAGAAAAAATACAAGGCACACCTCCTTCCAACTTTACTTTGCAGTCATACTGTCAAATGCATATATATGGATGTGTTTTGTTAGGAGCGGTTCCAGTGGTGGTCGTCTGTGAGACTGTACACCAACAACGTTCTGCCCTGTTTACACTGCATATCCTATAATACATTTGTGTCACATGACTTGATTTTTTAAAACAGAGACAGAAAACTCTACAACTTAACAGGGAAGTCACACTGCCAAACATCCTTATCACACACATCAGCAAGTTTTGCCTCAACACTAAGTGACCTAAATGTTTATCGCGTATGATGATTTGTCCCGTCACTAATAGAATTTATTGAAAGACCTAGATTCCTCATCCCATCGATACAAATACACTTTGGCCACTTAACATTAGTATTGTGGCCATTTCATATATTGTGTGACAGCTTCTCTGCTACTACACATCCAATGTCTATGCAACACACAATGGCACACCCGTTTCGTGTTAAGCAGTAAGATAATTACCCATAGAATACTACGTTTCTAGTGCTATAGCAAGTCTATGCAGTAAAAAAGTATGACATGAGCAAGCGATAGTGTTCTCCAAGTGCACAAAGCATACCGTCGATCACTTTGTCTTCAAGTGTTTTAGTCTGCCAGAAATCTGCAGAGAAAAATGACAAGTTTTTGTGTTACGTTGCAGAGCGGGCAAGCAGGAAAGGACGCAAAGGGAGTCGGACAGACGGGTAAATGAGGTTTCATTCCAAAATAGGGAGCACATGGGGAAGAACAACAACGAACGATACAACACTACATCAATGACCGATCTGGGGTACACTGACAGACGCGGACTAAATGCACAGGTCAAGCCAAGAGGAACAGGAGATGACAATTAGGAATTAACACAAGGTAATGAGCGGGCGTGGCACACACAAGGATCGTACGGAGCCGGGCATGACAGTTTGCGTTAACATTTCCCAACAGTCATCATTGTTGAAAACAACATATAAACTTAATATGCCTTTTAAGGTCATTCAAGCTGGTTAAGCTAAGCTAAAACATAATTGGTGATAGACATCAGCTTCAAAATATTTACCTTTGATGCGACAGCTCTTCAAAGTCTACAAAGACAACATGCATCAGTTAATGGCTGGTGTGCATTTATAATACAAGCATTTCATTAGTACATGCAGGAGTGTGATAAACTTCCCATACACATACAGAAATATTTTCCACTGTACCAATCATATCAGTGTGGTTGGTATGAAGTTTGTTTCTTAACTTGCATAACTAGTTAAAAAAAAAAAAGATATATTACGTTCTTACTTTGAGATCTAGCCACAGCAGTCAAATTGACAAAAGTGCAGTGTACAAACAGATTTGTTTCATACCAGTTAGGGCTATACGATATTGGGGAAAGAAACTACATTGCAATTTTTATTCTTTCTGTGACATTATATATATAGCAATTTTAGAATTTTCAAAAATCTAATTAGTTTAATCGGTCTATTGGTATAATTAATCATTCTATTAAGACTGAGCTGATTTTGCCCAAATATAATGGCAATGATAACTTAATCAGTACCTAACAGCGCATGAGCATTACACTAAGGAAGCTTATCACATATGGGAGCTAACATGACAAAATGCAAAATGTGAAAGTGACAAAATAGAACAAACATAACATTTTATTGTTCAATTAAACCTTTTTCATAGCCACAGTAAACATAAGGGTCATTCCATGTCAAATCATCACACTTTCGGACCTCGTCATCATGAATTTTAAGAAAACTGGGCATGCTGATTTGGTCAGAAGTAACTCATGAAACTGAAACTGGGCATACCTTGGATCAATATTGAGAGGGAGATTTAAGTGGACAAGGTTTTAACTTTTTTTTTGGGGGGGGGGGGGGACTATGACATCAATGAAAACTGATGATTTTTTTTTTACTAAAGCTAGCTCATAATGCCATGGACATCTCCAGAAAGTTTGGTCTTTGGTTGAGTTGTTGCCGAGATAGCTTGACTTAAACATAGCGTCACATGGCTTCATATCACTAACGGGCCTTTTTAATGGCAGCCAAACTGACATGAAATAGTATAGCAACCACAGATGTGAGTACTTATTACATAGTAATTATTTACATGGAGATGGCATATTTGTTCAATCTACAGAGCTAGGCAATACCTTTAAAACAATACGAGTGCCATTTCTGTGCAGATTACATTAAGATAAAGCGAAAGTCATAACCCTCCCCCACCAAAAAGTTAAAACTTTGTTCGCTTAAATCTCCCTCCCTCTGATTTAAGACACGCCTAATTCCAGTTTCACGAGTTACTCATCTGACCAAATCAGTTTGCCAAGTTTCATTACAATCCGAGATGAGGTGATCCAAAATTGATTTGACATGGAATGACCAATAAACAAAATACAACTTAAAATACAAAAATAAAAATTATCACCAACAAAGGACCATTGTTCCACACAAAAACTTTTACATATGTTGACTTTGCAAAACAAGCAACCAGTATGTCTCACATAAACAATACGGACGTGTATCATGCTAATTCAGGAAAATGCGCACATCTCTAAGTCGGCGTAGGGCAAATGCAGCAAAGGCGACAAAACTCTCCTTGGTCTCAAATGACGAATGAGAACTGCCGATTGAGAACTGTCCGCAACAGTGTCGATAACACTGCCATTTTCTGAAAAGAGTATATTTCCACCCATGTCTACATGCAAGTCTTTACAGATGCAGTCGCTTGAAATTTCCCCTGTTTCCTTGATGGGGCCATGGCTGGTCCCTGACAGGTCCCTGCTGGGATCTGGGTGGGACCTTGACTGTAATGAGATCCCCCTTGGTGATGTCATGAACAAGGGGGCCGGCATGATCCGCCCCTAAACCTTTTCTGTGTATAACACTTGCAGTGATTTACCTATCCACCAGGAGGAGCAGTGATAAATTAAGCTGCAGTCAGTTTCCCTGTTATCAGGTAACTGTAACTCATTAGTGTATTTTATTTTAGAGTTTTTTAAATTTAATTCACTTCTTTTTTTTGGTGAGACTGACCCAGGATGTGTGCAACACACTAATTACAGGCCTAAATAAAGTAATAAGATGGACAGGATGTTGAACAAAGAGGGACAGAATGTATATTTGAATAGAATATAATCTATTTTGTACTGGTTTTGTATTTTCATATTGCACTGTTTAATATAAATATAACAGTAGATGTTGTCTCTGTTAAAAATATTTCACGCTTGACCTAAAACACATTTATCCCAAAGTGAATCAAATGCTTTTATTCAGAACAAACTTAGCATCAATTATCTGAGACCATTTGGAGTGTGATTATTCTATTTTTGTTCAAATCAAACATACACTTTTCAAAAATCTATTTGGTGCTGAGAAAATGTAAAAATCACATCATGAATTTTTTTGCCAAGACTTTTGAGCTTTTCTATATTACAGGAATAGTACAAAACAATAAATAAATAAATAAATATTGGAATAATAAATTTTCACTCCTGATAAGTATGCCAAGCTTCAGAACTGTTCCTGCTTTATGGAACAGTTCACCTATATGTTCTCAAACATATTGAAAATTTGTAGGTTATTCTTTAAAGCCATACTAGGAAACCAACTACCAATTCTGCCAAGAACAGTGGTCAAATATCCAGTCAGAATTAAGCCAGAAGCTTGCTGATGGCTACCAAAAGCTTCAGGTTGATACCTGTTGGACATCTGACCACAGCTGAAATTTGTTTTTGTTAAGGAAGCGCCATCTAATGGTAACACCCTGCAAGTGGATAAATGGGCGGGTTTAAAGGATTACTGAGGCACACCTCCAGAAGAAGGGGGGTCAACTCCTTCGGCTGGTTTTTGGCTGGGAACTGGCTGGCTTTCGGCTGTCAGCCGAATGGCCTCCGGCAGGGCTGGGAAAATTGAAGCGACTTCATCTGTATGTACTTCAATAAGTACGGATGTTTTTAAAGGCAGACTAACATCGATACGTCCACGCCTCTGCGAACTGAAAGATATCCAAAACAACTTACCACAGAGTATACCATCTAAAAGCCACAATACACGAAACCGTCAATAATGAAACACAAAGACAACTTGTTAGACCAGAGGTGTTTTACTGCAGTGCTGGAGGGCCGGTGTTGTGCCCTAATCTGCCCCCTGCCAGAGACTGCCTCCTCTGATGTCATCGCTTCATTTAAAGACAAAGTCACTTCTCCAGTGCAGCAGAAGCGAACACTTGCTATAAATTCATTTTCTTACCCTAAACTGGAAAAAACTCAAATTAGATGTTTATTGTGCCTTTTTACATTTGAACCTTAAGTTAACATACACAACCTCCTGTAATTTAAAGTTATCATTCACAACCTCCTGTAAATTACACCTGTGATGGTTTAAATGATCTGACATTGATCTACAGACTAAAATTTCACCACTATCTCTAAACCCTGTGTATACAATACAGCTAACAAGTCATATTTCAAATTGTCCAACCATAAGGAAGACTATCTGCGGGGGCATTTTATAGCAGGCCACCTTGTCACAGAATGCCCCCCCTGTCCAAGTCTGGCTGGGAAAATGCTACATGCACCAAACTTACACCAATTACTCATTTATTCCTTATTTATATTATACACATTACTTTACATGTAGGATTTTCCCAGCCAGAGTTGGATAGGGGGGGCATTCTGTGGCAAGGTGGCCTGCTATAAAAAGTCCGCCCAGCTAGAACCTCGGCCTTATGGCCCAGCCAAAAATAATTTATACAGCACAAGTAAGGGATACATACTGGTGCAAGTATGGTGCATGTAGCATTTTCCTTTGCCAGAGTTGGGTGGAGGCAACCTGTGGCAGGGCAGCAAATTAGGGCACAACACCTGAACCTTGCACATTTTTGGGTTTCCCCTCATTTAACACACCTGATCCAACTGCTTGTGCTAATTACCACACAGCTTTGTTCTAGTTCTAGATAAAATAATGAAAGCCCCTATAAAAACTACTAAAAATACTAAAAGGTGACTAATGTGTTTAGTATCGGTCGCAAACCAAATAAATTTGTACTAAAACAGGGCGACTTAACAACATGCTTCCCAGTGGTTCCCTTAGGCGCCTCAACCACTATTGCCGTTGTAACTCTGACACCAAACTGCAAATGACAAAAAAAAACACGTCCCTCTCTCAATAAAACCAGCTTCGACGACTTTTGTACTATTGTACTAATATTAATTTATTTATTACATGCTTTGCAAAAACAACATTTCCGCCACAAAAAGGCCTCGTCACAGCTGTGTACAATTAATGCTTGAGCAGTTCATTGTCACGCTTTCCAGGAGTAAATAAACCAATAACAGCCGCTCTGAAAACTACTAAAAAATGAAAAGTGTTCCGTGTTTTGTTTAGGTCACAAACGAAGAAACAATTCGTACTACAAATGGCGATTTAACAACACGCTTACATTCCCAGTGGTAGCTGCTTAGGTGCGTCACCGACAATTGCCTTTCAAAAGTCGACATTAAACTAAAAATAATTTGCCAAACCGTATCACGAACTAAAACTGCCTAAAAATAACAAACAAGCCATAAACAAGCAAGTGCAAAGGTGACTCAAACCTTTAAACGTCTTACCTCTTCGAAGGCCAGCAGTAGAATGCGAAGCGTTGGCCTCACGAGGGTGGAGATCAGGGCGTGGTCACGGCAGCCACATGACAAGCGTGAAAACGGGCCACTCTCTCCGTGCGTATCGTCTGTCTCCATAACACTGACTTTGATGACTTGTGCACTACTCCGCATATTTTTACATGCTTAGCAAAAACAAGGACTAGTCGTCACCAATACTCCGAATTAATACTAAAGCAATTTATTACTTTATAAAGATAGTTGCTGGGAATTCCAGACTTAGCTCTTCAAACATATACACTGTAAAAAATAACTTATATAAACTTTTATATAAAAAACCTTGGCAGCTATTTCCAAACACTTTTTTCTTGTAAATGTAATGCTAGAGTTTCTTTAGTAAAATGTACACAGACTTCGTATGTCTTTTACAAAAATTTATTAGGTTAAGCATAAGTATATTCTTACACACACACACACACACACACACACACATATATATATATATATATAGCCTGCTTTCTAAATGTAAATGAATTCTTTAAAAATAGGTAATGTTCAGTACTTTTTTACATTTGATTTGCCTTTAATACCTGCGTTTAATAGGTATTAATTTGCGGAGCAAACCAATGTCAATTACACCAACTCAATCACAGCAATTCAAATAGACAATTTTCTTAAACTTGTCACATACATACTTATTAACAAACAATGCAAATATTATACCAAAATTGTAATATATATCAGAGCATGTGAGCGGAGTGGAGCGGAGCGTGAGCGAGGAGCGGAGCGGGCGGAATTTAGTCAGAGCGCGGAGTGGTTTTTTTTAATTAAGGCTGGAGCGGTCGCTCTGTCTCGCTCCAATTTCGCTTCGATACCGCTCACACTACGCAGCAGCATCAACAGAAAAAAAATCGAGGAATTTAGAACGGGGATGCTTAGCCTGTATGTTGTTTAGGTTATTAAGCCCACTGATTCCTTCATTTTTAAGCCTATTTTTGTTTGCAATGCCATTGCCAAACGTGTCCATTGTTGCCTATATGTTGCTTAAACATAAATATTTTCTGAATGGCAATGTTGCCGTTGCTCATATTTCTTTATGATATAAGGTGACATATTTGACCCTCTTTTAAACTGGAGAAACACATGCTCTGATTGTGTGTGTGTGTGTGTGTGTATACACACACATTATATGAACGAGTTCATATTTGTACATGTTAAATCTTCCTCAACTAAAGAAAGAGGGAAAACTTAAATTTAAAACTCTCACCCATGGCAAACACTGGCGTAAAAAAAGAAAAAGCAAAATGGATAGAATCCTACAAATGCATATAAAGAACCGTCATGAGAACCAAGACATAAACTTGCGACAGCTTACATAAAACAATTTATAAATAGCCTCTCAGGAATGCATGAAAGCATCACATAAATTTGTGTACTTGATCAAGGCTTTTTCACTTCATCAGGAAACTCTATTTTAACAGAACAAAAAAATCACTAAATCATTATTGTCATCCCCTGCTCTTCCGATCTTCCCGTGTGCCACGCCCCCTCGCGCGAAATCCTGATTGTTTAAAAAGCAATTACATTAATGACCTGACTCGGAACACAATTACAATTGTTACAATTATTAATACCTTGTACTAATCAACAACAAGGAGAAACACCCGGGAAATACTGAGATTCTGCATGAGGTGGCGGGGGGCGTGGCAGACGTCACAGCTTTGCCGGCAAGCAGGAAGGTTCGATCATGAATAAGTTTGTAATGCAATGGCGCGTTGTCGGACGGCACTGCCCAGATCAATCTCTACGTCTGGGAGAGACAGATCGATGCCGTGGCGCTGCAAGTCGTTCTACACGGGGCATACTTAACGCCTGCCTTAATCTCCACTCCAGTGACAGAAGCCCTAACGGTGACACCTGATTGCTCCTCCGGCATACCTTCCACCTCCACGACATCCAAGTCGCCGATCTTCTCCATTTGTGTTTCCGTCGTTGCCATCAGGTCCACCTTTCCCTCAAAGAGACTGCTGGAAAGATTGGTGAAGGCGATCGGACGATGCAGCGCCGCGGCATCGATCTGTCTCTCCGAAACGCAGAGATTCATCTGGGCAATGCCGTCCAACACCGTGTACCTCTTCGCCTCTTTCTCGGTGCCTCTGACGGTCACATTTTTTGCCGGTGATGTTGCCACCACCTTCGCCTTCACACTTTACAAGAAAGTAAACCAGTCATTGCTTTTCCTAAACTACGGGAGGATCGTAACCGCTGGGAGTGACAATCATTTGGTGAATTTTATTTTCATTTTGTTGAAATAGAGGTTTCTGACAAAGTGAAAAAGCCTTGATGCAATACAAAAATTTCATGGTGTTATGCATTTTAAACTTGCAAATGGGTCAGTGTCGACCTTAACAGGATAGTAAGATTTTAAAGTTACCATTTACCATCACTCCACCCCTTTCAGATGCGATTGATCACTGATCAATTAGCAGCTACTCTCAACAGACTATAAATGTTGGTGTTGCCCTAATTGTTTTTTCCCCCTCATCATGGAAAATCCAACGAAAAAATTAAAGCCAGATATAGATACAGTCTGTGGTTATGTCCACGATTTATCGCCAATTAAATTTACTTTGAAAAATAAAGGCTTTTTTAATGGTCTAATACAAACTGGTCGTGAAGAATTTCACGACTTGGCTATATTTAGCCATAAAAAGCGGGCGACATTCATCCAGGCTGCTGAGACTGGCACTGGGGTGCGGTTGACTAATGTCAGGAAGACTTTGAGTGAGTATCACTTTACAGGACACAGTTTTAGAGGACATGTCTTATTGAGCATGTATTACTGTTTTGGGTTTCTTTTGGTAGGCTTCAAAGGCACATCCGAGTTCGACGTATTGGGGAATCACCTTACGGAGGTGTCCGTGGTAACCCTGACGTTTCCCCTGCGGAAGCCTCCAGCACCTGCGAGGCAGACCCTAATAGATATCATGACTTTGCCTGCAGGCAGGAAGGTGCGTTCATGAATAAGTTTGTAATGGCAATGTACACCTTTTCTAAAATTACGCAATTTCTGGATGAGTAGTTTTGGAAAAGTAATGATTTGGTTTTCTTTCCTTTAGGTGGCTTTGGTGAAGGCGAAGGTGGTTGCGGCGTCACCTGCGAAAACTCTCTCAGTCAGAGGGACGGAGAAGCAGCTGAAGAGCTGCATGGTTGCTGACGGCACTGCCCAGATGCCTCTCTCTCTCTGGGAGAGGCACATCGATGCGGTGGCGCTGCACGCCTCCTTCGCCTTCACCAACCTCACCACCAGGGTCTACCAGGGGAAGGCGGAGTTGACGACAACGAAGGATACTAACATCGAGCGTATTGGTGACCTGGATGTGGGCGACCTGGAAGACGTACCGAAGGAGTCGGGCGTCTGCATTAAAGGGTCGGTCACGGGCGTTGAAGTGAAGGCTGGTGTCAAATGTGCGCTCTGCGGCAGCCGGCAAGAGGTGTGGGACCGCAACTGCAGATTCGCACGCTGCCAGACTTGCAACATGCTACAAAAGTGCCAGTCCTTCGCAAAGGTACTGCGTGGAACTCTCAAAGTGAAAGCGGAGGACGGCACAGATTATACACTGGCCATCGGGCACTGCGATTTAACCAACTACTTGGGACAGAGGCAACTTGCTGCCGAAGCCGTCGAGGCCATCGAGGAGAGTCTCCTTGGTGAGGAATATATCACATTTAATTTTGACGATGACTGTAACATACTGTCCATGGACATTATTGATTCTGAACTGCCTACGTGTAGTAACTCTGTACAGTGAGTTGTTTCAGTTTAAGTGTGGCTTTTCTTTTATTGGCGTGGTTTCTGTTTTGTTTTTTTTTGACAAGTTCTACATATTTGATCTGTATCAATGAAGTTTTTTTTTTTGTGTGTGCAAAATAAAATTTGCAGTTAACTTCTAATTCATTTTTGTGGTTTGAGTGCACAAGCAACTCCTACAGTGTGTAATCTAGCTGCTTTAGTTTGCCGACAGGTTTTCGTGTTCAGGTTTTCCAAGTTCTAGGCAGCTTTTAATGTTCTCGGGTCTTGCCTTTTCAAAAGGCACTCACTGATTCGCCTTTGCGCGTAGAATTGGTAAGTGTGTGTGTGAATATGCCCGTGTTGTAGAAATGGTAATACTTAATCGCTACTGAAGTTCAATGTCGGTCATTTTATAACGGCTGTCGCTTTATTTGCCATTGTAACAGTCGAACAACCGTGGACTGTGGCGTGGCTTTGAAGTGTTGGAAAGGGGAGCTGGGAGAGAAGGGGAGCTTGCTGGGACGCAGCGCTGGTGTGTGCCCGGTTCTGTTCGGTCACAGCTAGTGTGGTTTGGGAAACGTGGTGTGCCCGATACCGATACTAGGTCGGCCGCTACACTTAATGATTTGTTTCCTCTTAAATCTAGAGGTAACCTGGTCTTTAGAAAAACTTAAGTTACTAGAAACGTTCAATTAACATTAGAAGTCAAGTTACACCAATACACTAAAAGGTTTAACATAGGAATACTTATCAGGTCAACGTGGTTTGGTGCATTTAAAACTAAATATCAAACTTTAGTCAACGCTTTTTTTTTTTTTTTTTTTTTTGGTTGCCTTAAAATTTAGTTTTGTAACCCTTCTCTACGCACCTCAACGTAATGGGCTGACCTGGGTTCTTTGGCTATCACCGTTCTGAGCCCCCTTATTAAATCTATTTACAATGACCATTCAACAGGCGTTGTTTAAACAAACACAACAAACTTTATTTTACGAAATAAACAACCATTCTTCTCTGGCGATGGATAATCAAACGAAAAGGAGATAGGAAAGATCTTCCTTTATACGACAGGCAACAACGTATGTCCACACATCAATACGGTCCTCCTCAACCAATAATCATGTCACAGCTCATCAAACAAAGCCATTTGCAATTACACACAATATTTAAGACAAAGTATAGCTGTCAAATTAAACAGTAAGTTAAGAAATTAAATTAAAAAAAAAAAAACCCGTTGCAGGCCTGAGGCGATGCGATGGTGCACTTGGCTGGACTACCATTAGGACAGTTTCGGGTACTCACGTCCCCTTTTCCGCCACTCCTTTCACCTGTCTCGTTGTCCCGCGTTGCCATATGACCAGCCTTATCCTGGTAGCTTGGTGGCGCTATCGGGGCGGAATGTCCTCCGCGATGGCCACTCAGAAGAACCTCCAGCGTCTGACGGTAGCTGGAGGCGCTATCTGAGCAGCTCGTAGGTGCCGTAATCCACGGCATTTCCAAGGCTTAATGCTGTTACAATTAGGGCGTCGCTCCCGAACAAATTAAAAAAACCTAACGGCCAGATGTAATGGCGTATTTATCAAAACTCAGACTCAGCTAAGAACTAAAATCCTAAAGGATGTGCTATATCTAATCATAAATAGCACTATGGGGCTTATAGTTTCACGCCGAAAGGTATGTCCCCCATATTAGAAAACGGGATACGACTGGAACAGCAGAACTTTTTTAGCCGCCGCAAAAACCGGCGTGCAACGTGCCTCTCCCGCCTACCCCTTCTCTCTTCCAATCAGTAGCACTAATCCAATGATGGACAGTCCCAACCACCCACTCTTCAACAACCCCGCCACCACGAGTAATCAAACCAGATTGTGCACAGAGAACAAATCGGTATTACCTGCTCTTAAAGAAACAGCACACCTAGGCCATGACCAAATCAATCCAGCCACACACACAACACACCACATCAGCTACTCATTCGTAGACTGAGCAATGCCAGGCTACAGTTTCATCTATCAAGTTGTGCTAACAATTCCAAAAGGTTTCCTTGGTCGCTTTAAATATTACTTTTCATCACTTAAGTTCCCTCAACTTAATGTACTTTCTATACAAAATAAAACTGATTTTTGTTTTACAAAATGTAATGCAACAAACATTATAAACGCTTTATTATTTTGATAAGTTTTAAAAGGATCCTGTAAGGATGTATGGAAGCTCAAAGAGGACAACTGCTCTTTTGCACTGATTTGTGCCTTTCAAGTTTTGGAGGATTTTAACAGATAAAAACAATAAAAAAAAAATAACTTTGGAAAAAAGTAAAAATTGCAAATTTATTTATAGGCTGAAAACAAATAAAAACAGTGTAGTTTAAACTGTGACAAATATATGTAACAGTTGCACCCGTAATTCCTACATGCTTACCTTGACACATACTGTAGCTAAACTGTAAATAAGACTGCCCACTGTAATTGTCATTAACAAGTAAAGAACAGGTTAAGGGATCAACGACAGAAACACACATCAAGGTCTCAAAAAGGCTCTTGAGCTGCACATTTGAAGTGTTTCTTGACCAGTAATAACTCTGGAATCTTGGCACATACAGTACTAATCAAGACCATTGAAAAATACCTTTGAATGCTCAGTGGAGACAATGCGGTGGAACTCAGCTGAAATCTATTAAAATGTCAAAAAGAAAAGATATCAATACAGACAAATATAAACAGGCTGTAAATAAATCATTATTACCTTTATATTGTTAAAGCAATGACCGCAAAAATAAAACCACAAACCTGTCTCTATGTAAACAAAGTGGGCCATCTTCTCTTCCCATCTCTGACCAGTGGCTTACCTTCATTGATTTCTTTATGTTTCAAAGAAAATGTGTTATCCATGAGTATGTCAGTTCTGAAGGTAAAGGGGCAATCACAATAAATACAAGGCAAAGGGCAAGACCTTCCATAGTGTCCTTGTTTTGCTTTATAATATAACAAATGTATTTGCTGAAGAAAAATCACAACTCCAAAACATTGATTATGTATTCAGTCTCAGTGTGTCCAGTCTTGTGTCTCAGCACTTGTTTCTAGAACATAAAAAACAGCATTTAAGAATTTAAAGTTATACTTGATAATATCTTTTAATACATTGTTATAAAGCAATATACATTTAAAGGAAATTCTACAACATTTGTCATCTGATAGCTGTAGTGTTAAACCATATACATCTTTATTTAAAAATTTGAAAAAGTTTATCTGTTATTCAATGTCATAAATTTACTATTAAAACACATTATAACTATTTTGAACATAAGAATGTATTTGTTCAGAGGTACATACAACCAGACTAACGACATCAATTAGGAAGGTGCCTGTTTCCACCAACTATTCAGACCACCTTATCCAGGCCAGTCCTGTTCTGTCCTATATCTACTATCCCGTCATACCTACACTAAATCTACATCCTGTTATGGGAGTATACTTCTGGCTGACTTTCTACTACCTTGGCCGCCGGTGACAGTACTCCAGTTCTCTGCCATTATTAATCTCATTATTCATTATTCCTATACTTGTCCTACCTGTCCTGCCTGCCCGATCATCCGACGCTTTGGACCCGTTCGTAACTGCCTGCAGTTTCTAGTTAAGGGTCCAAAGGACGAAGTCCTTATGGACCATTATTGTTTTTCTTAGGATTTTTCTCTTTTATTATTATTAAGGGTCCAAAGCATGAAATGCTTATGGACCATTATTGTTTTTCTTAGGATTTTTCTCTTTTATTATTATTATTAAGGGTCCAAAGGACGAAGTCCTTATGGACCATTATTGTTTTTCTTAGGATTTTTCTCTTTTATTATTATTAAGGGTCCAAAGGACGAAGTCCTTATGGACCATTATTGTTTTTCTTAGGATTATTATTAAGGGTCCAAAGGACGAAGTCCTTATGGACCATTATTGTTTTTCTTAGGATTATTATTATTATTAAGGGTCCAAAGGACGAAGTCCTTATGGACCATTATTGTTTTTCTTAGGATTATTATTATTATTATTAAGGGTCCAAAGCATGAAATGCTATGGAACCTTATTGTTTTTCTTAGGATTATTATTATTATTATTTTTCTGCCCTAAAACTGAATGCCCAGCCTAAACCGTAAGTCCTAGGCCTACCAAATTTGGTACGATGATTGGAATTCCTACCCACTACTCAGGTTTTCTGACCCGTCCGAATCAGCCAGAGGGGGGCGCCGTAGCGCCCCATAACACGTTTTGGACGATATCTCCTGTCCTGTTTGTCCTACCTTCAAAATTCTTTTTTCTCCTGATACAGACAGCCATGCCCTACCAAAAAGTCAATGGGACCATGAAGCTCCGCCTACTTAGATTTTTTGCTAATTTGCATAATCTGCAAATCATACTTTTTTCTTAAAGTCCTGGCTTGTCCTACCAAATCAGACAAATGAGGTGTCAGACGAATCAGAATTTTCAGCTGATCAAGAATCATCAACAAAATCCAGACATTTTTATATCCTATGGCCATTAGCCACACCCAAACAATGTCCAAATTTGGCCAATTTTGGTCTGATGGCTATAACTTGGCCGTGCCTTGGCCTACCTTGACCAAATTTGAAATGCTTCCTCCCTACACCATTCTGGGGACACGGTCCGAAGCGGGCCGCATTTCGTCAATAGGGGGCGCTACAACTAAAAACTGGCAATATCTCCTGACTGCCTTTGCCAATCTAACTGAAATTTGGCAGATATGTACTAGCACCCAGCCTGTGGTCAGTCACATACAATGACAGTCATCATTCCTTAAATAGTGGCCGCCATCGGCCAATCAAAATCAAGCAGGCATTTGACAGGCTTATAAATGACCAATCTATACCAAATTTTTGTGGTATATTTGTCCTCTGACCCGCAGCCCACCATGCAAAGGACACCTCACTCGGCCAGATGCGGGCGCTACAGTGACAACTTTTGCATTTCTGCCTATTTCTCGAGAAGGGTGAAGTCTACAATCGACATTTATTGCCAGGTCAATTCAGTACGACATGCCAAATCAAACAACATGTAGAACTTGCTTCTGCATCTTTGCGTTTTTGCATAATTCATATTGGTCTGAAAACAAGACATTTCGTTAACCTCCTAGGATTTTCACCAAACCTACACAAATCTGGTATCATTTAAATCAGGAGACAGTCATAATAAATAATTCATAAAAAAATCATAAACTTTGCATGAGGTATAGTCACCAGCCACACACAAACCATACAGGTGCCATGCCCAATTCAATCCGACAGCTATATCTCAGGCATGCTACAGCCAATCATTACCAAATTTCTCTCACTAATGTAGTGCTATACCACCGAGCGACCCTCCAAATTTTGTGTCGATCAGTCAAACGGGAGCGCTACGGCCACTGTTTATATCTTACTAAGACCAACCTAGGCCAATTCAGCTATACTGAGTTACCAGATCAGTTATGAAAGTGCCTACTGATCTCACTGATCTTACCATCAGAAGCGGGTGGCTCAGTGGGCTAAACCTGTGTGCTTGTAATCAGAGGGTCACCGGTTCGAACCCAGCTTCAGTTGGTACTTGAGCTAGGCAGCCCGATGTGCACAGCATGTTCTCTGTAAAGCAAGCTGGGGAGACATATAGGCATTTTCCCCATGATGGTCAATGAAGCTTATATTTTTGTTATTAACCCAGCCATTCAGACGGGCTTAGGCACTCCTCCGGCGGGTTCGATTATAATTATTTTTCTTCCCTAAAACTGAATGCCCAGCCTAAACCGTAAGTCCTAGGCCGTCCAAATTTGGCAGTAAGATTCCTATTGCTATCCACTACTGAGCCTCTCTGACCTATCCCAGTCAGTCAGAGGGGGGCACCGTTGCACCCCACAACACGTTTTGGTCGATATCTCCTGTCCTACTTGTCCTACACTTAAATTTTATTGGCAGTCAAATTTACTATCTTGTACCAAATCCAGGAACATATATAGTCATATCGCATTAGACCTATGCCAAAATTTCCATCATTTTATGGCTGACTAATTCTGTCTGACTTTCTACTACCATGGCCGCCAGATCTCTGCCCTTATTCCTCTACTGTCCTACCAGTCCGATTGTCCTACGCTTTGGACCCTTTAGTAACTGCTTGCAGTTTCTAGTTATTATTATTTTTCTGCCCTAAAACTGAATGTACAGCCTAAACTGTAAGAGCTAGACCAACCAAACTTGGTCAGATGATGTCAATTCCTACCCACTACTCAGGTTGTCCTACCCAGTCCTGCCAGCCAGATGGGGGCGCCTTAGCGCCCCCCAACACGTTTCGGTCGATATCTCCTGTCCTGTTAGACCTACAATCGAAATTCTTTGTTCTACATATACAGACAGCAAAGCCCTACCAACTTGCCATTTGGACTATGAAGCTCCGCCTACTTAGATTTTTTGCTAATTTGCATAATTTGCCAATCCTACTTTTTCCTTAAAGTCCTGGCTTGTCCTACCAAATCAGACAAATGAGGTGTCAGACGAATCAGAATTCTCTGCTGATCAAGAATTATCCACAAAATTCAGACATTTTTATATCCTACGGCCATTAGCCACGCCCAAACAATGTCCAAATTTGGCCCGTTTTGGTCTGACGGCTATAACTTGGCCGTGCCTTGGCCTACCTTGACCAAATTTGAAATGCTACCTCCCTACACCATTCTGGGGACACGGTCCGAGGCGGGCCGCATTTCATCAATAGGGGGCGCTACAACTAAAAACTGGCAATATCTCCTGACTGCCTTTGCCAATCTAACTGAAATTTGGTAGATATGTACTAGGAAGCAGCCTGTGGTCAGTCACCTACAATGGCAGTAATTATTCCTTAAAGAGTGGCCGCCATCAGCCAATCAAAATCAAGCAGGCATTTCACAGGCTTCTCAATGACCAATCTAAATCAAATTTGGGTGATACATTTGTGCTCTGACCCTCTGCCTAAACTGTAAAGGACACCTCACTCGGCCAGATGGGGGCGCAACAGTGACAACTTTTGCATTTCTGCCTATTTCTCGAGAACGGTGAAGCCTACAATCGACATTTCTTGCCAGGTCAATTAAGTACGACATGCCAAATCAAACAACATGTAGAACTTGCTTCTGCATCTTTGCGTTTTTGCATAATTCATATTGGTCTGAAAACAAGACATTTCGTTAACCTCCTAGGATTTTCACCAAACCTACACAAATCTGGTATCATTTAAATCAGGAGACAGTCATAATAAATAATTCATAAAAAAATCATAAACTTTCCATGAGGTATAGTCACCAGCCACACACAAACCATACAGGTGCCATGCCCAATTCAATCAGACAGCTATATCTCAGGCCTGCCTCAGCCAATCATCACCAAACTTTAATATATCCTGTAGAATAGTAGTCCGGAAGGGCCCTCCAAATTTGGTGCCGATCGGTCAAACGGGGGCGCTACAACAACATAACATGTCTGTATAAACCTTGAAAATCAGTTCAACTTACATTTATCTCATTTCTGTTCTAGTGACATGTTACTGGTTAAAATATTTTGTACTGCCAGTTCTGTGAGTCATGCCAAATCAAGACATATGCAATGCCCAATGATAGTCATTTTCATTCCCTTGTGATGTTTAAAAACTTAATAAATAACATATTACTGTAACTTCTACAATGTTCAGCCCAAGTAGGTCATTCTGGTAGTACATCAATCAGGACATTGCCATTATGGATAATTCATAAAAATATCTTAACCTGTACGCTATGGCCACCAGCTACAACAAACCTGCACCATATCCATGCTCATTTCAATCAACCATCTAAAGCTCAGCTGTGCTTCAGCCAATCCTCATCAAATTTGACGGCCTAATGTAGTAAGGGACCTCAGACAGACCCTCCAATTTTGGTTCCAATTGGTCAAATGGGGGCGCTACAGCCACTGTCCATATATTTCTAAGACCCACCTTAGCAAATTCAGCTGAAATGTCCTTATTTCTCATAAAACCTTGAAAGAATTGTTACCTTTCCCTTCACCTGAGTCCATATTTCTTATTCACTTTCATTTTTCACCGATTTGCCTCATAGAACATTATCAGACTTAATTTACACATAAGAAGGCCTGAAAGTATTGAATACAATTTCTAAAATGGAGCGCTGACTCCACCTGCTGGCCACACTGTTTCCATGCCCATTTTATTAAAATAGCTATATCTCTGGCATGCTTCATCCAATCCTCACAAAATTTGACGCACATCTGTGTTACTAGACTTCAGAAAGACCTTCCAAGTTTGGTGGCAATCGGTCAAACGGGGGCACTACAGCCACTGTCCTAATATGTCTAAGACCAACCTTGGTTAATGCAGCTGAAATCTGCTTATCGTTTATTTAAAAATTAAAAAATTAATCACCTTTCCCTTCATCTAAGTCCATATTTTTAATCTGCTTATATTTTCCTGCCATTTGACTTTTACAAATCTTTCAAACTTCAATCTTTCTTCAGGCTGTGTACACTGCAGCAATTACAATTTTATAATAAATTGGCCAGCAGGTGGAGTCAGCGCTCCATTTCAATAATGCCTTCAATACTTTTAGCCTTTCTCCTGTCTAAATGTATAACCTAGAATATGATACAGCATGATATTACTGCTGTTACATGTCACAATACGCAACTCAGCACTTTGTTAAGAATATGCAACACAGCCTATGTTTACACAGGCAGTATAAAAAAGAAAACTCTGTAATATCTAGACTTACCAGACCAGGTATGAAGGTCCCTAAATCTACCAACTAGTCAGGCCATCTGACCCAAACCATGCATTCAGTCAGGCTAAGGCACTCCACCACAGGGTTCTACATTCTGTCCTACATTTGCTGACCTGTTAGACCGATACTAACTAATCTATATCCTGATTTCTACCTACTACTGAGACCATCTGACCAAAACAATGCATTCAGTCAGGTTCAGGCACTACACCACAGGGTTCTACATTCTGTCCTACATTTCCTGACCTGTTAGACCGACACTCAACAATCTACATCATGATTTCTACCTTCTACTCAAACCATCTGACCTAAACAAGTTCTGTTCTGTCTGACATCTGCTGACCTGTAGTTCTGTCTGACTTTTTAGTATCCTCCTCTACGGTTTGCCCTACATCTCCTGTCACATTAGAGCTACGCTAAATCTCCATCCTGTTATGGCAGTCTAATTGTTGCCCGGTCAATTAAGTACGACATGCCAAATCAAACAACATGTAGAACTTGCTTCTGCATCTTTGCGTTTTTGCATAATTCATATTGGTCTGAAAACAAGACATTTCGTTAACCTCCTAGGATTTTCACCAAACCTACACAAATCTGGTATCATTTAAATCAGGAGACAGTCATAATAAATAATTCATAAAAAAATCATAAACTTTCCATGAGGTATAGTCACCAGCCACACACAAACCATACAGGTGCCATGCCCAATTCAATCAGACAGCTATATCTCAGGCCTGCCTCAGCCAATCATCACCAAACTTTAATATATCCTGTAGAATAGTAGTCCGGAAGGGCCCTCCAAATTTGGTGCCGATCGGTCAAACGGGGGCGCTACAACAATATAACATGTCTGTATAAACCTTGAAAATCAGTTCAACTTACATTTATCTCATTTCTGTTCTAGTGACATATTACTGGTTAAAATATTTTGTACTGCCAGTTCTGTGAGTCATGCCAAATCAAGACATATGCAATGCCCAATGATAGTCATTTTCATTCCCTTGTGATGTTTAATAACTTAATAAATAACATATTACTGTAACTTCTACAATATCCAGCCCAAGTAGGTCATTCTGGTAGTACATCAATCAGGACATTGCCCTTATGGATAATTCATAAAAATATCTTGACCTGTATGCTATGGCCACCAGCTACAACAAACCTGCACCATATCCATGCTCATTTCAATCAACCATCTAAATCTCAGCCGTGCTTCAGCCAATCCTCATCAAATTTGACGGCCTAATGTAGTAAGGGACCTCAGACAGACCCTCCAATATTGGTGCCAATCGGTCAAACAGGGGCGCTACAGCCACTGTCCATATATGTCTAAGACCCACCTTAGCAAATTCAGCTGAAATGTCCTTATTTCTCATAAAACCTTGAAAGAATTGTTACCTTTCCCTTCACCTGAGTCCATATTTTTTATTCACTTTCATTTTTCACCAATTTGCCTCATAGAACACTATCAGACTTAATTTACACATAAGAAGGCCTGAAAGTATTGAATACAATTTCTAAAATGGAGCGCTGACTCCACCTGCTGGCCACACTGTTTCCATGCCTATTTCATTCAAATAGCTATATCTCTGGCATGCTTCATCCAATCCTCACAAAATTTGATGCACGGCTGTGTTACTAGACTGCCTCAGCCAAGCTGCAAAAGACCTTCCAAGTTTGGTGGCAATCAGTCAAACGGGGGCACTACAGCCACTGTCATAATATGTCTAAGACCAACCTTGGTTAATGCAGCTGAAATCTGCTTATTGTTTATTTAAAAATTAAAATATTAATCACCTTTCCCTTCATCTAAGTCCATATTTTTAATCTGCTTATATTCTCCTGCCATTTGACTTTTACAAATCTTTCAAACTTTAATCTTTCTTCAGGCTGTGTACACTACAGCAATTACAATTTTATAATAAATTGGCCAGCAGGTGGAGTCAGCGCTCCATTTCAATAATGCCTTCAATACTTTTAGCCTTTCTCCTGTCTAAATATACATCCTAGAATAGCATACAGCATGATATTACTGCTGTTACATGTCACACTCCCGCAACTCAGCACTTTGTTAAGAATATGCAACACAGCCTATGTTTACACAGGCAGTATAAAAAAGCAACTACTGTATGTAATATCTACACTTACCAGACCAGGTATGAAGGTCCCTAAATCTACCAACTAGTCAGGCCATCTGACCCAAAACATGTATTAAGTCAGGCTAAGGCACTCCACCACAGGGTTCTACATTCTGTCCTGCATTTGCTGACCTGTTAGACCGATACTAACTAGTCTATATCCTGATTTCTACCTACTACTCAGACTATCTCACCAAAACATTGCATTCAGTCAGGTTCAGGCACTACACCACAGGGTCCTACATTCTGTCCTACATTTCCTGACCTGTTAGACGGACACTCAACAATCTCCATCCTGATTTCTACCTTCTACTCAAACCATCTGTTGTCCTACCTGTCCTACCTGTCCTACTTGTCATACCCTTTGGACCCTTCAGTAACTGCCTGCAGTTTCTAGTTATTATTATTATTATTATTTTTCTGCCCTAAAACTGAATGCCCAGCCTAAACCGTAAGTCCTAGGCCTACCAAATTTGGTAGGATGATTGGAATTCTTACCCACTACTCAGCGTGTCCGACGCGTCCGACTCAGCCAGAGGGGGGCGCTGTAGCGCCCCCCAACACGTTTTGGACGATATCTCCTGTCCAGTTTGTCCTACCTTCGAAATTCTTTTTTCTCCTGATACAGACAGCCATGCCCTACCAAAAAGTCAATGGGACCATGAAGCTCCGCCTACTTAGATTTTTTGCTAATTTGCATAATTTGCAAATCCTACTTTTTCCTTCAAGTCCTGGCTTGTCCTACCAAATCAGACAAATGAGGTGTCAGACGAATCAGAATTCTCAGCTGATCAAGAATCATTAAGAAAATTTAGACATTTTTATATCCTACGGCCATTAGCCACGCCCTAACAATGTCCAAATTTGGCCCGTTTTGGTCTGACGGCTGTAACTTGGCCGTGCCTTGGCCTACCTTGACCAAATTTGAAATGCTACCTCCCTACACCATTCTGGGGACACGGTCCGAGGCGGGCCGCATTTCGCCCATAGGGGGCGCTACAATTAAAAACTGGCAATATCTCCTGACTGCCTTTGTCAATCTTACTGAAATTTGGCAGATATGTTCTAGGGCCCAGCCTTACATCAGCCACATACAATGGCAGTCATTATTCCTTAAAGAGTGGCCGCCATCAGCCAATCAAAATCAAGCAGCCATTTGACAGGCTTATCAATGACCAATCTAGACCAAATTTTGGTGCTATATTTGTCCTCCGACCCGCAGCCCACCATGCAAAGGACACCTCACTCGGCCACATGGGGGCGCTACAGTGCCCTAATTTACATTTCTGCCTATATCTTCAGAACTGTCATGCCTACAGTTGAAATTTTTTGCCATTCTAATCCACTATGTCATGCCAAATCAAACAACATATAGAGCAATTATATGCATCTTCGCATTATTGCACAATTTTGTATTTTTCTAAAAACAGGCTTTTTCATTATCCTCCTATGATTTTCGGCCAATCTACATAAGTCTGTTGTCATTCTAATCAGGAGACAGTCCTTTTAAAGACTTAGAGAAAAAACATAAACTTTCGGTAAGGTATGGCCACCAGGGACACCCTGACTGTGCTGGTGCCTCGCCTATTTCAATCAGACAGCTATATCTCAGGCATGCTTTGGCTAATCATTACCAAATTTCTCTCTCTGATGTAGGGCTGTACCACAGAGACACGTTCCAAATTTCATGTCAATCGGTCTGACGGGAGCGCTACGGCCACTGTTTATATATGTCTAAGACCAACCTATGCTAATTCAGCTAAAATGAGTTACCAGGTCAGGTAGGAAGCAGTCTACCGATTTCCCCCATCTTACCAAATGCAGCATGTGGCACAGTGGGCTAAGCCTGCGTGCTTGTGATCAGAGAGTTGCCGGTTCAAACCCAGTTTCGGTGGCTACTTGACCTACCTGTATGCTACAGCCACCAGCTACATCCAACCTGCACCATTTCCATGCTCATTTCAATCAACCATCTAAATCTCAGCCGTGCTTCAGCCAATCCTCATCAAATTTGATGGCCTAATGTAGTAAGGGACCTCAGACAGACCCTCCAATTTTGGTGCCGATCGGTCAAACGGGGGCGTTACAACAATTTAACATGTCTGTATAAACCTTGAAAATCAGTTCAACTTACATTTATCTCATTTCTGTTATAGTGACATATTACTGGTTAAAATATTTTGTACTGCCAGTTCTATGAGTCATGCCAAATCAATACATATGCAATGCCGAATGATAGTCATTTTCATTCACTTGTGATGTTTAAAAACTTAATAAATAACATATTACTGTAACTTCTACAATGTCCAGCCCAAGTAGGTCATTCTGGTAGTACATCAATCAGGACATTGCCCTTATGGATAATTCATAAAAATATCTTGACCTGTATGCTATGGCCACCAGCTACAACAAACCTGCACCATATCCATGCTCATTTCAATCAACCATCTAAATCTCAGCCATGCTTCAGCCAATCCTCATCAAATTTGACGGCCTAATGTAGTAAGGGACCTCAGACAGACCCTCCAATTTTGGTGCCAATCGGTCAAATGGGGGCGCTACAGCCACTGTCCATATATGTCTAAGACCCACCTTAGCAAATTCAGCTGAAATGTCCTTATTTCTCATAAAACCTTGAAAGAATTGTTACCTTTCCCTTCACCTGAGTCCATATTTTTTATTCACTTTCATTTTTCAGAAATTTGCCTCATAGAACATTATCAGACTTAATTTACACATAAGAAGGCCTGAAAGTATTAAATGGAATTTCTAAAATGGAGCGCTGACTCCACCTGCTGGCCACACCATTTCCATACCCATTTCAATCAAACAGCTATATCTCTGGCATGCTTCATCAAATCCTTGCAAAATTTGACTCGCTTCTGTATCACTGGACTACAGACAGACCGTCCAAGTTTGGTGGCAATCGGTCAAATTGGGGTGCTACAGCCGCTGTTTTAATATGTCTAAGACCAACCTTGGTTAATGCAGCTGAAATCTGCTTATTGTTTATTTAAAAATTAAAATATTAATCACCTTTCCCTTCATCTAAGTCCATATTTTTAATCTGCTTATATTTTCCTGCCATTTGACTTTTACAAATCTTTCAAACTTTAATCTTTCTTCAGGTTGTGTACACTGCAGCAATTACAATTTTATAATAAATTGGCCAGCAGGTGGAGTCAGCGCTCCATTTCAATAATGCCTTCAATACTTTTAGCCTTTCTCCTGTCTAAATATACAACCTACAATATGATACAGCATGATATTACTGCTGTTACATGTCACACTGCCGCAACTCAGCACTTTAAGAATATGCAACACAGCCTATGTTTACACAGGCAGTATAAATAAGCAACTATGCAATATCTAGACTTACCAGACCAGATATGAAGGTGCCTAAATCTACCAACTAGTCAGGCCATCTGACCCAAACCATGCATTCAGTCAGGCTAAGGCACTCCACCACAGGGTTCTACATTCTGTCCAACATTTGCTGACCTGTTAGACCGATATTAACTAATCTATATCATGATTTCTACTTACTACTCAGAACATCTGACCTAAACAATGCATTAAGTCAGGTTCAGGCACTACACCACAGGGTTCTACATTATGTCCTACATTTCCTGACCTGTTAGACCGACACTAAACAATCTGCATCCTGATTTCTACCTTCTAGTAAAACCATCTGACCAAAACAAGTTCTGTTCTGTCTGACATCTGCTGACCTGTTGTTCTGTCTGACTTGTTAGTACCCTCCTCTACGGTTTGCCCTACATCTCCTGTCGCATTAGAGCTACGCTAAATCTTCATCCTGTTATGGCAGTCTAATTTTGTCTGACTTTCTACTACCCTGGCCGCCGGTTCTCTGCCGTTATTCCTCTACTGTCCTACCAGTCCGATCGTCCTACGCTTTGGACCCTTTAGTAACTGCTTGCAGTTTCTAGTTAAGGGTCCAAAGGACGAAGTCCTTATGGACCATTATTGTTTTTCTTAGGATTTTTCTCTTTTATAATTATTATTTTTCTGCCGTAAAACTGAATGCCCAGCCTAAACCGTAAGTCCTAGGCCGACCAAATTTGGTAGGATGATTGCAATTCCTACCCACTACTCAGCGTGTCCGACCCGTCCGACTCAGCCAAAGGGGGGCGCCGTAGCGCCCCCCAACGCGTTTTGGACGATATCTCCTGTCCTGTTTGTCCTACGTTCGAAATTCTTTTTTCTACTGATGCAGACAGCCATGCCCTACCAAAAAGTCAATGGGACCATGAAGCTCCGCCTACTTAGATTTTTTGCTAATTTGCATAATTTGCAAATCATACTTTTTCCTTACAGTCAAAGCTTGTCCTACCAAATCAGACAAATGAGGTGTCAGACGAATCAGAATTCTCAGCTGATCAAGAATCATTAACAAAATTCAGACATTTTTATATCCTACGGCCATTAGCCATGCCCAAACAATATCCAAATTTGGCCCGTTTTGGTCTAACGGCTATAACTTGGCCATGCCTTGGCCTACCTTGACCAAATTTGAAATGCTACCTCCCTACACCATTCTGGGGACACGGTCCAAGGCGGGCTGCATTTCGTCCATAGGGGGCGCTACAACTAAAAACTGGCAATATCTCCTGACTGCCTTGGCCAATCAAACTGAAATTTGGCAGATATGTACTAGGGCCCAGCCTGAGGTCAGTCACATACAATGGCAGTCATTATTGCTTAAAGAGTGGCCGCCATCAGCCAATCAAAAGCGAGCAGCCATTTGACAGGCTTATCAATGACCAATCAAGACCAAATTTTGGTGGTATATTTGGCCTACGACCCGCAGCCCACTATACAAAGGACACCTCACTGAGCCACATGGGGGCGCTACAGTGCCCTGATTTACATTTCTGCCTATATCTGCAGAACTGTCATGCCTACAGTTGAAATTTATTGCCAGTCTAATCCACTATGTCATGACAAATCAAACAACATATAGAGCTTTTCTCTTCATCTTTGCGTTTTTGCACAATTTATATTTTTATAAAAACAGGCTTTTTCATTCATCTCCTAGTATTTTCGGCCAATCTACATAAGTCTGTTGTCATTATAATCAGGAGACAGTCCTTTTAAAGATTTACAGAAAAAAACATAAACTTTCGGTAAGGTATGGCCACCAGGGACACCCTGACTGTACTGGTGCCTCGCCCATTTCAATCAGACAGCTATATCTCAGGCATGTCTCACCAAATCATCACCAAACTTAAATCCATAATGTAAGACATTACTGCGGAAGGGCCCTCCAAATTTTGTGCCGATCGGTCAAACAGGGGCGCTACAGCAACATAACATGTCTGTGTAAACCTGCAAAATCAGTTCATCTTACATTTATCTAATTGTTGATCCAGTGACATTTCACTGGTTAAAATCATTTGTCCAGCAATTTCAGTGATTCATGCCAAATCAAGATATATGCAATGTCGCATGATAGTCATTTGCATTCCCTTGTCATATTTAAAAACTTAATAAATAACATATTACTATCACTACTGCAATGTCCAGCCGAAGTAGGTCATTCTGGTAGTAGATCAATCAGGACACTGCCCTTATGTATAATTTATAAAGATAACTTCACCTGCCTGTACAGTATGGCCACCAACCACACTGAACCTACAGCATTTCCATGCTCATTTCAATCAAACAGCTAATTCTTAGGCATTCTTCATCAAATCCTCATCAAATTTTACTGACTAATGCAGCAGGGGACCCCAGACAGACCCTCCAAGTTTGGTGCCGATCAGTCAATTGGGGGCGCGACAGCCACTGTCCATATATGTCTAAGACCCACCTTAGCAGATTCACCTGAAAAGTCCTTATTCCTCATGAAACCTTCAAAGAGTTGTTATCTTTCTCTTCTCCTGAGTCCATATTTTTAATTTCCTTTAAATTTTCACCAATTTGCCTTATACAGCATTATCAGACTTCATTTCAAATGAGAAGGTCTGAAAGCATTTAATAGCATTTCTAAAATGGAGCGCTTACTCCACCTGCTGGCCACAACATTTCCATTCCCATTTCATTCAAACAGCTAAATCTCAGGCATGCTTCATCCAATCCATACAAAATTTGATTCACTTTGGTATCGCTGGACTTCAGACAGACCTTCCAAGTTTGGTGGCGATCAGTCAAACGGGAGTGGTTCAGCTATTGTCCTACTATGTCTAATACCTACCTTGGCTAATTCAGCTGAAATATCCTTCATAATACTTTCAAAGAATTGTTAACTTTCTCTTCACCTCAGTCCATATTTTTAAGCTCCTTTAATTTTTCTGCTATTTGCCTTATAGAAAATTATCAGATTTTATTTATAAGCCAGGCAGAATATATTGCAGATTTTTTGCATTTTTGTATTAAATTGGCCAGTACTGTAGGTGGAGATGTTGCTCTATTTATGTTGCACTTTTTTGGATTATTTTTTATGGATTCGCTAGCAGGTGGAGTTTGTCCTCTATTTCATTAATGCCATTTAATTATTTCAGGGCTTCTCATGTCTAAAAGAATACTTTACAAATGCAGTAAGCCACTGTTGTTTTAAATATACAAGACAGCATGTGTTTATTGAGGTATTATAAAGTAAGCTTAACTTTTATGATCTAGACTTAAAATATTAGGTATGCAAGTGCCTATTTCTACCGACTACTTAGACCATCTGACACAAACCACACATTATTTTGGGCTAAGGGTTCTATATTATATCCTATATTGGTGTACTAATGCTGCTTCTGCAAATGGCAGTAGTCAAACTGCCACACCAGGGACTGCATGCATACAGCAGGCTAATTTTATACATTATGGCCATTTACAATATAATGTCATTATAGTGTATTGTGTTTTTCTTTCAATGTTGCTCAGGACATTGTAATACTTTCTGTATGTGTATTTCCTTTACTGCCTGTTTCACCTACCGTAATTGAAATTTATTGTGACATTTACATGTGTATTTAACATGCTTAAGAATGATGACTTTATTAATGATTATAATATTTATTATTATTCATTAGAGACATAATGGAAAACACATTATACACATTGTAAAATGAAAATAGACTACAGTTGTCTGAAACAAACTACTATGCTTATGTTACTGTCTGAGGCAGCTGATAAAGGATTTCATAGTCACAATACTGGTAACAGCACAACTAACATACTACTGCATATATGAGGCTAAAATCACATCTAAATGAAGAGCCTACAAAAACGACAAAGCATTACTGTAGTTCTGTTATATTGACCAACGCCCCAGGTCAGCAATATTGCTGTAAATTTGCATGACTAAGTTTACACAGCCAGCATAAATCAAGCTTAACCTGTAACATCTACACCTACCAAATTAGGTAGGAAGTTGTCAATTTCGGAATACTACTGTCTGACTGTTTAATATGTTGGACATGTAACACTTGTAAGTGAATTGGCTAGCAGACAGAGTCAGTGCTACATTTCATGAATGCCATTAAGTACTTTAAGGCCATCTCATGTCTAGATGAACAGTTTGTACGAAGGACAAAGTATGATCATACTGCTATTATATGGGCCATGTCCCAACAGAGCAATGCTGTGCAGAATATGCAAGAAAGTCTAAGCTTACACAGCAGCACAAACAAAGCTTAACCTGTATGATCTACACCTACCAGAATAGGTAAGAAGCTGACTATTTCTACCTACTGTACTACTCAGCTACTCAGACTATCTCAACCAAATCAGACATCCAAAGCGAGGGAGCTGCTAGGTTTCTACATTCTGTCCTATATCTCCTCAGACATTAGGCCTAGACTCAAAAATCTCTATCCTGTCCAAGCACTGATTACTACTATCTGACATATTACTACAGTGGCCACCAGTAACAGTCACTCCTCCAGGTCTTACATTATGTTCTGCAAATTATGCCTGTACTGTTTATTTAGGCAATGAAGCTTCTTTATTATAATTAAGACAGGCAAAGGCACTTCACCGGAGGGTTCAACATTCTATCCAACATCTACTGACCTGTTACAGCTACACTAAAAGCATCTCATCAAAAGTTCTACCTAATACTACGACCATCTCATCAAAACCACTCCTGCTCTGTCTTTCATCTACAATATCATTAGAACTACACTTAATCTACATCCTGTTATAATATTATAGTTATGTCTGACTTTGTACTATGCTGGCCGCCAGTGACAGTCCTCCAGTTTTCCGCCGTTATTTCTCTATTACTTGTCCTACCTGTCCTACTTGTCCGAGCTTTGGACCCGTTCGTAACTGCCTGCAGTTTCTAGTTATTATTATTATTATTATTCCCTAAAACTGAATGCCCAGCCTAAACCGTAAGTCCTACGCTGACCAAATTTGGTAGGATGATTGGAATTCCTACCCACTACTCAGGTTGTCCGACCCGTCCGACTCAGCCAATGGGGGGCGCCGTAGCGCCCTCCAACACGTTTCGGTCGATATATCCTGTCCTGTTTGTCCTACAACCGAAATTCTTTTTTCTCCTGATAGAGACAGCCATGCCCTACCAAAAATTCATTGGGACCATGAAGCTCCGCCTACTTAGATTTTTTGCTAATTTGCATAATTTCCAAATCCTACTTTTTCCTTACAGTCCTAGCTTGTCCTACCAAATCAGACAAATGAGGTGTCAAACGAATCAGAACTCTGAGATGTTCAAGAATCATCCACAAATTTCAGACATTTCTATGTCCTACGGCCATTAGCCAAGCCCAAACAATATCCAAATTTTACTCGTTGTGGTCTGACTGCTATAAATTGCCTGTGCCTTGGCCTACCTTGATCAAATTTGAAATCTTACCTCCCTACACCATTCTGGGGACACGGTCCAAGGCGGGCCGCATTTCGTCCATAGGGGGCGCTACAACTAAAAACTGCCAATATCTTCTGACTGCCTTGGCCAATCCAACTGAAATTTGGAAGGTATGTACTAGGACGCAGCCTGAGGTCAGTCATGTACAATGGCAGTCATGAGTCCTGAAACAGTGGCCGCCATCGGCCAATCAAAATCAAGCAGCAATTTGACTGGCTAAATGATGACCAATCTAAATCAAATTTAGCTGGTACATTTGTCCTCTGACCCTCAGCCTACCCTGTAAACAGTGGCTACGGCCACTGTTTATATATTACTAAGACCAACCTAGGCCAATTCAGCTCAAATGAGTTAACAGATCAGGTAGGAAGGTGTCTACCGATCTCACCAGCTTTAACCACAGCAACGGGTGGCTCAGTGGGCTAAACTTGTATGCTTGTAATCAGAGGGTCGCAGGTTCGAACCCAGCTTTGGTGGGTACTCGAGCTAGGCAGCCTGATGTGCACAGCATACCCTCCGTGAAGTGAGCTGGGAAGACGTGAAGGCGTTTTCCCCATGAGCATCAATGTAGCTTCTATTATTGTTATTTCAGACGTGCTCAGGCACTACTCCAGAGGGTTGAACAATAATTATTTTTCTTCCCTAAAACTGAATGCCCAGCCTAAACCGTAAGTCCTAGACTGACCAAATTTGGCAACAAGATTCCTATTCCTACCCACTACTCAGTCCCACTGACCCGTCCCAGTCAGTCAGATGGGGGCGCTACAGCACCCCGATTTGCATTTCTGCCTATATCTCCAGACCAGTCAAGCCTACAGTTGAAATTTACTGCCAGTCCAATTCACTATGTCCTGTCGAATCAAACTGCATATAGAACTTGGTTCTCCATCTTTGGCTTCTTGCATGATTTATACTTGTTTGAAAACAGGTTATTTTGTTAACCTCTTAGGATTTTTGCCCAACATACATAAATCTGGTGCCATTCAAATCAGGAGACAGTCCTTTTAAAGATTTAGAGAAAAAACTTAAACTTTCGGTAAGATACAGCCACCAGCCACACCCTGACTGTACTGATGTCTTGCCCATTTCAATCAGACAGCTATATCTCAGGGATGCTTCAGCCAATCATTACAAAATTTGGCTCACTGATGTAGGACTGTACCACAGAGAGACCCTCCAAATTTTGTGTCAATCAGTCAATCAGGAGCGCTACGCCACTGTCTATATACATCTAAGACCCACCTAGGCTCATTGAGGAAAAATGAGTTTCCAGATCAGGTAGGAAGGTGTCCAGCGATCTCACCCATTTTAACCACAGCAACGGGTGGCTCAGTGGGCTAAACTTGTATGCTTGTAATCAGAGGGTCGCAGGTTCGAACCCAGCTTCGGTGGGTACTCGAGCTAGGCAGCCCGATGTGCACAGCATACCCTCCGTGAAGTGAGCTGGGGAGACGTGAAGGCGTTTTTCCCATGATGATCAATGAAGCTTATATTATTGTTAATTTAGACATGCTCAGGCACTACTTCAGAGGGTTGAACAATAATTATTTTTCTTCCCTAAAACTGAATGCCCAGCCTAAACCGTAAGTCCTAGACTGACCAAATTTGGCAACAAGATTCCTATTCCTACCCACTACTCAGTCCCACTGACCCGTCCCAGTCAGTCAGATGGGGGCGCTACAGCACCCCGATTTGCATTTCTGCCTATATCTCCAGACCTGTCAAGCCTACAGTTGAAATTTATTGCCAGTCCAATTCACTATGTCATGACGAATTTCAACTGCATATAGAACTTGGTTCTCCATTTTTGCCTTTTTTCATGATTTATAGTTGTTTGAAAACAGGTTATTTTGTTAACCTCCTCGGATTTTCACCCAACATACATAAATCTGGTGTCATTCAAACCAGGAGACAGTCTTTTTAAAGATTTAGAGAAAAAACTTAAACTTTCGGTAAGATACAGCCACCAGCCACACCCTGACTGTACTGTTGTCTTGCCCATTTCAATCAGACAGCTATATCTCAGGAATGCTTCTGCCAATCATTACAAAATTTGGCTAACTGATGTAGGACTGTACCACAGAGAGACCCTCCAAATGTCGTGTCGATCGGTCAATTGGGAGCGCTACGCCACTGTCTATATACATCTAAGACCGACCTAGGCTCATTGAGCAAAAACGAGTTACCAGATCAGGTTGGAAGGTGTCTACCAATCTCACCCATTTTACCAACAGCAACGGGTGGCTCAGTGGGCTAAACTTGAATGCTTGTAATCAGAGGGTCGCAGGTTCGAACCCAGCTTCGGTGGGTACTCGAGCTAGGCAGCCCGATGTGCACAGCATACCCTCTGTGAAGTGAGCTGGGGAGACGTGAAGGCGTTTTCCCCATGCGGGTCAATGAAGCTTATATTATTGTTAATTAAGACCTGCTCAGGCACTACTACAGAGGGTTGAACAATAATTATTTTTCTTCCCTAAAACTGAATGCCCAGCCTAAACCGTAAGTCCTAGACTGACCAAATTTGGCAACATGATTACAATTCCTACCCACTACTCAGGCCCACTGACCTGTCCCAGTCAGTCAGATGGGGGCGCTACAGCACCCCGATTTGCATTTCTGCCTATATCTGCAGACCTGTCAAGCCTACAGTTGAAATTTATTGCCAGTCCAATTCACTATGTCCTGACAAATCCAACTGCATATAGAACTTGGTTCTCCATCTTTGCCTTTTTTCATGATTTATAGTTGTTTTGAAAACAGGTTATTTTGTTAACCTCCTAGGATTTTCGCCCAACATACATAAATCTGTAGTCATTTAAACCAGGAGACAGTCCTTTTAAAGATTTAGAGAAAAAACTTAAACTTTCGGTAAGATACAGCCACCAGTCACACCCTGACTGTACTGTTGTCTTGCCCATTTCAATCAGACAGCTATATCTCAGGGATGCTTCAGTCAATCATTACAAAATTTGGCTCACTGATGTAGGACTGTACCACAGAGACCCTCCAAATTTCGTGTCGATTGGTCAATTAGGAGCGCTACGCCACTGTCTATATACATCTAAGACCCTCCTAGGCTCATTGAGGTAAAATGAGTTACCAGATCAGGTAGGAAGTTGTCTACCGATCTCACCTGTTTTAACAACAGCAACGGGTGGCTCAGTGGGCTAAACTTGTATGCTTGTAATCAGAGGGTCGCAGGTTCGAGCCCAGCTTTAGTGGGTACTCGAGCTAGGCAGCCCGATGTGCACAGCTTACCCTCCGTTGAAATTTATTGTGACTACAATTAACTATGTCATGACTAATCTAACAACATATATAACTTGGTTCTCCCTCTTTCTGTTTTTACATAAATTATATTTGTCTGAAAACAGCTTTTCTTGTTAACCTCCTTTGATTTTCAACAAACCTACATACATCTGTTGTCCTTCAAATCAGAAGATAGTCCTTTTAAAGATTTAGAGAAAAAAATGAAACTTTTGGTAAGGTATGGCCACCAGCCACACCCTGACTCTACTGGTGCCACGTCCATTTCAATCAGACAGCTATATATCATGCACTCTTCAGCCAATCATTTCCAAATATCTATCTCGGATGAAAGGCTGTACTGCAGAGAGACCCTCCAATTTTCGTGTCAATAGGTCAAACGGGAGCGCTATAGCCACTGTCCATATATGTCTAAACCTCACCTAGTCTAATTCAGCTATAATGAGTTACCAGATCAGGTAGGAAGGTGTCTACTGATCTCACTCATCTTACCCACAGGAGCGGATGGCTCAGTGTGCTAATCCTGTGTGCCTGTAATCAGAGGGTCGCTGGTTCGAACCCAGCTTAGGATGCTATTTCAGCTACAGTAGGTATCCTGTTGTGCACAGTGTACTCTCTGATGTTGACTGGCCTGTTACACCTGCACAAAAAGCATCTACATCATAATGTCTGCAAACTACTGAGACCGTCCAGCTCTGTCCTACATCGCCTATCCTGTTATGGCAGTCTAATTCTGTCTGACTTTCTACTACCCTGGCCACCGGTTCTCTGCTGTTATTCCTCTACTGTCCTACCAGTCCGATCGTCCTCCGCTTTGGACCCTTTCGTAACTGCTTGCAGTTTCTAGTTATTATTATTTTTCTGCCCTAAAACTGAATGCCCAGCCTAAACCGTAAGTCCTAGGCCGACCAAATTTGGTAGGATGATTGCAATTCCTACCCACTACTCAGCGTGTCCGACCCGTCCGACTCAGCCAAAGGGGGGCGCCGTAGCGCCCCCCAACGCGTTTTGGACGATATCTCCTGTCCTGTTTGTCCTACGTTCGAAATTCTTTTTTCTACTGATGCAGACAGCCATGCCCTACCAAAAAGTCAATGGGACCATGAAGCTCCGCCTACTTAGATTTTTTGCTAATTTGCATAATTTGCAAATCATACTTTTTCCTTACAGTCAAAGCTTGTCCTACCAAATCAGACAAATGAGGTGTCAGACGAATCAGAATTCTCAGCTGATCAAGAATCATTAACAAAATTCAGACATTTTTATATCCTACGGCCATTAGCCATGCCCAAACAATATCCAAATTTGGCCCGTTTTGGTCTAACGGCTATAACTTGGCCGTGCCTTGGCCTACCTTGACCAAATTTGAAATGCTACCTCCCTACACCATTCTGGGGACACGGTCCAAGGCGGGCTGCATTTCGTCCATAGGGGGCGCTACAACTAAAAACTGGCAATATCTCCTGACTGCCTTGGCCAATCAAACTGAAATTTGGCAGATATGTACTAGGGCCCAGCCTGAGGTCAGTCACATACAATGGCAGTCATTATTGCTTAAAGAGTGGCCGCCATCAGCCAATCAAAATCGAGCAGCCATTTGACAGGCTTATCAATGACCAATCAAGACCAACTTTTGGTGGTATATTTGGCCTACGACCCGCAGCCCACTATACAAAGGACACCTCACTGAGCCACATGGGGGCGCTACAGTGCCCTGATTTACATTTCTGCCTATATCTGCAGAACTGTCATGCCTACAGTTGAAATTTATTGCCAGTCTAATCCACTATGTCATGACAAATCAAACAACATATAGAGCTTTTCTCTTCATCTTTGCGTTTTTGCACAATTTATATTTTTATAAAAACAGGCTTTTTCATTCATCTCCTAGGATTTTCGGCCAATCTACATAAGTCTGTTGTCATTATAATCAGGAGACAGTCCTTTTAAAGATTTACAGAAAAAACATAAACTTTCGGTAAGGTATGGCCACCAGGGACACCCTGACTGTACTGGTGCCTCGCCCATTTCAATCAGACAGCTATATCTCAGGCATGTCTCACCAAATCATCACCAAACTTAAATCCATAATGTAAGACATTACTGCGGAAGGGCCCTCCAAATTTTGTGCCGATCGGTCAAACAGGGGCGCTACAGCAACATAACATGTCTGTGTAAACCTGCAAAATCAGTTCATCTTACATTTATCTAATTGTTGATCCAGTGACATTTCACTGGTTAAAATCATTTGTCCAGCAATTTCAGTGATTCATGCCAAATCAAGATATATGCAATGTCGCATGATAGTCATTTGCATTCCCTTGTCATATTTAAAAACATAATAAATAACATATTACTATCACTACTGCAATGTCCAGCCGAAGTAGGTCATTCTGGTAGTAGATCAATCAGGACACTGCCCTTATGTATAATTTATAAAGATAACTTCACCTGCCTGTACAGTATGGCCACCAGCCACACTGAACCTACAGCATTTCCATGCTCATTTCAATCAAACAGCTAAATCTGAGGCATTCTTCATCCAATCCTCATCAAATTTGACCGGCTAATGTAGTAAGGGACCTCAGACAGACCCTCCAATTTTGGTGCCAATCGGTCAAACGGGGGCGCTACAGCCACTGTCCATATATGTCTAAGACCCACCTTAGCAAATTCAGCTGAAATGTCCTTATTTCTCATAAAACCTTGAAAGAATTCTTACCTTTCCCTTCACCTTAGTCCATATTTTTTATTCACTTTCATTTTTCACCCATTTGCCTCATAGAACATTATCAGACTTAATTTACACATAAGAAGGCCTGAAAGTATTCAATATAATTTCTAAAATGGAGCGCTGACTCCACCTGCTGGCCACACTATTTCCATGCCCATTTCATTCAAATAGCTATATCTCTGGCATGCTTCATCCAATCCTCACAAAATTTGACGCCCATCTGTGTTACTAGACTTCAGAAAGACCTTCCAAGTTTGGAGGCAATAGGTCAAACGGGGGCCCTACAGCCACTGTCTTAATCTGTCTAAGACTAACCTTTGTTAATGCAGCTGAAATCTGCTTATTGTTTATTTAAAAATTAAAATATTAATCACCTTTCCCTTCATCTAAGTCCATATTTTTAATCTGCTTATATTTTCCTGCCATTTGACTTTTACAAATCTTTCAAACTTCAATCTTTCTTCAGGCTGTGTACACTGCAGCAATTACAATTTTATAATAAATTGGCCAGCAGGTGGAGTCAGATGGGGGAAATCGGTAGACTACTTCCTACCTGACCTGGTAACTCATTTTAGCTGAATTAGCATAGGTTGGTCTTATATCTCCTGACTGCCTTGGCCAATCTGACTGAAATTTGGCAGATATGTGCTAGGACCCAGCCTGAGGTCAGCCACATACAATGGCAGTCATTAGTCCTTAGATAGTGGCCGTCATCAGCCAATCAAAATCAAGCAGACATTTGACAGGCTTATCAATGACCAATCTAGACCAAATTTAGGTGGTATATTTGTCCTCCGACCCACAGCCCACCATGCAAAGGACACCTCACTCGGCCACATGGGGGCGCTACAGTGCCCTGATTTACATTTCTGCCTATATCTCCAGAACTATTATGCCTACAGTTGAAATGTATTGCCAGTCTAATCCACTTTGTCATGACAAATCAAACACCATATAGAGCTTTTCTCTGCATCTTTGCGTTTTTGCACAATTTGTATTTTTCTAACAACAGGCTTTTTCATTAACCTCCTAAGGTTTTTCAGCCAATCTACATAAGTCTGTTGTCATTCTAATCAGGAGACAGTCCTTTTAAAGATTTAGAGAAAAAACATAAACTTTCGGTAAGGTATGGCCACCAGGGACACCCTGACTGTACTGGTGCCTCGTCCATTTCAATCAGACAGCTATATCTCAGGCATGCTTCGGTCAATCATTACCAAATTTCTCTCTCTGATGTAGGGCTGTACCCCAGAGACAGTTGCCAAATTTCATGTCAATCAGTCAAACGGGAGCGCTACGGCCACTGTTTATATATGTCTAAGACCAACCTATGCTAATTCAGCTAAAATGAGTTACCAGGTCAGGTAGGAAGTAGTCTACCGATTTCCCCCATCTTACCTAATGCAGCATGTGGTGCAGTGGGCTAAGCCTGTGTGCTTGTGATCAGAGAGTTGCTGGTTCAAACCCAGCTTCGGTGGCTACTTGACCTACCTGTATGCTATGGCCACCAGCTACATCAAACCTGCACCATTTCCATGCTCATTTCAATCAATCATCTAAATCTCAGCCGTGCTTCAGTCAATCCTCACTAAATTTCACCGGTTAATGTAGTGCTGCACCCCAGAGAGACCCTCCAACTTTGGTGCAGATCAGTCAAATGGGGGCGCTACAGCCACTGTACATATATTTCTAAGACCCACCTTAGCAAATTCAGCTGAAATGTCCTTATTTCTTATAAAACCTTGAAAGAATTGTTACCTTTCCCTTCACCTGAGTCCATATTTTTAATTCACTTTCATTTTTCACCAATTTGCCTCATAGAACATTATCAGACTTAATTTACACATAAGAAGGCCTGAAAGTATTGAATGTAATTTCTAAAATACTCACACACCTGGACAGCACAAACACCTATGCACGAATGCTGTTTGTTGACTTTAGCTCAGCATTCAATACTGTCTTACCCACTAAGTTAATCACCAAACTTAGAGACCTGGACATTAATATCTCAATCTGCAACTGGATTATGGATTTTCTAACCAACAGACCTCAGCATGTTAGGTCAGGCCACATCTGCTCCGCTACCATCACGCTCAACACTGGTTTACCACAGGGCTGTGTGCTGAGCCCCTTCCTTTACTCCCTCTTCACCCATGACTGCAGGCCTGTACAGGGATCCAACACCATCATCAAATTTGCAGACGATACTACGGTGATCGGTCTCATCAGCAACAATGACGAGACTGCCTACAGAGAGGAGATCAAGCACCTAGCCACTTGGTGCACGGACAATAATCTGCTCCTTAACACCACTAAGACCAAGAGCTCATTGTGGACTTCAGGAAGGGAAGAAGAGGTTCACATGAACCCATTTACATCAACGGGATGGCTGTTGAGCCTGTCTCATCCTTCAAGTTCCTGGGGACCCACATTTCGGAGGACCTATCCTGGACCACCAACACCTCTAGCCTGGTCAAGAAGGCTCACCAGCGCCTCTTCTTCTTAAGAACACTTAAGAAGAACCAGCTGTCCTCAGCCACCCTGGTGAACTTCTATCGCTGTACAATAGAAAGTATCCTAACCAACTGTGTAACAGTTTGGTACGGAAACTGCTCTGTTGCTGAGCGTAAGGCACTGCAGCAGGTGGTGAAAACTGCCCAGCGCATTATAGGGACTCCACTTCCAGCCATTGAGGACATCCAGAAGAAACACTGTATGCGTCGAGCACGCAGTATTCTTAAGGATTACTCTCATCCCGCCCACAAACTGTTTTCTCTCCTGCCTTCCGGTAGGCGCTTCAGGTGTCCCAGGTCAAGAACCAGTAGACTAAGGAACAGCTTCTTTCCCAGAGCGGTCTCCTTATTGAACTCTGCCCCCCACTGACACCTGCCCCCTCTAACACACTCCCATACTCTCTCCATTATCATTGCACTATTTAATTTTTAATGCACTACACTGTATATACATATTCGGAAAGCAATATCCATTGCACAATACAGTTGTAAATTTCTTATTATATATATCTGTAAATGTCTATTTGTAAATTCCTGTTCTTAGCAATCTGTATATTATGCTCACAGTATATCCATCTGTAAATATTACCCTTACTTTCTCCCTGCACATATCCCATTTAAGTGCACTTATAACTTATACCTTATCCTGCACTTACTGCTTATTGCACTCCTGGTTAGACCTAAACTGCATTTTGTTGCCTTGTACTTGTACATGTGTAATGACAATAAAGTTGAATCTAATCTAATCTAATCTAAAATGGAGCGCTGACTCCACCTGCTGGCCACACCATTTCCATGCCCATTTCAATCAAACAGCTATATCTCTGGCATGCTTCATCCAATCCTTACAAAATTTTACTCGCTTCTGTATCACTGGATAACAGACAGACCTTCCAAGTTTGGTGGCAATCGGTCAAACAGGGGTGCTACAGCCGCTGTCCTAATATGTCTAAGACCTACCTTGGCTAATTCAGCTGAAATATCCTTCATGATACCTTCAAAGAATTGTTGACTTTCCCTTCACCTCAGTCCATATTTTAAGCTCCTTTCATTTTTCTGCTATTTGACTATATAATGATTTTATTTATAAACCAGGCAGTGTATATTGCAGATTTTTCGCTTTTTTGTATTGAATTGGCCAGTAGGTGGAGATGGTGCTCTATTTATATTGCACTTTTTTGGATTTTTTTTATAGATTGGCCAGCAGGTGGAGTTCGTCCTGTATTTCATTAATGCATGCAGCAGGCTAATATTATACATTATGGCCAGTCACTATAGACTGTCATTATAGTGTAGTGTGTTTTTTCTTAGATGTTGCTCAGGGCATTGTAATACTGTAGAACCCACTTATCTCGACCTCGGCTAACTCGCCAACCCTATTAAGTCGATATGTTTTTGAAGTGGAACTGCCAAATTCCCTCTTTGCATTAGTATTTCTCATCGGTTATGTCGATTCTTTTATGTCGCCGAACCCTAATATCTCGAGCCCGAAAGAGGGCCAAAATCGCCACTTAACATCGGTTATCTCGATCCCTGTGACTAATCACATTTAAAATGTATCTCACGTGCTAAACAGCGCATATTCAAATCGCATTCGCATGGTAATTTGCTGAACAATGCAACAGTGAAACGCGATCTAGGTAAATCCCCATCAAAACCAAAGCCAAGCATATCTGCATGCGGCAATGACAACGAAGATGAAGAAGATGCGGACGAAGATTTGGAACAAATTCCCTCTGCCAGTGAGGTGATAGAAATGCTACAAAAAATCGACGGTATGGTTCTTTTGTAGGGGATGAAACTGTTTTAGACAGCATAAGTAATATCGAAGCATTTATTTTCAAGTAGACTGTCAAAGGCAAAAAGCAACAAAGCATTTTTATACTTTGTAAAGAAACCATATTAATTGCGTGTACGATACTTTTCAGAGCTGTCAGAGCAAAATGACTTGTGAATTTGATTTTGACACTGGTTTGCTTTTTGTGACAACGAACTACACCGCACAGGTTTTTATGTGACTTTGTGAGCGATCTTTGTGTTTGCAATGTTGGATGATATAATTAAAGGCTTCTATCGAGAATCGACGGTGGTTTTTATTATATACTGGTAAATCTCTGCTTTTAGTTGGTGCACATATGCCTTTTGTTGTTAGCCAACATGTATGTACATTTATATAACATACCGATCGCGTCATCAAACAAATCGCTGTTGTGTAAAAAAACACCAAAAACCGGTGCATATACATTCTCATTTATTAACGCACATAAATAAATTTCAAGCATATGTCAACATAGTGTATTGCCCCCATATTGGTTTTCTGTTATCTCGATCATCGGTTATCTTGACGCTTTTTGGCAACCTCCTAGGCCGGCAACATAACCGGGTTCATCTGCACTTTTTGTATGCGTATTTTCTTCACTGCCTGTTTCACCTACACTAATTAAAATTTATTGTGACATTTACATGTGTATTTAACATGCTTAAGAATGATGACTGTATTAATGATTATAATATTTATTATTATTCATTAGAGACATAATAGAAAACACATTATACACATTGTAAAATTGCAATTGAATACATTTCTCTTAACCAAACATTTAGGTTTGTGTCATTGTTTGAGGAGGCTGAAAAAGTACATTGAGGCCACAATAGTTGAGCCAGCACAATTGACATAATATTTCGCATATGATGTGCATAGCATTCTTACATAAACAGTGTATAAAGACCACAAAGTGTGATAGTAGCACTCATACTGTATATATCTACTACACAAGTCCCTACATGGCAATCTTCTTTTGAATATACAATTTGATGTAAGTCAACACAGGCATCACAAACAAAGCTGGATCGTTATTTTGACATCAATTTAACCATGGCATCATGACTGTAAATTACATGACATATTATGTACTACAGAACTGTCACAACACATCATTAATGTTTTGTTATTGCAGAGTAAAAGTGAAAATAACTCAATAAATACTACAAGAAAAATTGTGAGACATCATAGCAATAAACATCCACAAGCAACAGCACATTTCATTCAAAGTACCTTTGCTGTCAGACTATAGTGTGTGGAGATGATTTCTGGTGCATTTCACTTCAGGTATCTGTTTGTAGTTCATACTGTCTGTGTGCAGTCTCTGAGTTCTTTAGAGAACGCTTTGCTTGTCGACAAAATGGGCGCAGGGAAACTTGATGTGTTGAGTATGGTGTCACTGATATGAAGATAAGGCACTGGAAAAGAGAGTAAAACCAGAAAGCTGCATGTCAGCCAATCAGACACTTGCAGTTGTAAAATGAAACTACTTCACAGACAAAATAATCCATCAAAGAGGCAAACTCACCAGGCCAGCCCATCTCATTGTTGCAACGTACCAGGCAGTGTGATGTGTTAACGAAAGTTGATGTGGTGGGCATGGGGTCAGTGTCATCAACAGCAGGCGCTGGAAAAGATTAAAAGATTAAAAGCATGAACTGGCATGTAAGTTAGACAAGCACTGACAGAGTAAAACTAGAACTACACCAAAGAGGAAGAAATGTCTGAAAAAGGCAAACTCACAAGGTCAGTGCCTGCTCCTCTGGCTATGCAGCATTCAGTGTGATGCAGTATAGCAGAGCTTCAACAGACAGATGTGTGTTGGCTTGATCATCAGGGAAGCACATGACAGTTGTGCCTTAGTAACCTGAGGTTATACATAGGAGAAGGCAGGTTAAAACATGCAATATAACAATGTAGTAGGGATTTCTGACAATACTTAGTTACCCAATTTATAAGCTCATACACTGCAAACTGGTATGTCTTAACTAGCATGCTCATGTTAAGTGAGAAACTGTCACTCACGTACCTTTGCTTTGCCCACCCAGTCATGGCACATCCACTGTGTCTAGATGAATGTCTCACGCACACTGCCCAGCTTTCCCACTTAGATTTTAGGTCATCCACATGTATGACTGTTTAGTTTTACTTCATTTTAGCTGTTTCAAGAAACACACAAAACATACACATTACTCCAAAAATTGCATCATATGCATAATGCCATAATACAGTCAGTGTACATATGTCCATTTCCTTTTACAGTGTGAAAGTACACTCTACGACACTATACAGAGACATGTCAGTATATGGTCTTACCTTTGCCCATAGATGTCTGTGCCTCTTCGCCCTCTCACCATTCTTTTCAATCAAAGCCTTGCTTTGTGAAATTCTGTGTCTTTTCAGCACGTTTTGTGGTACAAGACATTAGTTCGGTAGTGTCTACATCTGATGGTACTTCTTCATCTCCTTACATTTAATTCATTGTAATTATATATTCTACGTTACATAAGCAACTATACATTTACATTTCCCAAGTGTGTGGTGCTTTGTAAAGAGGTTCAGTGCACTGTACTGGCCCACAACACAAAATTTCTATATAGGCAACAATGCATTTAATAAATACTCAATTATATCACAGGACATCTAAAATTGTTTATTTTTTTGTGGAAAATTCATGACATTAACAAGTTTGGCATACTGCTGTTGTGAGGCACTTGACAGAGCACATTACCTCCCTTTTCAAAGACCACATTGCTTGCTCTGTCCTAAACTTCCCCTAGCCCCCACACCAACCCCCAGTGCCAAGTGCCCCATCCTAGCCCCCTTATGCCTAGCCCTAGTGACCCTCCCGTAACCTTAGTCCTATGCCTAGTGGTAACCCAAGCAGCCCACCTCAGACTTATCCCCAGCAACAGGCCGCCATGTCTAGCTTTAGTACCCCCTGCCTCAGCCCCAGTGCCAGCTTCCTGAAGCCCAGCCGCAGCCCCCAAAAGCATGGTGCCAGCCCCAGGCCCAGCAGCAGCCCCCTCAAGGTCGACCCCAACCCCCAAAGCCCAACATCAGCCTCAGGCTAAATGCCAAGCCCTGAAACACCAGCTCCACTGCCAACCTCTGAGGCCTAGTTGCAGCCTTCTGAAGGCCAGCCCTAGTCCTAGCCCCCCACAGCCTACCGGCAACCCCAGTGGTAGCCGCTGACGGCCAGCCCCAGGCCTAACCCCCAAAGCTTGGCACCAGGCCAAGCCTCCCTGCCAATCCCCCCTAGTACAGCCATAGCCCCAGTCGCAGTGCCAGCCTCCCGAGGCTGACGCACCCCAGAAAACTATCACTGCAGCAAAAAATTTATGTTTCTTACTCATAATGTCTTTTATACAGTTTCTTACAGATGATGTGGCACTACACATTCATGATGGCTGAAATACATCGACATTGCTGAAATAAAAATTCTATTAGTCAAAATATTTTTCGCATACACATGATCAATCAAAGTGCCTTTCCCAGTGGTTGCTTCTTTGACAAGTTGAGCATACCCATGTTCTTCCATAAAATTAGCAATTGTACTTACTGTCAAATGATTTACTGCATGACAAATTTTTTCATATTTTTTTATAGTTTCTTATAGATGATGTAGCACTATACATTCATGATGGCTGAAATACGTCGGCATTACTGAAACAGAGATGCTGTTAGTCACAATGTCTTTCACATACACATGATCAATCAAAGTGCCTTTCCCAGTGGTTGCTTCTTTCACAAGTTGAGCATACCCATGTTCTTCCATGAAATTAGCAATTGTACTTACTGCCAGAAGATTTTCATTGAAGTCGCCCATGATGATTTTCCCACCTTCCACACTGTCCAACTGAGTGATCAACTGCATCAGGTTCTTCTGAAAGATTGTTAGATTATACAAGGGTGGTCTGTATAGTACCAAGACTGTTGTTCTTAGTAGGCCCACACTGAACTGCACACACTCAATGTTGACACACTGCACATCAGTCACAGTACAGTTGGTATGTTCTTTATAATACAAACCCACACCACCATGTTGTTGCTTCTTCAGTTCAGCAGAGATAGCATCACTACCATCATATGCCTGATGTCTGGGCTTCCCATGGTATGAAAATCCAGGCAGCTGTACACCTTCTGTGTCTTCCTTTGAATTTAACCATGTCTCTGTCAAGCAGATGATATCAGCTTCCATATACCTTCTGTCTTGCTTTAGGTCATCCAGGTGACATGTAAGTCCTTCAACATTGTGCAGTAAAATCTTACATAATGATGGCACTTCCATGACGGGCTCAATAAATGCAGGCATGCTTTGCATTGCAGTCTCAATGTCTTGTTTTGCATATATAGCAGTCTCCTTAAAGTCTTCTATTATAAGGCCTTCCAGAGAAGTGACACGGCTTAATGCTACATATGCCTGTCCAGCTGCAAATATCTTCTTTAGTGATACAACAGCCTTATCTACTGTCAGACCTTGTACCTTGTGTACTGTACAAGCCCAAGCCAATTTCAATGGAAACTGCCGTCGTGTTCCACCACTGTTTGTCACTCTCTCCTCCTCTGCTTTGATTTGTGTAGCTTTGTCCAACCCTGCTTTTAGGCATGGCTTCTTTCCCCTGAGTGACTTTCCAGCTGCTTCGTTGTCAAATGTGATGTATATCTCTGATGGAAAATCCTCATCAGTATCAAAGCAGATGTCACTAACTGTACCAAATGCACCATTTACCAAGCCGTCTGAAACGTCAATATTTTTCAGAAGTATTACTCGTGCATTGACACCTACATGTAGTGATTCGGGGAGACATGTCTTCTGAACATTAGCATGATGTCCATGTTTCTTTTCCAGTCTGCCAGTTGCAGCAACCCTTTGAAAATCCTGAGCATGAATGATGACATGGTCTGAGCAGATCTTCCGCAGCATATGGTAGTTATGTTGATCAACTTCATCATTGGTTGCATAAATATGAAGACCAGTACTGTCTTGTCCTTCGCCTGTCACACGTAGTTTCAGCATAGCAATGTCTGCCTCCAGCATTGCATTACCCCTTTTGCGTTTCCTTAGCCGATTCAGCAACTGTGCAAACTGCATGTCTTTCTGTCTCATAATTTCAGTCAGCTCCACCATAGCGAAATGATTCTGCCATAGATCAACAGCTTTACCCTCAGTATACAAAGCTTTCCCTTTCACAGGACAAAGCTGGTAGAAATCTCCAACAGCAATGATTGAGACATTTCCAAAAGCAGAATAATCTCCAGTTTGTTTGATTTGTCTTAATCTGCCATGAATATATGCAAGCAGCTTGTGATCGACCATTGAAATTTCATCTATGATCAATATTTGCAGGTTTCCCAGTTCAGCTCTCAATGAATTTATTTTTTCATCTCCAAGTGGTTCATATGGCAGCTTTGCGTCCGTTGCAATATGGAAACAGGCGTGTATTGTTGCAGCTTTGATGTTGTAAGCACTAACCCCAGTTGGAGCAGTCAGTAACACATGTGTCTCATCTGGATTTTGTGACAACTGACACAAGATACGAGCTGCCTCATAATGTATTGCTTTGATCAAGACCGACTTGCCCACACCTCCAGGTCCAGATATGAATACATGAAATGGTTCTGGGTTTTCACTACGTGCCTTCTGTAAACACCAGTTTCGTATTTTGTAAAAAGTCTCAGACTGCTTGTTATTCAGTGAGCGAAGCAAAGCCAGTGCTTCCTGCCTGGACATACCACAAGGATTGTCATGCAACATATAGCGCCTCGGCCTTGGTAACAAATCTGGTATCCCATCACGTTGTTCTCTCATTTCTGGTGTAGTGTTGGATTTGCTAGCAAGACACTCTAGCCGTTCACGTTCAGTTTCCGGACAAATCTCTGCCCAGGCATCTTCCATTACACCATGCTGCTGTATGTCTTCTTCAGCTTTGTCAATTGCATGTGATTCCTTTTCAAAACTTGACATGTTTGACTGCACAACCAGTTTCACTGAATGCAATTCATCATCCAAGACCTTGACACAACCAGTCTCATAGAATTCCTGGTAACTGCCAAAAGTAGAAGGTTTTAATTGTGCATCGAAATAATGTGGCAGAAAAAGTTGCAAAATGCTGTGGTAATATTTTTCTGGGTCCTTCGTGGGTGAAAAGCGAGCATACCGAACAACGGCTGCCTCTGTGCGTGTCCTTTTCTTCACAAATCCTAATTTTCTGTCCAACTGCACACTTCCAGGGCATGAGCTCTGAGACTTACATAGTATTCTGTACTCAGATGCAAATCTCGCCAGGCACATTCCTGCAAACTCTTTTGTTTCTGGTCTGGCTTTATATCTATCAGTGATACTGTTCATCCAAATACCTTGTTCATCCTCATTCTCACACTCAGCTTTCTTCCGTATGACGTTCAATGGAAGGCTCATTTTTACCACATTTTCTCCGGTTGGGATAAACTGCACCTTTCGTGATCCCTCTTTCAACCTCATGTTAGTCAGACGATAAACACTTTCCTGGGCCGAAACTTCACGATTGTGCAGGAAAACACTGCCAAGTTGGCGAAGAGCTTCTTTTGCATCAAGGTTACCTTGCTGGGAGGCCTCTTTCTGAGCATTTGCCAGTAGCAGTCCCATCTCTCTCTCAGCTTTGGAAATGTAGGAAATGATGTACACAATACATGAATATGCATCAACCACAAACTGAATGTCCATGTTTGCATTCCAACAGCGTAAAAGGTCTCTGTTATATTGGTTGACCCACACTTCACATGGTCTCCTCTTAAGAACAATGGTAGTTTTCTTTGTGATTCTTGAGTACGCAGCCTGAAATATGTCCTGACTGATACCAATTGTACTAAATAAGGAATCAACAGAGTCATAGTTGGCCTCAGACTTTAGTACAGCATCCTTCACTTTTTTCATGATAGCATCTGCTACTTCTTTTTTCAGGGGCTGTCCATCTGTCTCACCATCTCCAAGTTTACATGATGACACAAATGTTCTGTTGCTTGGAGGACGTGGGAAATTGAATCTACAAGTTTTCCCTTTTTTCTTGCATGTTTTTGAGTGCCTCTTACTATGTTGCTGTACACTACATACAATTTCATGCATTTCATCGTCACTCTCTGGCATTTCACATGTCACATATTGATCAATGAAAGCTGATACCTCATCTTCATCATCTTTGCCAACCTTAGGTGCATCTTCCACCCAAAACAAACAGTGAGTGTGAGGTGATCCTCGTTGCTGAAATTCTACTCTGTAGAAATAATCAACTATTTTGCCAATGGGTTGTGCTTCTGACATGATGACATCTTTTAGGAAGCAGTGGAATCGATAATCAAACATTCTGGCAGCTGTCACAGGATTGTTTTTCAACAGTGCACACCTTTCTGACCAGTCAAGCTCAGCACTTGATGCATCTATGCCATCTTCTTTGAAGATTGCTGTCATAAGTTCTCTCCAGCGTAAATCAGCAGAAGAAAATGAGCAAAACCATGTGGGAATACCAAGCTGTCTTACCATTGCAAACAGATCTTTCTGAACACTTTGCCAAAAAACAGGGGTGCCTCTGATTGGTCTTAGGAATTTATAACCTTCATCAAAATTAAACATCTTTTGTAGAGACTCCTTATTTGTCAAAGTTTCTGATGTGACAGGACACTTATCCCGTGCATCATAGCCCTTTCTCACAGCAATTGACACATTTGACACAACCTGCTGAAGCTCAGACAAATACTGCCCATAAAATATATAGTCCAAGTTTTTCCCAAAACGTCCATCTGCATTAAGAATTCTTGCATTTAAATACCTACACAGTGTCAGTTTTTCCTTCCTTCTGTCATGAAAAGTGCCTGTTCCTTTTGGGAAAAGGACTGGAAAACATTTAGCTTCATTTGACTCATCAGTTAGAAGTCTCACTGGGTTGTTTCCTTCTGCAGGTGCCATAGACATGATTCCATCAAAGTGCTGATCCAAGATCTCTTGTGCTATGTCGACAGGTTGAAGACACGTATCCATATACATGCCATGTTGTTGTCTGTCATGCAAAGTTTCATCCATTTCCTCATCCTCCATGTTATTTTCATTACACTCTTCATCTGCATGTGTGTCACTTACATCACCAGGTACTTCTTTAGTTTTCTGCAGGGGATTAATCCAGTCATCGTTGAACTGCACATTGCTGTAAAATTTGTTATTCTCCGTGAGATACACCAAAGCCTTCTTTATTTTTTCTGGATGCACAAATTCATATTTGTAATGCCCTTTGTAAGTTAACTTCCTCTTCAACTTTACACGAATCATAAGGTCATCATTGTTGACTCTCGGTAAAACTTCAGCTACATTTGGAACACTAGATGGGACACAAGTTACAGGACCATGAACACCATTTTGTCCACCTTTTGGCAAAGACACAATTCTCATGAAAGGAATATGCATAGCAATCAGATGCTGTTCCAGTGAATTTAGATGCTGTAACTCTACAGGGACAAGGTCTAGAGCTAGATTGTTTGCAACACTCTCTCCTGGCAGTTTCCCATCAAGAATCTTTCTGTGACACGTGTGGCAGATCCACAAGGAACCTCTAGGGCCAATAACACTGCTACAATCATCAGAACACATATCTATACATTTATGCAAGTATGTCTCAGTTATACACTGTGATGCCACTAATGCAATTGCCTGTGATTTTTTGAAGTACTCATCTTTCTTGCAAATAAGAACTTGGTGTTTAAATAGCATTCGATGACACACTGAACAAATGTATTCTGGGCTTTTAGTTATTTTCTGTCTAAACTGTTCAATCACATACTTAATGTCTTTTCTGTTATCCTTCTCTTTAGTCCGTTTTTCAATATTTCTGCTTTTCACTGCGGTGGCATAACAGCTGTCTGTCTTATATCTATTACTGCAACTTTGCTTCTGAGCTGATTGGTATACTGGATTACAATGGTAGGCTTCAAATTTCTGTTTCTTCACAACTTCTCTATAACTTTCATTTGTGGCATGCTTACTAACCATAAAGTCTTTTACACGTTGCCTGTGTTCAATGTCAGTGGCATACTTCTGCACACTCGACTGCTTCATACGTTGCCTGTGTTCAGTGTCTGTCGCATACTTGCTCACACTCGACTGCTTCACACGTTGCCTGTGTTCAGTGTCTGTCACATACTTGCTCACACTCGACTGCTTCACACGTTGCCTGTGTTCAGTGTCTGTCGCATACTTGCTCACACTCGACTGCTTCACACGTTGCCTATGTTCATTATCTGTTGCATACTTACTCACACTTGACTGCTGTATATGTTTGCGGTGACCCAAGTCTGTTGCGTACTTAGTAACACTTGACTGTTTCACATGTTCTCTGTACACTTCATCCTCACGGTAGCGCTTTATGCTTCTCTCAAGTTGTTCCTCCTTGTACACCATACTTACTTCATACCGTCTTTTTTCTCGTTCAAGTTTTCGTCGACTTGATGCCATTTCAGATGGTGCGTTATCGATTTCAGAGCATTGTGTTGCACAACCCTCAGTGTCATGCCCTTTCACACAAATTACAACCTCATAATGTGACTCATTACAATGTTTCAGGTATATACCTCTCTGATCAGAACCAATACATGTGGAGTACTTCAACCATTTGTTGTCAGAGTATGTGAAAATATCCACACCAAGCAGATCAGCGGCAGCTTGAATCTCTACCTCAGATGCCCAAGTACCAACATATTTCATCCGTGATGCAGTGACATACTCAGTGACAGAAGAGTGACCATCTCTAAGACAAGCAACATACCTGGCTTCATTTCTTAGTATGTGAGCAACAATAGCACACCTAATTTTCCTGTGTTCTTTCTCATTTCCAGTAATAGCAAAAGCCAGAGATCTGAAAAAGCAGTTGCCATCACCAGTGATTGGCACCATTCTGCAAGGATCACCCATTGGAAACTCTGCATCCATGTTTACATGGCCATGATCAATGTACACCACACCAAGCTTACAGGAAAGCCTTCTTTGCTGCTGGATTGTCAAAGGACTGAACAGAAACTGCTCACTGCGTAGCTCACTGATAAAAACTACATCACCTTCATTGTTCACACGGACATCAACCTCAGGTTCTGCATCATGTGTCACATTTGGCCTTACCACACCATATTGGCTGTCTGACATTCTGGCAAACTGCTGGACTCTGGTCACTGAGTTGTTGTCATCTGGATGGTCTGATATGTTGGTACGCTGGTTGGCACTGGTGACTGAGGACTTACCATCTGGATGGCCTGACATGCTGGTAAGCTGGTTGACGCTGGTGACTGGGGAGTTGCCATCTGGATGCTGGTGCAGGATGCTTCGACTAGTCACACTCACAGCTGTAATCTCAAACTGTTCCCCTGTTGCATCTAAAGACAGTCCTAGGGTATTCACATGGTCTAACAAACAATCTATGGTAGAGTGGCACACCAATATACTTCTGCCTGATGCGTCGCTTGCTCCATCTCCTCGTCGGGAATGGGAGTCGATCACCACATACCATGACCCTTGCTTAATGATGGCACATGTATTTACTTTAAGAGTAAAAAGACACGCATCATACTGTGAGAATACTCTTCTTACCGCTGCATCAGTTGACATAAGAACATCACACATATCTCCATATTCACTCATGCCAAACAATCCAACAAACATGTCATCGTGGTACTTTATTGCAAATGTAACACCATTCAATGTGTACTCTGTCGGTAGATCTCTGACAAACAGATACCCAGAAGCATCTCGAATTCTCCCAGCGTCTCTGATGGTAGTGTAGAGGTTGTCTCCATTCAGCAGCACTTGATCAAGGTCTGTGACCAACCAGCTTAAGACATTCTTTATTTTACACATCAGCATAGCCATCAAACTATTAGCCACACACTGTTTGTTGCCATTGACTCCAAATCGTCGGTCTCCTTGATGGAATGAGCCTCTCACTGTAGGTGCCTGAGGAAAATGAGGGGATACAGGTATAGTTACAGGGTTCACATGCTGTTGCTGATCCAGGGCTGGGTAATGGTTTGGCAGTGCCAGGGTGCTTTTCAGTTCAACTTCAAGTTCAGGTAAGTTCAAGTATTCAGGCGAGTAAGTGGGGTCAGTAATTGCAGCCTTTCTTTTATGAGGCGGCTGCAGTACCTCGTCCGTCGGCGCCTTTCCTTCACCGGGGGAAGGAGAAGACCTACAAAACTTGTCAACAGTCCTACAAATGGCACCCAGGGCGGGAACCCGGTGGTCATGGCTCGTTGGCAAAGTCACAGTCATCACCATTTTGGTATTCCGGTAGGGAGGAAATGGGATAACCTCGTGGTCAGTCATAGCCATGACAGACACAGGCCGCGGCTGTGCGGCCTGGTCAGGTTGTTGGTCGTGGCTCGTCCGCCGAGTCACGGTCAGCTCCTTTTTGGGTCGGGGAATAGGGGTAACCCCGTCAGTCATAGCCACGACATGGATGGCAGCAGCAGCGGGGTCAGGCTGTTGGTTGTGGCTCGTCAGGCTAGTCACGGTCAGCTCCTTTTTGGGTCGGGGAATAGGGGTAACCCCGTCAACAGTCTTAGCCACAACATCACTACCAGTAGCTCGACGTCTATCCATTAGCCTTTTCTTCGCTGCTGCTGAACGCCGGGACGCCTTGGTGCGAGGCATCTGCAGATGGACAGGGGCGAGAAAAAAAAGAAAAAATGCAAGGCACACTTCCTTCCAACTTTACTTTGCAGTCATACTGTCAAATGCATATACATGGATGTGTTTTGTCAGGAGCGGTTCCCACGGTGGTCTTTTCAGACTGTACACCAACATCGTTCTGCCCTGTTTACACTCCTTATCCTATAATACATCTGTCTCGCATGACTTGATTTTTTAAGACAGAGACAGAAAACTCTACAACTTACCTGTTAAGTCACACTGCCAAGCATCCATATTACACACGTCAACAAGTTTTGCCTCAGCACTGACCTAAAGGTTTGTTGCATGTATGCCGATTTGTCCTGTCACTCAAATACAAATTTATTGAAAGACCTACAGATTCCTCATCCCATCAATACAAATATACACATTGGCTGCTTAACATTAGTATCGTGGCCATTTCTCACATTGTGCGATGGCTTCTGTGTCACTACACATCCAATGTCTATGCAACACACAATGGCACAGCTGTTTCGTGGTAAGCAGTTACATAATTACCCATAGAATACTAAGTTTCTAATGCTATAGTAAATCTATGCAGTAAAATAGTGACATGAGCTAGCAATGCAGAGCTGTCCAAGTGCACAAAGCATACCGCCTATCACTTTGTCTTCGAGTGTGTTAGTCCACCAGAAATCTGCAGAGGAAAAAGACAAGCAAGTTTCTTTGCGCCAACATTTCCCAACAGTCATCTTTGTCGAAAACGACATATAAACTTGATATGCCTTTTAAGGTCAAGCAAGCTCATTAAGCTAAGCTAAAACATAATTGGTGATGAAGACATCAGCTTCAAAATATTTACCTTTGATGCGACAGCTCTTCAAAGTCTACAAAGACAACATGCATCAGTTAATGACTGGCGTGCATTTATTGTACAAGCATTTCATTAGTGTATGCAATGAAACTGCCCATACACATACAGAAACATTTTCCACTGTTCCAATTGTAGCAGTGTGGTTGGTATGAAGTTTGTTTCTTATCAAGGATATATTACATTGTTACTTTAAGATCTAGCCACAGCAGTCAAATTGACAAAAGTGCAGAGGACAAACATGGCTGGGACGTCATGTTGCCTCACATAGATTTGTTTCATGCCAGTTAGAGCTGTATGATATTGGGTAAAGAAAAATCACATTGCAATTTTTATTCTTTCTGTGATATATATATTGCAATTTTAAGATTTTTAAAAACCTAATAAGTTCAGTCTATTTTTCATAATCAATCATTCTATTAAGACTGAGGTGTTTTTGCCCAAATATAATGGTGATAACTTGATCAGTATGTAACAGAGCATGAGCATTACACTAATTAACCTTATCACATATGGGAGCTAACATGACAAAATGTGACAAAGTGACAAAATAGAACAGAACATTTTATTGTCCAATTAAACCTTTTCCATAGCTACAGTGAACATAAGGGTCATTCCATGTCAAATCACACTTTCGGGCCTCGTCGTCATGTATTTTAACAAAATTTGGTGATTTGGTCACATAAGAAACTCATGGAACTGAAACTGGGCGTGTCTTGGATCAATATTGAGAGGGAGATTTAAGCGTGCAAAGTTTTAACTTTTCCCGGCGGGGCTATGACTGCTATATTTACCTTAATGTAAGCTGCACAGAAATGGTCCTCATATTGTTTTAAAGCTATTGTCCAGCTCTATAGATTGGACAAATATGCCATCGCCCAAATGAATTACTATGCAATAGCCGATTAAAATATTGAAAACTTAATAACAAGCCTTATGACTTAAACATGGTGTCACATGGCTTCAAATCACTAGTGGGCCTTTTTGATGGCAGCCAAACTGACATGAAATAGTACAGCAAGCACAGATGTAAGTACTTGTTACATAGAGACTATGTATATGGAGATGGCATATTTGTTCAATCTATAGAGCTGTGCAATACCTTTAAAACGATATGACGGCCATTTCTGTGCAGATTACATTAAGATAAAGCCAGTCAAAGTCATACCCCCCCCCCCCCCCGGGAAAAAGTTAACTTTGCTCGTTTGCTCGCCTAATTTCAGTTTCACGAGGTCCAAAACTGATTTGACAAATTGACATGAAATGACCCATAACTTAAACAAAATATAACTTAAAAACACAAACTTAAAAATTATCGCCAGCAAAGGACCATTCTTCCACACACTCAAATTAACTTTTACATATGTTGACTTTGGCAAACTTACTTGCAAAACAAGCAACCAGTATGTCTCACATAAACAATATGGACGTTTAGCATGATAATTCTGGAAACTGCGCACATCTCTAAGTCGGCATACTGCAGATGCACCAAAAGCGACAATACTCTCCTTGGTCTCAAATGCTGAATGAGAAGGCGATGACACTGCCGTTTTCTGAAAACAGTATTCCGACCCATGTCTACATGCAAAGCTTTATGTACTTCAATAAATACGGATATTTTTAAAGGCAGACTAACGTCGATACGTCCGCGCCTCAGCGACTACAGCTTATATAAATCTGACAGCGAACTGAAAGATATCTAAACCAACTTGCCACAGACTATACCATCTAAAACCCACAATACACGAAATCATCAACGATGAAACAAAGACAACTCGATAGACCAGAGGTGTTTTACTCCAGTCCTGGAGGGCCGGAATCCTGCACATTTTTGGGTTTCCCCTCATTTAACACACCTGATTCAAGTCCTTCTGCTAATTACCACACAGCTCTTGTTCCAGTTTGAGATACAGTAATGACAGCCCCTCTAAAAACTACTAAAAATCCTAAAAGGTGACTAGTTTGTTTAGTATCGGTCGCAAACCAAATAAATTTGTACTAAAAATGGCGACTTAACAACATGCTTCCCAGTGGTAGCCTTAGGCGCCTAAACCACTATTGCCGTTATAACTCTAACACCGAACTGCAAATGACAAAAGCACGTCCCTCTTTCAATAAAACCAGTTTCGACTACTTTTGTGCTATTGTATCATTTGCACTATTTATATATATTACATGTTTTGCAAAAGCAACATAACATTTCCGCCACAAAAAAGCCTCGTCACAGCTGTGCACAATTAGTGCTTCACCAGTCCATTGCCACACTTTCCAGGGGGAGATAAACCAATAACAGCCGCTCTAAAAACTACTAGAAAATTTAAAGTGTTCCGTGTTTCGTTTAGGTCACAAACCAAGAAACAATTCGTACTACAAAATGGCGATTTAACAACACGCTTAATTCCTAGTGGTGGCTGCTTAGGTGCGTCACCGACTATTGCCTTTTAAAACTTGACAAGCTAAAAATCATATTTGACAAAACCATACCAGGAACTAAAACTGTCTAAAAAGAACACACAACAAGCCATAAACAAACAAGTGCGAAGGTGACTCGTCAAACCATTAAACATATGCACGTCTTACCTCTTCGAAGGCCAGCAGTAGAATGCGAAGCGTTGGCCTCACGAGGGCGGAGATCAGGGCGTGGTCACGGCAGCCACATGACAAGCGTGAAAACGGGCCAATCTCTCCGTGCATATCATCTGTCTCAATAAAAAATACATTTAAATGACTATATAAAGATTTATATGAAAAACCTTGGCAGCTCTTTCTAAACACTTTTTTCATGTAAATTTAATGCTAGGCTTTCTTGAGTAAAATGCACACAGACTTCGTTTATCTTTCACAAAAATATATTAGGTAAAGCATACGTATATTCTTCCATATTTATATTTTTTGCCTGCTTTCTAAATGTATATCAATCCTTTAAGAATAGGTAATGTTCACTGCTTTTTTACGTTTGATTTGTCTTTTTTAATAGCTGCATTTAAAATTATTTATTTGCAGAGCAAAACAATCTACAATTACACCAAGTAAATCACAGCAATTCAAATAGACAATTTTATTAAACTGGTCGCAGTGGGGTTATGCATGCTTATTCACAAACAATGCAAATATTCTACACACACACACTTTATATAAACTTGTTCAAATGTGTACATATTAATCTTCCTCAATCTTCCTCAACTAAAAATAGAGGGAAAAAATTAATTTAAAAGTCTCCCCCATAGCAAACACTGGCGTAAAAAAAGAAAATGAAAATGGATAAAATCCTAAAAACACATTCATTAAGGCACAATCCATAAAGGACCATCATGACATAAATGATGACATGAACTTGCGACAGCTTACATGAAGCACTTTATAAATAGCCTCTCGAGAATACATAGAAGCACCACATAAATTTGTGTACTGAATCAAAGCTTTTTCACTTTGTCAGTAACCTCTATTTGGGAAAAGAAAGAAAAAATCACCAAATCATTGTCATCCCCTGCTGTTTCGATCCTCCCGTGTGCCACGCCCCTCTCGCGGAATCCCGAATGTTTAACAAGCAATGACGCTAATGAACAGACTCGGAAGGACATAATTAACGCAGACTTCAAAACATTGGACTAATCAACAACAATTAATACTGAGATTATGCGCAATCCTCCCGTGTGCCTCGCCACCTCGTGCACCGATCTTCTCCATTTGTGTGTCTGTCGTTGCCGTCAGCTGCACCTTTCCCTCAAAGAGACTGGGGGAAAGATTGAAGGCGACGGGAGGACTGCACCGCCGCGGCATCGATCTGTCCCAGACTCATAGATTCATCTAGGCAATGCCGTCCAACACCGTGTACCTCTTCGCTTTTTTCTCGGTGCCTTGGGCGGTCACAGTTTTTGCCGGTGATGTTGCCACCACCTTCGCCTTCACCAAAGCCACCTACAGGAACGTAAACCAGTTATTGCTTTTTCTAAACTACTCGTCCAGAAAATCGCGACATTTTACAAAAGGTGTACATTGCCAATACAAATTCATGATCGAACCTTCCTGCTTGCCGGCAAAGCTGTGACGTCTGCCACGCCCCCTCGATCGCCACCTCGTGCGGAATTCCGATTGTTTGACAAGGAATGACCGGACTCGGAATGACATGATTAACGCAGACTTCAATACATTGGACTAACACAGGAAAACAAAATTTTTTTTTCGCGGATATCTTGGTATCCAATATCTATTCTTACTCAATTTAAACATGCTGATTTCGAATATGTAAACCATTTGTCTCTATCACCCTCCATTCTCAAGATATCCGCAATCTAAAATTTTCTATTCCAGTTATAATACTTCAACACGTATTTTTACACGCAAATTGTCTTCAGCAGTTATTGCAAAATAAAATATTAAACATAAGCATGAACTCAGGTATAGCTAATGAAATTATATATATGACATACATAATATGATAAACAGCTAATTATGCTGTCAGCAGTTTATAGTCGTGTTTGGGCAAATACAAAACTTCGTTCGACAATATCTTAATAATTTGACCTGATAGAGCAAAACCGTTTTCAGATTCGAAATCAGCATCAAAGACTGATTCAGAAAAAGTTAATGACATGTAAGATATACACAGCTTGTTTTCCTGTGTAATCAACAACAATTGATACGATCCTCCCGTGTGCCTCGCCACCTCGTGCGGAATCTAGAATTTACCGTGTGTTTCTCCTTGTTGTTGATTAGTGCACTGTATTGAAGTCTGCGTTAATTATGTTATTCCAAGCCCGGTCATTCACGTCATTGCATGTCAAACAATCGGGATTCCGCACGAGGTGGCGGGGGGGCGTGGCAGACGTCACAGCTTTGCCGGCAAGCAGGAAGGTTCGTTCATGAATAAGTTTGTAATGCAATGGCACGCTGTCGGACGGCACTGCCCAGATCAATCTCTACGTCTGGGAGAGACAGATCGATGCCGTGGCGCTGCAAGTCGTTCTACACAGGGCACACTTGACACCCGCCTTAATCTCCACTCCAGTGACAGAAGCCCTAACGGTAACACCCGATTCCTCCTCCGGTATACCTTCCACCTCCATGACATCCAAGTCGCCGATCATCTCCATTTGTGTGTCTGTCGTTGCCGTCAGCTCCAGCTTTCCTTCAAAGAGACTGGGGGAAAGATTGAAGGCGACGGGAGGACTGCAGCGCCGCGGCATCGATCTGTCCCAAACGCAAAGATTCATCTGGGTAATGCCGTCCAACACCGTGTACCTCTTCGCCTTTTTCTCGGTGCCTGTGACGGTCATAGTTTTTGCCGGTGATGTTGCCACCACCTTCGCCTTCACCAAAGCCACCTACAGGAACGTAAACCAGTCATTGTTTTCCCTAAACTACTCGTCCAGAAATCGCGACATTTTAGAAAAGGTGTACATTTCCAATACAAATTCATGATCGAACCTTCCTGCTTGCTGGCAAAGCTGTGACGTCTGCCACGCCCCCCTCGATCGCCACCTCGTGCGGAATTCCGATTGTTTAACAAGGAATGACCGGACTCGGAAAATGACATTATTAACGCAGACTCCAATACATTGGACTAATCAACAACAATTGATACTGACATTGATACTCGCCACCTCGTGCGGAATCTAGTATTTACCGTGTGTTTCTCCTTGTTGTTGATTAGTCCAACATATTGAAGTCTGCGTCAATTGTCATTCCGAGTTAAGCCATACGTCATTGCTTGCTAAACAATCGGGATTCCGTGCGAGGAATGACAATCATTTAGTGAGATTTTTCTTTATTTTTTTGTTAAACGTCCCTGACAAAGTGAAAAGGCCTTGATTCAGTATGCAGACTTATGTGGTGTTTTTATGCATTTTAAATTTACAGACGGGTCGATGCCCACCCTAACACAATGGCCAAGTTAGACATTCTTCCACCCATCACACATGCAACTCATCAGTAATCAATTAGCCGCTACTCTCCACGGAATATAAATGTGGGGGTGGTTTGTGTGGTCTTTCTTCCCCCTACCCCCATCATGGAGAACCCCACCAAAAAATTAAAATTGGACTTTGAGGTGATCAGTGGATATATCCACTTAGTTTCGGCGCTGAGGTTCACAGCCAAAAATAAAGGATTTTTTAGTGCTGTAATACAGACCGGCAAGGAGGAATTCCACGATATTGTGGTTTTCAGTCAAAGGAAAAGACCAGCATTTATTCTGGCTGCTAATAATGGCACTGCAGTCAAACTAACAAATATCAGGAAGACTCTGAGTGAGTATCTCTTTACAGGACGCAATTTTAGAGGACATGTATTACTGAGCATGTATTGATGTGTGTGTGTGTGTGTGTGTGTGTGTGTGTGTGTGTGTGTGTGTCATTTTTCCCTCTAGGCTTCAAAGGCACGTCAGATTTTGATGTCCTGGGCAATCCGTCAACGGAGATATCTGTCACTGATCTGCCGTTTTCTCCGCGGAAGCCTCCAGCAGCTGCAAGGCAGATGCTTATTGATGTGGCGACTTTGCCAGCAGGCAGGAAGGTGCGCTATGAATAAGCTTGTAATGGCAATGTTTTCTAAGATTACGCAATTTCTGGACAAGCAATTTGGTGAATCAATGACTGGTTTTCTTTCCTATAGGTAGGTTTGTTGAAAGCGAAAGTGGTGGCGGCGTCGCCGGCGAAGACCGTTACCGTCCGAGGCACGGAGAAGGTGGTCAGGCGGTACACCGTGCGGGACGGTACTGCCCAGATGTCTCTCGACACCTGGGAGAGACAGGCCGATGCCGTGACGCTGCAGGCGTCCTTTGCCTTCTCAAACCTGACCACTCGAGTCTTCGAGGGGAAGGTCGAGTTGACTACGACGAGGGACACCATCATTGACAGGATCCCCGACTTGGATGTCGGGGAGGTGGAGGACATAGCGGAGGAGTCGCCTGTTTCTGTTGGCGCTGCGGTCTCGGGCGTAGAAATAAAGACCGCTTTTAAATGTCCCCTCTGCAGAAGCCGGCAAGAGGCTTGGGACCAGCGGAGCCGCTTTGCAAGATGCACTGGCTGCAAAATGCTCCAAAAATCGGACTCCTTCACCAAGGAATTGCGGGGCACCTTAAAGGTTAAAGGCGACGACGGCACAGAATTTACCTTGACGGCAGGACACTCAGCTTTATTGCCGTATTTGCAACTACGCCACCTGGCAACAGTAGAAGAGACCATTGAGGAGCAGTTGTTGGGTGAGGAGTATCTCCTATTTTCATTTGATGATGAATGTAACGTTCTATCAATAGATATTCCGCCCAGCGCGGTCCCTGGCTGTAGCAGCTCAGTGTAGTTTTATTTTAATTTATTTATTTATTTTCATTGTATCTGCAAGGCTTTTTGTTTTAAAAATTGTATCTGCAAGGCTTTTTGTTTTAAAAATTGTATCTGCGACGCTTTTTGCTTTAAAACTTGTATCTGCGACGCTTTTTGCTTTAAAACTTGTATCTGCGACGCTTTTTGCTTTAAAACTTGTATCTGCGTCGCTTTTTGGTTTAAAACTTGTATCTGCGTCGCTTTTTGGTTTAAAAATTGTATCTGCGTCGCTTTTTGGTTTAAAACTTGTATCTGTGACGCTTTTTGGTTTAAAAATTGTATCTGCGACGCTTTTTGGTTTAAAAATTGTATCTGCGACGCTTTTTGGTTTAAAACTTGTATCTGCGACGCTTTTTGGTTTAAAACTTGTATCTGCGTCGCTTTTTGGTTTAAAAATTGTATCTGCGTCGCTTTTTGGTTTAAAACTTGTAGGCCTATCTGTGACGCTTTTTGGTTTAAAACTTGTATCTGCGTCGCTTTTTGGTTTAAAACTTGTATCTGCGTCGCTTTTTGGTTTAAAACTTGTATCTGCGACGCTTTTTGGTTTAAAACTTGTATCTGCGTCGCTTTTTGGTTTAAAAATTGTATCTGCGTCGCTTTTTGGTTTAAAAATTGTATCTGCGTCGCTTTTTGGTTTAAAACTTGTATCTGTGACGCTTTTTGGTTTAAAAATTGTATCTGCGACGCTTTTTGGTTTAAAAATTGTATCTGCGACGCTTTTTGGTTTAAAACTTGTATCTGCGTCGCTTTTTGGTTTAAAACTTGTATCTGCGTCGCTTTTTGGTTTAAAAATTGTATCTGCGTCGCTTTTTGGTTTAAAACTTGTATCTGCGACGCTTTTTGGTTTAAAAATTGTATCTGCGACGCTTTTTGGTTTAAAACTTGTATCTGCGACGCTTTTTGGTTTAAAACTTGTATCTGCGTCGCTTTTTGGTTTAAAAATTGTATCTGCGTCGCTTTTTGGTTTAAAACTTGTATCTGTGACGCTTTTTGGTTTAAAACTTGTATCTGCGTCGCTTTTTGGTTTAAAACTTGTATCTGCGTCGCTTTTTGGCTTAAAAATTGTATCTGCGTCGCTTTTTGGTTTAAAACTTGTATCTGCGTCGCTTTTTGGTTGAAAAATTGTATCTGCGTCGCTTTTTGGTTTAAAACTTGTATCTGTGACGCTTTTTGGTTTAAAAATTGTATCTGCGACGCTTTTTGGTTTAAAAATTGTATCTGCGACGCTTTTTGGTTTAAAACTTGTATCTGCGTCGCTTTTTGGTTTAAAAATTGTATCTGCGTCGCTTTTTGGTTTAAAACTTGTATCTGTGACGCTTTTTGGTTTAAAACTTGTATCTGCGTCGCTTTTTGGTTTAAAAATTGTATCTGCGTCGCTTTTTGGTTTAAAACTTGTATCTGTGACGCTTTTTGGTTTAAAACTTGTATCTGTGACGCTTTTTGGTTTAAAAATTGTATCTGCGTCGCTTTTTGGTTTAAATTAAAACCATGTCAAATTGATTGCGTTTCATTTCAGTCATTTCAGGTTATAGGCAACTGCAATGTGTAATGCATTTCTTTAGTAGTTTGCAGGCGGTTCTTGTGTTCAAAGTTCTGGTAAGCTTAATGTTCTCAGATGTTGGGTTTGCAAAAGGCAATAGTCACTTACTCGTCTTTTGCACGTAGCTTTGGTGAGTAGTTGTGAAATGGGCATATGTTGTAGAAACAGCATATTGGCTTGTGACCGACACATACTACAGACCAAGTTTCATTTGGTGATTTTTAGAGTGGCTTTTTTTTCTCTATTGCAAGGGTTAGTTGAACAGCCGACTGTGGCGTCGTTTTGAAATGTGTATTTAAAAGAAGCTGGGACAGAAAGGGAGATCGGGTTGACTCGCGGGAGGCAGCGCTGGTGTGGGCCTGGAGAGATCGCTCTGTTCGCTTCTGGTCAATGCACCTTGGGGAACATGGTGTACCTGTCACCGATACTAGGTTGGCCGCTGATGACTGCGAGGTAAGTGCGGGGGGTGGGTTTCCAGTGAGTTTGTAGGGAAGACTTGTGCTGTCCATAGGGAGCCACGTACTGTGAACTGTGACTGGGGCAATACCACAACACAACTTGTCCCTTCTCGGCGGGAAAGCTAGTATTGCTTCACTTCAAAGGAGTAATCATCCTTCTTAGTTGTTAGGTGTTAATGTTTGTGGAAGTTTTGGCCAAGGTCTTTAGCAGGGTTTGTGCGTAAGCAGGAGGGGGAGGAGGGGGGCATTCTAATGCAGTGTATTGCTTATTTTAGTCTGTGTGTATTGCCCATTATACATTTTCTGCAGTGTAATTGCATGCTTTGTGTACTCAGATATCCTCTATTTCCCGGCGTTGTGTATTAGGGAGGGTTATCCATCGTAATTTCTACCAACTACTCAGGCCATCTCACTCAAGCCAGTCCTGCTCTGTCTTACATCTGATATCCCGTTAGAGCTACGCTGAATCTCCATCCTGTTATGGCAGTCTAATTCTGTCTGACCTTCTTCCTTGGTCGTGGGTCCTTTGTAGTTATTCCTCTATTACTTGTCCTGCCTGTCCTACTTGTCCGATTGTCCAGTTATTATTTTTCTTCCCTAAAACTGAATGCCCAGCCTAAACAGTAAGTCCTAGGCCGACCAAATTTGGTAGGATGATTGGTATTCCAACCCACTACTCAGGTTGTCCGACTCAGCCAGAGGGGGGCACCGTAGCGCCCCCCAACACGTTTCAGTCTATCTCCTGTCCTGTTTGTCTTACAATCAAAATTCTTTTTTCTGCTGATGCAGACAGCCATGCCCTACCAAAAAGTCAATGGGACCATGAAGCTCCGCCTACTTAGATTTTTTGCTAATTTGCATATTTTGCAAATACTACTTCTCTTAAAGTCCTAGCTTGTCCTACCAAAGCAGACAAATGAGGTGTCAAATGAATCAGAACAGTTTAAGAATTAATCAAAAAATTCAGACATTTGTGTATCCTACGGCCATTAGCCATGCCCAAACAATGTCCAAATTTGGCCCATTTTGGTCTGACAGCTATAACTTGGCCGTGCCTTGGCCTACCTTGACCAAATTTGAAATGCTACCTCCCTACACCATTCTGGGGACACGGTCCGAGGCGGGCCGCATTTCGTCAATAGGGGGCGCTACAACTAAAAACTGGCAATATCACCTGACTACCTTTGCCAATCTAACTGAAATTTGGCAGATATGTTCTAGGGCCCAGCCTTACATCAGCCACATACAATGGCAGTCATTATTCCTTAAATAGTGGCCGCCATCAGCCAATCAAAATCAAGCAGCCATTTGACAGGCTTATCAATGACCAATCTAGACCAAATTTAGGTGCTATATTTGTCCTCCGACCCGCAGCCCACCATGCAAAGGACACCTCACTCGGCCACATGGGGGCGCTACAGTGCCCTAATTTACATTTCTGCCTATATCTTCAGAACTGTCATGCCTACAGTTGAAATTTTTTGCCATTCTAATCAACTATGTCATGCCAAATCAAACAACATATAGAGCTATTATATGCATCTTCGCATTATTGCACAATTTTTGTATTTTTCTAAAAACAGGCTTTTTCATTATCCTCCTATGATTTTCGGCCAATCTACATAAGTCTGGTTTCATTATAATCAGGAGACAGTCCTTTTAAAGACTTAGAGAAAAAACATAAACTTTCGGTAAGGTATGGCCACCAGGGACACCCTGACTGTACTGGTGCCTCGCCCATTTCAATCAGACAGCTATATCTCAGGCATGTCTCACCAAATCATCACCAAACTTAAATCCATAATGTAAGACTTTACTGCGGAAGGGCCCTCCAAATTTTGTGCCGATCGGTCAAACAGGGGCACTACAGCAACATAACATGTCTGTGTAAACCTGCAAAATCAGTTCATCTTACATTTATCTAATTGTTGATCCAGTGACATTTCACTGGTTAAAATCATTTGTCCAGCAATTTCAGTGATTCATGCCAAATCAAGATATATGCAATGTCGCATGATAGTCATTTGCATTCCCTTGTCATATTTAAAAACTTAATAAATAACATATTACTATCACTACTGCAATGTCCAGCCGAAGTAGGTCATTCTGGTAGTAGATCAATCAGGACACTGCCCTTATGTATAATTTATAAAGATAACTTCTCCTGCCTGTACAGTATGGCCACCAGCCACACTGAACCTACAGCATTTCCATGCTCATTTCAATCAAACAGCTAAATCTGAGGCATTCTTCATCCAATCCTCATCAAATTTGACCGGCTAATGTAGTAAGGGACCTCAGACAGACCCTCCAATTTTGGTGCCAATCGGTCAAACGGGGGCGCTACAGCCACTGTCCATATATGTCTAAGACCCACCTTAGCAAATTCAGCTGAAATGTCCTTATTTCTCATAAAACCTTGAAAGAATTCTTACCTTTCCCTTCACCTTAGTCCATATTTTTTATTCACTTTCATTTTTCACCCATTTGCCTCATAGAACATTATCAGACTTAATTTACACATAAGAAGGCCTGAAAGTATTCAATATAATTTCTAAAATGGAGCGCTGACTCCACCTGCTGGCCACACTATTTCCATGCCCATTTCATTCAAATAGCTATATCTCTGGCATGCTTCATCCAATCCTCACAAAATTTGACGCACATCTGTGTTACTAGACTTCAGAAAGACCTTCCAAGTTTGGAGGCAATAGGTCAAACGGGGGCCCTACAGCCACTGTCTTAATCTGTCTAAGACTAACCTTTGTTAATGCAGCTGAAATCTGCTTATTGTTTATTTAAAAATTAAAATATTAATCACCTTTCCCTTCATCTAAGTCCATATTTTTAATCTGCTTATATTTTCCTGCCATTTGACTTTTACAAATCTTTCAAACTTCAATCTTTCTTCAGGCTGTGTACACTGCAGCAATTACAATTTTATAATAAATTGGCCAGCAGGCGGAGTCAGCGCTCCATTTCAATAATGCCTTCAATACTTTTAGCCTTTCTCCTGTCTAAATGTATAACCTAGAATACGATACAGCATGATATTACTGCTGTTACATGTGACACTACGCAACTCAGCACTTTGTTAAGAATATGCAACACAGCCTATGTTTACACAGGCAGTATAAAAAAGCAACTCTGTAATATCTAGACTTACCAGACCAGGTATGAAGGTCCCTAAATCTACCAACTAGTCAGGCCATCTGACCCAAACCATGCATTCAGTCAGGCTAAGGCACTCCACCACAGGGTTCTACATTCTGTCCTACATTTGCTGACCTGTTAGACCGATACTAACTAATCTATATCCTGATTTCTACCTACTACCGAGACCATCTGACCAAAACAATGCATTCAGTCAGGTTCAGGCACTCCACCACAGGGTTCTACATTCTGTCCTACATTTGCTGACCTGTTAGACCGATACTAACTAATCTATATCCTGATTTCTACCTACTACCGAGACCATCTGACCAAAACAATGCATTCAGTCAGGCTAAGGCACTCCACCACAGGGTTCTACATTATGTCCTACATTTGCTGATCTGTTAGACCGATACTAACTAATCTATATCCTGATTTCTACCTACTACCGAGACCATCTGACCAAAACAATGCATTCAGTCAGGTTCAGGCACTACACCACAGGGTTCTACATTCTGTCCTACATTTTCTGACCTGTTAGACCGATACTAACTAATCTATATCCTGATTTCTACCTACTACTCAGACCATCTGACCAAAACAATGCATTCAGTCAGGTTCAGGCACTACACCACAGGGTTCTACATTCTGTCCTACATTTCTTGACCTGTTAGACCAACACTCAACAATCTCCATCCTGATTTCTACCTTCTACTCAAACCATCTGACCCAAACAAGTTCTGTTCTGTCTGACATCTGCTGACCTGTATTTCTGTCTGACTTGTTAGTACCCTCCTCTACGGTTTGCTCTACATCTCCTGTCACATTAGAGCTACGTTAAATCTCCATCCTGTTATGGCAGTCTAATTCTGTATGACTTTCTACTTTCCTGGACACCAGTCCCCTGCCGTTATTGCTCTATTACTTGTCCTACCTGTCCTACCTGTCCTACTTGTCATACCCTTTGGACCCTTCAGTAACTGCCTGCAGTTTCTAGTTATTAAGGGTCCAAAGCATGAAATGCTTATGGACCATTATTGTTTTTCTTAGGATTTTTCTCTTTTTTAAGGGTCCAAAGCATGAAATGCTATGGAACCTTATTGTTTTTCTTAGGATTATTATTATTATTATTTTTCTGCCCTAAAACTGAATGCCCAGCCTAAACCGTAAGTCCTAGGCCTACCAAATTTGGTACGATGATTGGAATTCCTACCCACTACTCAGGTTTTCTGACCCGTCCGAATCAGCCAGAGGGGGGCGCCGTAGCGCCCTATAACACGTTTTGGACGATATCTCCTGTCCTGTTTGTCCTACCTTCAAAATTCTTTTTTCTCCTGATACAGACAGCCATGCCCTACCAAAAAGTCAATGGGACCATGAAGCTCCGCCTACTTAGATTTTTTGCTAATTTGCATAATCTGCAAATCATACTTTTTTCTTAAAGTCCTGGCTTGTCCTACCAAATCAGACAAATGAGGTGTCAGACGAATCAGAATTTTCAGCTGATCAAGAATCATCAACAAAATCCAGACATTTTTATATCCTATGGCCATTAGCCACGCCCAAACAATGTCCAAATTTGGCCAATTTTGGTCTGATGGCTATAACTTGGTCGTGCCTTGGCCTACCTTGACCAAATTTGAAATGCTACCTCCCTACACCATTCTGGGGACACGGTCCGAAGCGGGCCGCATTTCGTCAATAGGGGGCGCTACAACTAAAAACTGGCAATATCTCCTGACTGCCTTTGCCAATCTAACTGAAATTTGGCAGATATGTACTAGCACCCAGCCTGTGGTCAGTCACATACAATGACAGTCATCATTCCTTAAATAGTGGCCGCCATCAGCCAATCAAAATCAAGCAGGCATTTGACAGGCTTATAAATGACCAATCTATACCAAATTTTTGTGGTATATTTGTCCTCTGACCCGCAGCCCACCATGCAAAGGACACCTCACTCGGCCAGATGGGGCCGCTACAGTGACAACTTTTGCATTTCTGCCTATTTCTCGAGAAGGGTGAAGTCTACAATCGACATTTATTGCCAGGTCAATTCAGTACGACATGCCAAATCAAACAACATGTAGAACTTGCTTCTGCATCTTTGCGTTTTTGCATAATTCATATTGGTCTGAAAACAAGACATTTCGTTAACCTCCTAGGATTTTCACCAAACCTACACAAATCTGGTATCATTTAAATCAGGAGACAGTCATAATAAATAATTCATAAAAAAATCATAAACTTTCCATGAGGTATAGTCACCAGCCACACACAAATCATACAGGTGCCATGCCCAATTCAATCGGACAGCTATATCTCAGGCCTGCCTCAGCCAATCATCACCAAACTTTAACATATCCTGTAGAATAGTAGTCCGGAAGGGCCCTCCAAATTTGGTGCCGATCGGTCAAACGGGGGCGCTACAACAATATAACATGTCTGTATAAACCTTGAAAAGCAGTTCAACTTACATTTATCTCATTTCTGTTATTGTGACATATTACTTGTTAAAATATTTTGTACTGCCAGTTCTGTCAGTCATGCCATATCAAGACATATGCAATTCCCAATGATAGTCATTTTCATTCCTTTGTGATGTTTAAAAGCTTAATAAATAACATATTACTGTAACTTCTACAATGTCCAGCCCAAGTAGGTCATTCTGGTAGTACATCAATCAGGACATTGCCCTTATGGATAATTCATAAAAATATCTTGACCTGTATGCTATGGCCACCAGCTACAACAAACCTGCACCATATCCATGCTCATTTCAATCAACCATCTAAATCTCAGCCATGCTTCAGCCAATCCTCATCAAATTTGACGGCCTAATGTAGTAAGGGACCTCAGACAGACCCTCCAATTTTGGTGCCAATCGGTCAAACGGGGGCGCTACAGCCACTGTCCATATATGTCTAAGACCCACCTTAGCAAATTCAGCTGAAATGTCCTTATTTCTCATAAAACCTTGAAAAAATTGTTACCTTTCCCTTCACCTGAGTCCATGTTTTTTATTTACTTTCATTTTTCACCGATTTGCCTCATAGAACATTATCATACTTAATTTACACATAAGAAGGCCTGAAAGTATTAAATGGAATTTCTAAAATGGAGCGCTGACTCCACCTGCTGGCCACACCATTTCCATACCCATTTCAATCAAACAGCTATATCTCTGGCATGCTTCATCAAATCCTTACAAAATTTGACTCGCTTCTGTGTCACTGTACTACAGACAGACCTTCCAAGTTTGGTGGCAATTGGTCAAATTGGGGTGCTACAGCCGCTGTTCTAATATGTCTAAGACCAACCTTGGTTAATGCAGCTGAAATCTGCTTATTGTTTATTTAAAAATTAAAATATTAATCACCTTTCCCTTCATCTAAGTCCATATTTTTAATCTGCTTATATTTTCCTGCCATTTGACTTTTACAAATCTTTCAAACTTTAATCTTTCTTCAGGCTGTGTACACTGCAGCAATTACAATTTTATAATAAATTGGCCAGCAGGTGGAGTCAGCGCTCCATTTCAATAATGCCTTCAATACTTTTAGCCTTTCTCCTGTCTAAATGTACAACCTACAATATGATACAGCATGATATTACTGCTGTTACATGTCACACTGCCGCAACTCAGCACTTTGTTAAGAATATGCAACACAGCCTATGTTTACACAGGCAGTATAAATAAGCAACTGTGTAATATCTAGACTTACCAGACCAGGTATGAAGGTGCCTAAATCTACCAACTAGTCAGGCCATCTGACCCAAACCATGCATTCAGTCAGGCTAAGGCACTCCACCACAGGGTTCTACATTCTGTCCTACATTTGCTGACCTGTTAGACCGACACTAAACAATCTGCATCCTGATTTCTACCTTCTACTAAAACCATCTGACCTAAACAAGTTCTGTTCTGTCTGACATCTGCTGACCTGTAGTTCTGTCTGACTTGTTAGTACCCTCCTCTACGGTTTGCCCTACATCTCCTGTCGCATTAGAGCTACGCTAAATCTTCATCCTGTTATGGCAGTCTAATTTTGTCTGACTTTCTACTACCCTGGCCGCTGGTTCTCTGCCGTTATTCCTCTACTGTCCTACCAGTCCGATCGTCCTACACTTTGGACCCTTTCGTAACTGCTTGCAGTTTCTAGTTAAGGGTCCAAAGGACGAAGTCCTTATGGACCATTATTGTTTTTCTTAGGATTATTATTATTATTATTATTATTATTATTATTTTTCTGCCCTAAAACTGAATGCCCAGCCTAAACCGTAAGTCCTAGGCCTACCAAATTTGGTAGGATGATTGGAATTCCTACCCACTACTCAGCGTGTCCGACGCGTCCGACTCAGCCAGAGGGGGGCGCCGTAGCGCCCCCCAACACGTTTTGGACGATATCTCCTGTCCAGTTTGTCCTACCTTCGAAATTCTTTTTTCTCCTGATACAGACAGCCATGCCCTACCAAAAAGTCAATGGGACCATGAAGCTCCGCCTACTTAGATTTTTTGCTAATTTGCATAATTTGCAAATCCTACTTTTTCCTTCAAGTCCTGGCTTGTCCTACCAAATCAGACAAATGAGGTGTCAGACGAATCAGAATTCTCAGCTGATCAAGAATCATTAAGAAAATTCAGACATTTTTATATCCTACGGCCATTAGCCACGCCCTAACAATGTCAAAATTTGGCCCGTTTTGGTCTGACGGCTGTAACTTGGCCGTGCCTTGGCCTACCTTGACCAAATTTGAAATACTACCTCCCTACACCATTCTGGGGACACGGTCCGAGGCGGGCCGCATTTCGCCCATAGGGGGCGCTACAATTAAAAACTGGCAATATCTCCTGACTGCCTTTGCCAATCTTACTGAAATTTGGCAGATATGTTCTAGGGCCCAGCCTTACATCAGCCACATACAATGGCAGTCATTATTCCTTAAAGAGTGGCCGCCATCAGCCAATCAAAATCAAGCAGCCATTTGACAGGCTTATCAATGACCAATCTAGACCAAATTTTGGTGCTATATTTGTCCTCCGACCCGCAGCCCACCATGCAAAGGACACCTCACTCGGCCACATGGGGGCGCTACAGTGCCCTAATTTACATTTCTGCCTATATCTTCAGAACTGTCATGCCTACAGTTGAAATTTTTTGCCATTCTAATCCACTATGTCATGCCAAATCAAACAACATATAGAGCTATTATATGCATCTTCGCATTATTGCACAATTTTGTATTTTTCTAAAAACAGGCTTTCATTATCCTCCTATGATTTTCGGCCAATCTACATAAGTCTGTTGTCATTCTAATCAGGAGACAGTCCTTTTAAAGACTTAGAGAAAAACATAAACTTTCGGTAAGGTATGGCCACCAGGGACACCCTGACTGTGCTGGTGCCTCGCCTATTTCAATCAGACAGCTATATCTCAGGCATGCTTCGGCTAATCTTTACCAAATTTCTCTCTCTGATGTAGGGCTGTACCACAGAGACACGTTCCAAATTTCATGTCAATCGGTCTGACGGGAGCGCTACGGCCACTGTTTATATATGTCTAAGACCAACCTATGCTAATTCAGCTAAAATGAGTTACCAGGTCAGGTAGGAAGCAGTCTACCGATTTCCCCCATCTTACCAAATGCAGCATGTGGCACAGTGGGCTAAGCCTGCGTGCTTGTGATCAGAGAGTTGCCGGTTCAAACCCAGTTTCAGTGGCTACTTGACCTACCTGTATGCTACGGCCACCAGCTACATCCAACCTGCACCATTTCCATGCTCATTTCAATCAACCATCTAAATCTCAGCCGTGCTTCAGCCAATCCTCATCAAATTTGATGGCCTAATGTAGTAAGGGACCTCAGACAGACCCTCCAATTTTGGTGCCGATCGGTCAAACGGGGGCGTTACAACAATTTAACATGTCTGTATAAACCTTGAAAATCAGTTCAACTTACATTTATCTCATTTCTGTTATAGTGACATATTACTGGTTAAAATATTTTGTACTGCCAGTTCTATGAGTCATGCCAAATCAATACATATGCAATGCCGAATGATAGTCATTTTCATTCACTTGTGATGTTTAAAAACTTAATAAATAACATATTACTGTAACTTCTACAATGTCCAGCCCAAGTAGGTCATTCTGGTAGTACATCAATCAGGACATTGCCCTTATGGATAATTCATAAAAATATCTTGACCTGTATGCTATGGCCACCAGCTACAACAAACCTGCACCATATCCATGCTCATTTCAATCAACCATCTAAATCTCAGCCATGCTTCAGCCAATCCTCATCAAATTTGACGGCCTAATGTAGTAAGGGACCTCAGACAGACCCTCCAATTTTGGTGCCAATCGGTCAAACGGGGGCGCTACAGCCACTGTCCATATATGTCTAAGACCCACCTTAGCAAATTCAGCTGAAATGTCCTTATTTCTCATAAAACCTTGAAAAAATTGTTACCTTTCCCTTCACCTGAGTCCATGTTTTTTATTTACTTTCATTTTTCACCGATTTGCCTCATAGAACATTATCAGACTTAATTTACACATAAGAAGGCCTGAAAGTATTAAATGGAATTTCTAAAATGGAGCGCTGACTCCACCTGCTGGCCACACCATTTCCATACCCATTTCAATCAAACAGCTATATCTCTGGCATGCTTCATCAAATCCTTACAAAATTTGACTCGCTTCTGTGTCACTGTACTACAGACAGACCTTCCAAGTTTGGTGGCAATCGGTCAAATTGGGGTGCTACAGCCGCTGTTCTAATATGTCTAAGACCAACCTTGGTTAATGCAGCTGAAATCTGCTTATTGTTTATTTAAAAGTTAAAATATTAATCACCTTTCCCTTCATCTAAGTCCATATTTTTAATCTGCTTATATTTTCCTGCCATTTCACTTTTACAAATCTTTCAAACTTTATTCTTTCTTCAGGCTGTGTACACTGCAGCAATTACAATTTTATAATAAATTGGCCAGCAGGTGGAGTCAGCGCTCCATTTCAATAATGCCTTCAATACTTTTAGCCTTTCTCCTGTCTAAATGTACAACCTACAATATGATACAGCATGATATTACTGCTGTTACATGTCACACTGCCGCAACTCAGCACTTTGTTAAGAATATGCAACACAGCCTATGTTTACACAGGCAGTATAAATAAGCAACTGTGTAATATCTAGACTTAGCAGACCATGTATGAAGGTGCCTAAATCTACCAACTAGTCAGGCCATCTGACCCAAACCATGCATTCAGTCAGGCTAAGGCACTCCACCACAGGGTTCTACATTCTGTCCTACATTTGCTGACCTGTTAGGCCGATATTAACTAATCTATATCATGATTTCTACTTACTACTCAGACCATCTGACCAAAACAATGCATTAAATCAGGTTCAGGCACTACACCACAGGGTTCTACATTATGTCCTACATTTCCTGACCTGTTAGACCGATACTAAACAATCTGCATCCTGATTTCTACCTTCTACTAAAACCATCTGACCAAAACAAGTTCTGTTCTGTCTGACATCTGCTGACCTGTTGTTCTGTCTGACTTGTTAGTACCCTCCTCTACGGTTTGCCCTACATCTCCTGTCGCATTAGAGCTACGCTAAATCTTCATCCTGTTATGGCAGTATAATTTTGTCTGACTTTCTACTACCCTGGCCGCCGGTTCTCTGCCGTTATTCCTCTACTGTCCTACCAGTCCGATCGTCCTACGCTTTGGACCCTTTCGTAACTGCTTGCAGTTTCTAGTTAAGGGTCCAAAGCATGAAATGCTTATGGACCATTATTGTTTTTCTTACGGTTTTTCTTTTTATTATTATTATTATTTTTTTCCTGCCGTAAAACTGAATGTACAGCCTAAACCGTAAGAACTAGACCAACCAAACTTGGTAAGATGATGTCAATTCCTACCCGCTACTCAGATTCTCCGACCCAGGCCTGTCAGCCAGATGGGGGCGCTCTAGCGCCCCCCAACGCGTTTCAGTCCATATCTCCTGTCCTATTAGTCCTACAATTGAATTTTTTTTTTCAGCTGATACAGACAGCATTGCTCTACCAACTTGCCATTTGGACTATGAAGCTCCGCCTACTTAGACTTTTTGCTAATTTGCATAATTTGCAAAACTGACCTCTGCCTTCAAGTCCTACCCCGTCTGTCCAAATCAGACAAATAAGGTGTCAAACCAATCAGTTCTCTGAGCTGATCAAGACGTACAAAAATAATCATGAAATTTCTCTATCATATGGTCTTCAGCCACGCCCAAACTTTGCATAAATTTGGCCAGTTTCAGTCTGATTGCTATAACTTGGCTCTGCTTTAACCAATCTTAACCAAATTTGAAATCTTTCCTCCCAGCACCATTCTGGGGACTATATATAAAGCTGGCCCCATTTCATCAATAGGGGGCGCTACAACTAAAAACTACCAATATCTCCTGACTGCCTTGACCAATCAAACTAAAATTTGGCAAATCCATACTACGACCAATTCTGAGATCAGACATATATCATAGTAGTCATTGATCATAAAATCATGGTCATTATCAGCCAATCAAATTGAAGCAGCCATTTGACAGGCTAAACAATACCGAATCTCAACCAAAACAGGCTGTCACATTTGATTCCTGAACCTTAGCATACCCTGTTAAGGACACCGCAATCAGCCAGATGGGGGCGCTACAGCAACAAGTTTTGCATTTCTGCCTATTTCTCCTGAACTGTTAAAGATTAAATTGACAATTGTTGCGAATCCTATCCACTAGATCATGGCAAATTTAATGGTTTAAAGAAATTCATCATAACTATTGCCCTTTTTGCCTATTTTGTAAAAGTCTGAAAACAGGGCTTTTTGTTAGCCTCCTAGGGTTTTCACCAATCATACACATATCTGGTATCATTTAAATCAGGAGACAGTCCATATATAAAATTATCCAAAACATCATATACTTTCCATGAGGTACGGCCACCAGCCACACCCGAACCATACCGGTGCCACACCCATTTCAATCAGACAGCTATATCTCAGGTGTACCTCTGCCAATCATCACCAATATTAAATATATAATGTAGGACATTATTGGGGAAGGGCCCTCCAAATTTGGTGCCGATCGATCAAACGGGGGTGCTACAGCAATATAACATGTCTGTCTAAACCTGCAAAATCAGTTCAACTTACTTTGTTCTCATTTTTGATCAAGTGACATAATACTGGTTAAAATCTTTTTTCCTGCAAGATCTGTGAGTCATGCCAAATCAAAATATATGCAATGTCCCATGATAGTCATTTGCATTCCCTTGTGATATTTAAAAACTTAATAAATAACATATTACTGTAACTACTGCAATGTCCAGCCGAAGTAGGTCATTCTGGTAGTAGATCAATGAGGACACTGCGCTTATGTATAATTTATAAAGATAGCTTCACCTGCCTGTACAGTATGGCCACCAGCCACACAGAACCTACCACATTTCCATGCTCATTTCAATCAAACAGCTAAATATGAGGTATACTTCATATGATCTTCACGAAATTTGACCCACTAATGTACCACTGCACCTCAGACAGACCCTCCAAATTTGGTGCCGATCAGTCAAATGGGGGCGCTACAGCTAATGTGCATATATGTGTAAGACCCACCTTAGCAAATTCAGCTGAAATGTCCTTATTTCTCATCAAATATTCAAAGATTTGTTCCCTTTCCCTTCAACTAGGTCCATATTTTTAATTTTTGTTCATTTTTCACCCATTTGCCTCATAGAACATTATCAGACTTCATTTACACATGAGAAGGCCTAAAAGTTTTAAATAGCATTTCTAAAATGGAGTGTTGACTCCACCTGCTGGCCAAATGATTTCCATGCCCATTTCAATTAAACAGTCATATCTCTGGCATGCTTCATCCAATCCTAACAAAATTTGATTCCCTTCTGTATCAGTGGACTACAGACAGACCTTCCAAGTTTGGTGGCGATCAGTCAAACGGGAGCTATACAACCACTGTCGTAGTATGTCTAATACGTACCTTTGGTAATTCAGCTGAAATATCCTTCATAATACTTTCAAACAATTGTTACCTTTCCCTTCACCTGCGTCCATATTTTTAATTTCCTTTCATTTTTTACCAATTTGCCTCATACAACATTATCAGACTTCATTTACAAATGAGAAGGTCAGAAAGTATTTAATATCATTTCAAAAATGGAGCGCTGACTCCACCTGCTGGCCACACCATTTCCATTACCATTTCATTCAAACAGCTAAATCTCAGGCATGCTTCATCTGATCCTTACAAAATTTGATTCACTTCTGTATGACTGGACTACAGACAGATCTTCCAAGTTTGGTGGCGATCAGTCAATCTGGAGCGATACAGCCACTTTCCTAGTATGTCTAATACCTACCTTGGCTAATTCAGCTGAAATATCCTTCATAATACTTTCAAGGAATTAACTTTCCCTTCACCTCAGTCCATATTTTTAAGCTCCTTTCATTTTTCTGCTATTTGACTTATAGAAAATTATCAGATTTTATTTATAAGCCAGGCAGTATATATTGCAGATTTTTCACTTTTTTGTATTAAATTGGCCAGTAGGTGGAGATGGTGCTCTATTTATATTGCACTTTTTTGGATTTTTTTTTATAGATTCGCCAGCAGGTGGAGTTCGTCCTCTATTTCATTAATGCCATTAAATTCTTTTAGGGCTTCTTATGTCTAGAAGAATACTTTTCAAATGCAGTAAGCCACTGTTGTTTTGAATATACAAGACGGCATGTGTTCACTGAGGTACTATAAAGTAAGATTAACTTGTATGATCTAGACTTAAAATATTAGGTATGCAGGTGCCTATTTCTACCGACTACTTAGACCATCTGACACAAACCATACATTGTCTTGGGCTGAGGCACTTCACCAAAGGGTTCTATATTGTATCTTATATTGTTGTACTAAGGCTGCTTCTGCTAATGGCAGTAGTCAAACTGCCACACCAGGGACTGCATACTACCAATTATCAAATGTAGCGCTAACTCCACCTGCTGGCCTCACTATTTCCATACCGTATTCATTAAGTCTGCTAAACCTCATTCATACTTCATCGAATTCTCACAAAATTTGACTCACTTCTGTAGCACTGGACTATGAATAGACCATCTAACTTTGGTGACATTCGGTTAAACGGGGGCGCTTCTGCCACTGTCAAAATATACTCATAGTTAATGCAGCTGAAATTTCTTTATTTTTCATCAAACCTTCAAAGATTATTGACATTTTCATTTCATTTCACTTTTAGAAATGTATCAAAGTTCAGAGATACTTCAGGCTGTGTACAGTGCAACAATTGCAATTTCTTCCAACAGCTAGTCACCACATGTCCCTTCTGTTTCTCATCTACCATATTCCCTTTATCGTACCTTAATCAACATATCAAAATCAATGTTCAAAATGTCAGGTATTATCTTATCATAGAAGCATTTCCTACTTTCTGACTATTTAAATGCATTGGCCATCAGTTACAGTCCGTACTTCATTTCAAATTTAGCCACTGTCATATGTCTAAGACCAACCTTGGTTAATGCTGCTGACATCTCCATATTGTTTTTTTAAACATTTAAATATTATTCACCTTTCCCTTCTTCAAAGTCCATATTTTTAATCTGCTTATTGAATCATGCCATTTCACTTTTAGAAATCTGTCAAACTTCAATGTTACTTTAGCCTGTGTACACTGCAGCAATTGTAATATTTCTCCAACAGCTAGTCACCACATTTCCCTTCCGTTTCTCATCTACCATTTTCCTTTATCATACCTTGATAAACATTTCCACAATAATGTTTAGATGTTAGCTATCATCTCATAGTAGCATTTCGTATTTTCTGACTATTTAAATGCATTGGCCATCAGTTACAGTCTATACTTCTTTTACAATTTAGCCACTGTCCTAATATGTCTAACAACAACCTTGGTTAATGCAGCTGACATCTCCTTATTGTTTATTTAAACATTTAAATATTAATCACCTTTCCCTTCATCTAAGTCCATATTTTTAATCTGCTTATAAATTCCTGCCATTTGACTTTTAGAAATCTATCAAACTTCAATGTTACTTCAGCCTGTGTACACTGCAGCAATTGCAATATTTCTCCAACAGCTAGTCACCACATTTCCCTTCTGTTTCTCATCTACCTTTTTCCCTTTATTGTACCTTGATAAACATTTCCAAGGTAATGTTTAATTATTATTATTATTATTATTTTTTTCCTGCCGTAAAACTGAATGTACAGCCTAAACCGTAAGAGCTAGACTAACCAAACTTGGTAAGATGATGTCAATTCCTACCCGCTACTCAGATTCTCTGACCCAGCCCTGTCAGCCAGATGGGGGCGCTCTAGCGCCCCCCAACGCGTTTCAGTCCATATCTCCTGTCCTATTAGTCCTACAATTGAAATTATTTTTTCTGCTGATGCAGACAGCTTTGCTCTACCATCTTGCCATTTGGACTATGAAGCTCCGCCTACTTAGATTTTTTGCTAATTTGCATAATTTGCAAATCTGACCTCTGCCTTCAAGTCCTACCCTGTCTGTCCCAATCAGACAAATGAGGTGTCAAACCAATCAGTTCTCTGAGCTGATCAAGACTTACAAAAATAATCATGAAATTTCTGTATCATACGGTCTTCAGCCACGCCCAAACTTTGCATAAATTTGGCCAGTTTCAGTCTGATTGCTATAACTTGGCTCTGCTTTAACCAATCTTAACCAAATTTGAAATCGTTCCTCCCAGCGCCATTCTGGGGACTAGATATAAAGCTGGCCCCATTTCATCAATAGGGGGCGCTACAGCTAAAAACTGCCAATATCTCCTGACTGCATTGACCAATCTAATTGAAATTTGGCAGATATGTAGTACATCCATGCCTGAGGTCAGTCATTTATCATGGCAGTCATTAGTTGCAAAATCCTGGCCACCATTAGCCAATCAAAATCAAGCAGCCATTTGACCAGCTAAACAATGAGCAATCAAAACCAAATTTAGGTTCTATATTTGTTCTCTGACCCTAAGCCCACCCTGTAAAGGACACCTCAGTCTGCCATATGGGGGCGCTATAACGCATTTTTGACTATTTCTCAACAATTGTCAAGCGCACAGTTGAAATTTATTGCCAGGCCAATTAAGCATGACATGCTACATCAAATGACATGCAGAACTTGGTTATACATCTATGCCTTTTTGTATGACTTATATAGGTCTGAAACCAGGGTTTTTTCTTATCCTCATTGGATTTTCACCAAACTTACACAAATCTGGTATCATTTAAATCAGGAGACAGACCCTATGTAAAATTATTAAAAAAATCATAAACTTTCCATGAGGTACGGCCACCAGCCACACCCAAACTATAGTGGTGCCACACCCATTTCAATCAGACAGCTATTTCTCAGGCGTGCCTCAACCAATCATCACCAAACTTAAATATATAATGTAGGACATTACTGGGGAAGGGCCCTCCAAATTTTGTGCCGATCGGTCAAACGGGGGCGCTACAGCAATATAACATGTCTGTATAAACCTGGAAAATCAGTTCAACTTACATTGTTCTTATTTCTGTTCCAGTGACATATCAGTGGTTGAAATCTTTTGTATTGCAAGTTCTCTTAGTTATGCCAAATCAAGAAATATGCAATGCCTAATGATTGTCATTTGCATTCCCTTGTGACATTTAAAAACTTAATAAATAACATATTGCTATAACTACTACAATGTCCAGCCCAAGAAGGTCATTCTGGTAATAGATCAATCATGACACGGCCCTTATGGATAATTTATAAAAATAACTTGACCTACCTGTATGCTATGGCCACCAACTACACCAAACCTGCACCATTTCCATGCTCATTTCAATCAAACAGCTAAATCTGAGGCATTCTTCATCCAATCCTCATAAAATTTGACCAGCTAATGTAACCATAGACCACAGACAGACCTTCCAACTTTGGTGCCGATCGGTCAAATGGGGGAGCTACAGCCACTGTCTATATATTTCTAAGACCCACCTTAGCAAATTCAGTTGGAATGTCCTTATTTCTCTTCAAACATTCAAAGAATTGTTTGCTTTCCCTTAAACTAGGTCCATATTTTAGTTTCTGTTCATTTTTCACCCATTTGCCTCAGAACATTATCAGAATTCATTTAAACATGAGAAGGCCTAAAAGTATTAAATAGCATTTCTAAAATGGAGCGTTGACTCCACCTGCTGGCCACACCATTTCCATTTCCATTTCATTCAAACAGCTAAATCTCAGGCATGCTTCTCCCAATCTTCACAAAATTTGACTGTCTCCTGCAGGAGTGGACTACAGACAGACCATCTATGTTTGGTGGTGATCGGGCAAATGGGGGCACTACAGCCAATGTTGTATTATGTCTAAGAGCCACCTTAACAGATTCAGCTGAAATGTCCTTATTCCTCATGAAACCTTCAAAGAATTGTTACCTTTCCCTTCACCTTAGTCCATATTTTTTATTTCCTTTCATTTTTCACCAATTTGCCTTATACAACATTATCAGACTTCATTTACAAATGAGAAGGTCAGAAAGCATTTAATATCATTTCTAAAATGGAGCGCTGACTCCACCTGCTGGCCACACCATTTCCATTCACATTTAATTCAAACAGCTAAATCTCAGGCATGCTTCATCAGATCCTTACAAAATTTGATTCACTTCTGTATCAGTGGACTACAGACAGACCTTCCAAGTTTGGTGGCGATCAGTCAAATGGGAGCCATACAACCACTGTCCTAGTATGTCTAATAACTACCTTGGCTAATTCAGCTGAAATATCCTTCATAATATTTTCAAGGAATTAACTTTCCCTTCACCTCAGTCCATATTTTTAAGCTCCTTTCATTTTTCTGCTATTTGACTTATAGAAAATTATCAGATTTTAATTATAAGCCAGTCAGTATATATTGCAGATTTTTTGCTTTTTTGTATTAAATTGGCCAGTAGGTGGAGATGGTGCTCTATTTATATTGCAGTTTTTTGGATTTTTTTTATACATTAGCCAGCAGGTGGAGTTCGTCCTGTATTTCATTAATGGCATTAAATTCTTTCAGGGCTTCTCATGTCTAGAAGAATACTTTACAAATGCAGTAAGCCACTTGTTTTTTTTAATATACAAGACAGCATGTGTTCACTGAGGTACTGTAAAGTAAGCTTAACTTGTATGATCTAGACTTAAAATATTAGTTATGCAGGTGCCTATTTCTACCATCTACTTAGACCATCTGACACAAAAAACAAATTCTTTTGGGCTGAGGCACTTCAGCAAATGGTTATATATTGTATCTTAAATTGTTGTACTAAGGCTGCTTCTGCTAATGGCAGTAGTCAAACTGCCACACCAGGGACTGCATACTACCAATTTTCAAATGTAGCGCTAACTCCACCTGCTGGCCTCACTATTTCCATACCGTATTCATTAAGTCTGCTAAACCTCATTCATACTTCATCGAATTCTCACAAAATTTGACTCACTTCTGTAGCACTGGACTATGAATAGACCATCTAACTTTGGTGACATTCGGTTAAACGGGGGCGCTTCTGCCACTGTCAAAATATACTAATAGTTAATGCAGCTGAAATTTCTTTATTTTTCATCAAACCTTCAAAGATTATTGACATTTTCATTTCATTTCACTTTTAGAAATGTATCAAAGTTCAGAGATACTTCAGGCTGTGTACAGTGCAACAATTGCAATTTCTTCCAACAGCTAGTCACCACATGTCCCTTCTGTTTCTCATCTACCCTCTTCCCTTTATCGTACCTTAATCAACATATCAAAGTCAATGTTCAAAATGTCAGGTATTATCTTATCATAGAAGCATTTCCTACTTTTTCTGACTATTTAAATGCATTGGCCATCAGTTACAGTCTGTACTTCATTTCAAATTTAGCCACTGTCAAAATATGTCTAAGATCAACCTTGGTTAATGCAGCTGACATCTCCTTATTGTTTATTTAAACATTTAAATATTATTCACCTTTCCCTTCTTCAAAGTCCATATTTTTAATCTGCTTATAAATTCCTGCCGTTTGACTTTTAGAAATCTATCAAACTTCAATGTTACTTCAGCCTGTGTACACTGCAGCAATTGCAATCTTTCTCCAACAGCTAGTCACCACATTTCCCTTCCGTTTCTCATCTACCATTTTCCTTTATCATACCTTGATAAACACTTCCACAATAATGTTTAAATGTTAGCTATCATCTCATAGTAGCATTTCTTATTTTCTGACTATTAAAATGCATTGGCCATCAGTTACAGTCTATATTATATTTACAATTTAGCCACTGTCATAATATGTCTAACAACAACCTTGGTTAATGCAGCTGACATCTCCTTATTGTTTATTTAAACATTTAAATATTAATCACCTTTCCCTTCATCTAAGTCCATATTTTTAATCTGCTTATAAATTCCTGCCATTTGACTTTTAGAAATCTATCAAACTTCAATGTTACTTCAGCCTGTGTACACTGCAGCAATTGCAATATTTCTCCAACAGCTTGTCACCACATTTCCCTTCTGTTTCTCATCTACCTTTTTCCCTTTATCGTACCTTGATAAACATTTCCAAAGGTAATGTTTAAATGTTAGATATCATCTCATAGTAGCATTTCATATTTTCTACCAATTTAAATGCATTGCTCATCAATTACAGTCTGTACTTCATTTACAAATAATTAGTGAACTTCTAATTTGATGCCATTCACTTCTTTCCTCTTTGCTTCTTTCCATTAGCTTTGGACCCGATTGTCACTGCTTGCAGTTATCTTTATTATTATTTTTCTGCCGTAAAACTGAATGCCCAGCCTAAACCGTAAGTCCTAGGCCGACCAAATTTGGTAGGATGATTGCAATTCCTACCCACTACTCAGGTTTTCTGACCCGTCCGAATCAGCCAGAGGGGGGCGCCGTAGCGCCCCATAACACGTTTTGGACGATATCTCCTGTCCTGTTTGTCCTACCTTCAAAATTCTTTTTTCTCCTGATACAGACAGCCATGCCCTACCAAAAAGTCAATGGGACCATGAAGCTCCGCCTACTTAGATTTTTTGCTAATTTGCATAATCTGCAAATCATACTTTTTTCTTAAAGTCCTGGCTTGTCCTACCAAATCAGACAAATGAGGTGTCAGACGAATCAGAATTTTCAGCTGATCAAGAATCATCAACAAAATCCAGACATTTTTAAATCCTATGGCCATTAGCCACGCCCAAACAATGTCCAAATTTGGCCAATTTTGGTCTGATGGCTATAACTTGGTCATGCCTTGGCCTACCTTGACCAAATTTGAAATGCTACCTCCCTACACCATTCTGGGGACACGGTCCGAAGCGGGCCGCATTTCGTCAATAGGGGGCGCTACAACTAAAAACTGGCAATATCTCCTGACTGCCTTTGCCAATCTAACTGAAATTTGGCAGATATGTACTAGCACCCAGCCTGTGGTCAGTCACATACAATGACAGTCATCATTCCTTAAATAGTGGCCGACATCGGCCAATCAATATCAAGCAGGCATTTGACAGGCTTATAAATGACCAATCTATACCAAATTTTTGTGGTATATTTGTCCTCTGACCCGCAGCCCACCATGCAAAGGACACCTCACTCGGCCAGATGGGGGCGCTACAGTGACAACTTTTGCATTTCTGCCTATTTCTCGAGAAGGGTGAAGCCTACAATCGACATTTATTGCCAGGTCAATTCAGTACGACATGCCAAATCAAACAACATGTAGAACTTGCTTCTGCATCTTTGCATTTTTGCATAATTCACATTGGTCTGAAAACAAGACATTTCGTTAACCTCCTAGGATTTTCACCAAACCTACACAAATCTGGTATCATTTAAATCAGGAGACAGTCATAATAAATAATTCATAAAAAAATCATAAACTTTGCATGAGGTATAGTCACCAGCCACACACAAACCATACAGGTGCCATGCCCAATTCAATCCGACAGCTATATCTCAGGCCTGCCTCAGCCAATCATCACCAAACTTTAACATATCCTGTAGAATAGTAGTCCAGAAGGGCCCTCCAAATTTGGTGCCGATCGGTCAAACGGGGGCGCTACAACAATATAACATGTCTGTATAAACCTTGAAAAGCAGTTCAACTTACATTTATCTCATTTCTGTTATTGTGACATATTACTGGTTAAAATATTTTGTACTGCCAGTTCTGTGAGTCATGCCATATCAAGACATATGCAATGCCCAATGATAGTCATTTTCATTCCCTTGTGATGTTTAAAAGCTTAAATAACATATTACTGTAACTTCTACAATGTCCAGCCGAAGTAGGTCATTCTGGTAGTACATCAATCAGGACATTGCCCTTATGGATAATTCATAAAAATATCTTGACCTACCTGTATGCTATGGCCACCAGCTACACCAAACCTGCACCATATCCATGCTCATTTCAATCAACCATCTAAATCTCAGCCGTGCTTCAGCCAATCCTCATCAAATTTGACAGCCTAATGTAGTAAGGGACATCAGACAGACCCTCCAATTTTGGTGCCAATCGGTCAAACGGGGGCGCTACAGCCACTGTCCATATATGTCTAAGACCAACCTTAGCAAATTCAGCTGAAATGTCCTTATTTCTCATAAAACCTTGAAAGAATTGTTACCTTTCCCTTCACCTCAGTCCATATTTTTTATTCACTTTCATTTTTCACCAATTTGCCTCATAGAACATTATCAGACTTAATTTACACATTAGAAGGCCTGAAAGTATTGAATGGAATTTCTAAAATGGAGCGCTGACTCCACCTGCTGGCCACACCATTTCCATACCCATTTCAATCAAACAGCTATATCTCTGGCATGCTTCATCCAATCCTTACAAAATTTGACTCGCTTCTGTATCACTGGACTACAGACAGACCTTCCAAGTTTGATGGCAATCGGTCAAATTGGGGTGCTACAGCCGCTGTTCTAATATGTCTAAGACCTACCTTGGCTACTTCAGCTGAAATATCCTTCATAATACCTTCAAAAGAATTGTTGACTTTCCCTTCACCTCAGTCCATATTTTAAGCTCCTTTCATTTTTCTGCTATTTGACTCAGAAAATGATCAGATTTTATTTTTAAACCAGGCAGTGTATATTGCAGATTTTTAACTTTTTTGTATTGCATTGGCCAGTAGGTGGAGATGGTGCTCTATTTATATTGCACTTTTTTGGATTTTTCTTTATAGATTCACCAGCAGGTGTAGTTCATCCTGTATTTCATTAATGCATGCATACAGCAGGCTAATATTATACATTAGGGCCAGTCACTATAGAATGTCATTATAGTGTAGTGTGTTTTTTCTTAAATGTTGCTCATGGCATTGTAATACTGTCGAACCCACTTATCTCGACCTCGGCTAATTCGCCAACCCTATTAAGTCGATGTTTTTGAAGTGGAACCGCCAATTTCCCTCTTTGCATTAGCATTTCTCATCGGTTATGTCGATTACTTTATGTCGCCGAACCATAATATCTCGAGCCCGAAAGAGGGCCAAAATCGCCACTTAACATCGGTTATCTCGATCCCTGTGACTAATCGCCGGCTTTTTAAAATGTATCTCACGTGCTAAACAGCGCGTATTCAAATGGCATTCGCATGGTAATTTGCTGAACAACGCAGCGGTGAAACTCGATCTAGGTAAATCCCCATCAAAACCAAAGCCAAGCATATCTGCATGCGGCAATGACAACGAAGATGAAGAAGATGCAGACGAAGATTTGGAACAAATTCCCTCTGCCAGTGAGGTGATAGAAATGCTACAAAAAATCAACGGTATGGTTCTTTTGCAGGGGATGAAACTGTTTTAGACAGCATAAGTAATATCGAAGCATTTATTTTCAAGTAGACTGTCAATGGCAAAAAGCAACAAAGCATTTTAGACTTTGTAAAGAAAGTGCACAGGGTGGAAAGGCAAAAGAAGATCATTTCTGAGTCTTCTAGCCATGGAACTCCATAACCGATTCATGCTGCAAAAGGCAATGGAAGCAGAGAGGGAAGCTTTTGCAGCTGCTGCATCATTTGCTGCTGCTGTGCCAGGAACTGTTCAGACAACTCAGTGCCAGGTACAAGAGAGCTGCAACAGGAGCCGCAGCAGATATCTCTGCGCAAAGTGTTGCAAATTCACCTGCGCCAAATGCAGGCACAGAGGTTACTGGGTCTGCAAACGCTGACTATGAAACCACTGAGATGATGAAGAGGAACAGAGGGACTGAGAATTTTTTTTTACTTCTTTTATTATTATTATTATTATTGATTCTGTTTTCAGTCTATTTTTGACAAATAAAACACTTGTGTTTCTATATTTTGTGAAATTGTGTCTTTCATATTTGTCGGTCAGTCAGAGTGTGGGATATATTGTATAGATATGGCAAGCTTGCCAGCAGCAGTGGCGGTAAAGAAATGCAAATGTGGCAGGGTTCACAGGTAACTAGTGTTTTTGCACAACAAAAGCAGGAGGACAATGGAGCTAATGGCCTCTCCACCCGAGGTCGGGCCGAGGGAATTCTCACCAGAAAATAAAAAGCTCAGTAAACCTAGTGTTAATTGCGTGTACGATACTTTTCAGAGCTGTCAGAGCGAAATGACTTGTGAATTTGATTTTGACACTGGTTTGCTTTTTGTGACAACGAACTACACCCCACAGGTTTTTATGTGATTTTGTGAGCGATCTTTGTGTTTGCAATGTTGGATGATATAATTAAAGGCTTCTATCGAGAATCAACGGTGGTTTTTATTATATGCTGGTAAATCTCTGCTTTTAGTTGGTGCACATATGCCTTTTGTTGTTAGCCAACATGTATGTACATTTATATAACATGCCAATCGTGTCATCAAACAAATCGCGGCAACGCTGTTGTGTAAAAAAACACCAAAAACCAGTGCATGTACATTGTCATTTATTAACGCACATAAATAAATTTCAAGCATATGTCAACATAGTATATTGCCGCCATATTGGTTTTCTGTTATCTCGATCATCGGTTATCTCGACGCTATTTGGCAACCGCCTAGGCCGGCAACATAACCGGGTTCGACTGTACTTTTTGTATGCGTATTTTCTTCGCTGCCTGTTTCACCTACGCTAATAAAAATTTATTATGACATTTACATGTGTATTTAACATGCTTAAGAATGATGAATGTATTAATGATTATAATATTTATTATTATTCATTAGAGACATAATAGAAAACACATTATACACATTGTAAAATTGCAATTGACTACATTTGTCTTAACCAAACATTTAGGTTTTTGTCATTGTTTGAGGAGGCTGAAAAAGTACATTGAGGCCACAATAGTTGAGCCAGCACAATTGACATAATATTTCGCATATGATGTGTATGCCATTCTTACATACACAGTGTACAAAGACCACAAAGTGTGATAGTAGCACTCATATATATATACTACACAACTCCCTACATGGCAATCTTCTTTTGAATATACAATTTGGTGTAAGTCAACACAGGCATCACAAACAAAGCTGGATCGTTATTTTGACATCAATTTAACCATGGCATCATGACTGTAAATTACATGACATATTATGTACTACAGAACTGTCACAACACATCATTAATGTTTTGTTATTGCAGAGTAAAAGTGAACATAACTAAATAAATACTACAAGAAAAATTGTGAGACATCATAGCAATAAACATCCACAAGCAACAGCACATTTCACTCAAAGTACCTTTGCTGTCAGACTATAGTGTGTGGAGATGATATCTGGTGCATTTCACTTCAGGCATCTGTGTGTAGTTCATACTGTCTGTGTCCAGTCTCTGAGTCCTTTAGAGAACGCTTTGCTTGTCGACAAAATGGGCGCAGGGAAACTTGATGTGGTGAGTACGGTGTCACTGATATGAAGATAAGGCACTGGAAAAGAGAGTAAAACCAGAAAGCTGCATGTCAGCCAATCAGACACTTGCAGTTGTAAAGTGAAACTACTTCACAGACAAAATAATCTATCAAAGAGGCAAACTCATCAGGCCAGCCCATCTCATTGTTCCAACATACCAGGCAGTGTGATGTGTTAACGAAACTTGATGTGGTGGGCATGGGGTCAGTGTCATCAACAGCAGGCGCTGGAAAAGATTAAAAGATTAAAAGCATGAACTGGCATGTAAGTTAGACAAACACTGACAGAGTAAAACTAGAACTACATCAAAGAGGAAGAAATGTCTGAAAAAGGCAAACTCACAAGGTCAGTGCCTGCTCCTCTGGCTATGCAGCATTCAGTGTGATGTGTCACACTCCCAATGTACAGGTGTATGACGGAGGATGCAGTATAGCAGAGCTTCAACAGACAGATGTGCCTTAGCGTGATCATCAGGGAAGCACATGATAGTTGTGCCTTAGTAACCTGAGGTTATACATACTGTAGGAGAAGGCAGGTTAAAACATGGAATACAACAATGTAGTAGGGATTTCTGACAATGCTTAGTTACCCAATTTATAAGCTCATACACTGCAAACTGGTATGTCTTAACTAGCATGCTCATGTTAAGTGAGAAACTGTCACTCACGTACCTTTGCTTTGCCCACCCAGTCATGGCACATCCACTGTATCTAGATGAATGTCTCACACACACTGCCCAGCTTTCCCACTTAGATTTTAGGTCATCCACATGTATGACTGTTTAGTGTTACTTCATTTTAGCTGTTTCAAGAAACACACAAAACATACACATTACTCCAAAAATTGCATCATATACATAATGCCATAATACAGTCAGTGTACATATGTCCATTTCCTTTTACAGTGTGGAAGTACACTCTACGACACTATACAGAGACATGTCAGTATATGGTCTTACCTTTGCCCATAGATGTCTGTGCCTCTTCGCCCTCTCACCATTCTTTTCAATCAAAGCCTTGCTTTGTGAAATTCTGTGTCTTTTCAGCAGGTTTTGTGGTACAAGACATTAGTTCGGTAGTGTCTACATCTGATGGTACTTCTTCATCTCCTTACATTTAATTCATTGTAATTATATATTCTACGTTACATAAGCAACCATACATTTACATTTTCCAAGTGTGTGGTGCTTTGTAAAGAGGTTCAGTGCACTGTACTGGCCCACAACACAAAATTTCTATATAGGCAACAATGCATTTAATAAATACTCAATTATATCACAGGACATCTAAAATTGTTAATTTTTTTGTGGAAAATTCATGACATTAACAAGTTTGGCATACTGCTGTTGTGAGGCACTTGACAGAGCACATTACCTCCCTTTTCCAAGTCGATGTTGGTTCGTTCATGCTAATCTTACCCTAGCCCCCACACCCACCCCCAGTGCTAGGTGCCCCATCCTCCCCTGCTCCCCACCCAGCCCTAGCCCTAGGCCCCTTCTCCAAGAAGCTTAAGCCCAACACCCCTCCTCTAAGATTAGCCTTTAAAAAATTTAGCATTTAAAATTTTTGAGATACTGCTGTTGTGAGGTACTTGACAGAGCACATTACCTCCCTTTTCAAAGACCACATTGCTTGCTCTGTCCTAAACTTCCCCTAGCCCCCACACCAACCCCCAGTGCCATGTGCCCCATCCTAGCCCCCTTATGCCTAGCCCTAGTGACCCTCCCGTAACCTTAGTCCTATGCCTAGTGGTAACCCAAGCAGCCCACCTCAGACTTATCCCCAGCAACAGGCCGCCATGTCCAGCTTTAGTACCCCCTGCCTCAGCCCCAGTGCCAGCTTCCTGAAGCCCAGCCGCAGCCCCCAAAAGCATGGTGCCAGCCCCAGGCCCAGCAGCAGCCCCCTCAAGGTCGACCCCAACCCCCAAAGCCCAACATCAGCCTCAGGCTAAATGCCAAGCCCTGAAACACCAGCTCCACTGCCAACCTCTGAGGCCTAGTTGCAGCCTTCTGAAGGCCAGCCCTAGTCCTAGCCCCCCACAGCCTACCGGCAACCCCAGTGGTAGCCGCTGACGGCCAGCCCCAGGCCTAACCCCCAAAGCTTGGCACCAGGTCAAGCCTCCCTGCCAATCCCCCCTAGTACAGCCATAGCCCCAGTCGCAGTGCCAGCCTCCCGAGGCTGACGCACCCCAGAAAACTATCACTGCAGCAAAAAATGTATGTTTCTTACTCATAATGTCTTTTATACAGTTTCTTACAGATAATGTGGCACTACACATTCATGATGGCTGAAATACATCGACATAATAATAATAAATAAAAATTCTATTAGTCAAAATATTTTTCGCATACACATGATCAATCAAAGTGCCTTTCCCAGTGGTTGCTTCTTTGACAAGTTGTGCATACCCATGTTCTTCCATAAAATTAGCAATTGTACTTACTGTCAAATGATTTACTGCATGAAAATTTTTTTCATATTTTTTTATACAGTTTCTTATAGATGATGTAGCACTATACATTCATGATGGCTGAAATACGTCGGCATTACTGAAACAGAGATGCCGTTAGTCACAATGTCTTTCACATACACATGATCAATCAAAGTGCCTTTCCCAGTGGTTGCTTCTTTCACAAGTTGAGCATACCCATGTTCTTCCATAAAATTAGCAATTGTACTTACTTGCAAAAGATTTTCATTGAAGTCGCCCATGATGATTTTCCCACCTTCCACACTGTCCAACCGAGTGATCAACTGCATCAGGTTCTTCTGAAAGATTGCCAGATTATACGAGGGTGGTCTGTATAGTACCAAGACTGTTGTTCTTAGTAGGCCCACAATGAACTGCACACACTCAATGTTGACACACTGTACATCAGTCACAGTACAGTTGGTATGTTCTTTATAATACAAACCCACACCACCATGTTGTTGCTTCTTCAGTTCAGCAGAGATAGCATCACTATCATCATATGCCTGATGTCTGGGTTTCCCATGGTATGAAAATCCAGGCAGCTGTACACCTTCTGTGTCTTCCTTTGAATTTAACCATGTCTCTGTCAAGCAGATGATATCAGCTTCCATATACCTTCTGTCTTGCTTTAGGTCATCCAGGTGACATGTAAGTCCTTCAACATTGTGCAGTAAAATCTTACATAATGATGGCACTTCCATGACGGGCTCAATAAATGCAGGCATGCTTTGCATTGCAGTCTCAATGTCTTGTTTTGCATATATAGCAGTCTCCTTAAAGTCTTCTATTATAAGGCCTTCCAGAGAAGTGACACGGCTTAATGCTACATATGCCTGTCCAGCTGCAAATATCTTCTTTAGTGATACAACAGCCTTATCCACTGTCAGACCTTGTACCTTGTGTACTGTACAAGCCCAAGCCAATTTCAATGGAAACTGCCGTCGTGTTCCACCACTGTTTGTCACTCTCTCCTCCTCTGCTTTGATTCGTGTAGCTTTGTCCAACCCTGCTTTTAGGCATGGCTTCTTTCCCCTGAGTGACTTTCCAGCTGCTTCGTTGTCAAATGTGATGTATATCTCTGATGGAAAATCCTCATCAGTATCAAAGCAGATGTCACTAACTGTGCCAAATGCACCATTTACCAAGCCGTCTGAAACGTCAATATTTTTCAGAAGTATTACTCGTGCATTGACACCTACATGTAGTGATTCGGGGAGACATGTCTTCTGAACATTGGCATGATGTCCATGTTTCTTTTCCAGTCTGCCAGTTGCAGCAACCCTTTGAAAATCCTGAGCATGAATGATGACATGGTCTGAGCAGATCTTCCGCAGCATATGGTAGTTATGTTGATCAACTTCATCATTGGTTGCATAAATATGAAGACCAGTATTGTCTTGTCCTTCGCCTGTCACACGTAGTTTCAGCATAGCAATGTCTTCCTCCAGCATTGCATCACCCCTTTTGCGTTTCCTTAGCCGATTCAGCAACTGTGCAAACTGCATGTCTTTCTGTCTCATAATTTCAGTCAGCTCCACCATAGCGAAATGATTCTGCCATAGATCAACAGCTTTACCCTCAGTATACAAAGCTTTCCCTTTCACAGGACAAAGCTGGTAGAAATCTCCAACAGCAATGATTGAGACATTTCCAAAAGCAGAATAATCTCCAATTTGTTTGATTTGTCTTAATCTGCCATGAATATATGCAAGCAGCTTGTGATCGACCATTGAAATTTCATCTATGATCAATATTTGCAGGTTTCCCAGTTCAGCTCTCAATGAATTTATTTTTTCATCTCCAAGTGGTTCATATGGCAGCTTTGCGTCCGTTGCAATATGGAAACAGGCGTGTATTGTTGCAGCTTTGATGTTGTAAGCACTAACCCCAGTTGGAGCAGTCAGTAACACATGTGTCTCATCTGGATTTTGTGACAACTGACACAAGATACGAGCTGCCTCATAATGTATTGCTTTGATCAAGACCGACTTGCCCACACCTCCAGGTCCAGATATGAATACATGAAATGGTTCTGGGTTTTCACCACGTGCCTTCTGTAAACACCAGTTTCGTATTTTGTAAAAAGTCTCAGACTGCTTGTTATTCAGTGAGCGAAGCAAAGCCAGTGCTTCCTGCCTGGACATACCACAAGGATTGTCATGCAACATATAGCGCCTCGGCCTTGGTAACAAATCTGGTATCTCATCACGTTGTTCTCTCATTTCTGGTGTAGTGTTGGATTTGCTAGCAAGACACTCTAGCCGTTCACGTTCAGTTTCTGGACAAATCTCTGCCCAGGCATCTTCCATTACACCATGCTGCTGTATGTCTTCTTCAGCTTTGTCAATTGCATGTGATTCCTTTTCAAAACTTGACATGTTTGACTGCACAACCAGTTTCACTGAATGCAATTCATCATCCAAGACCTTGACACAACCAGTCTCATAGAATTCCTGGTAACTGCCAAAAGTAGAAGGTTTTAATTGTGCATCGAAATAATGTGGCAGAAAAAGTTGCAAAATGCTGTGGTAATATTTTTCTGGGTCCTTTGTCGGTGAAAAGCGAGCATACCGAACAACGGCTGCCTCTGTGCGTGTCCTTTTCTTCACAAATCCTAATTTTCTGTCCAACTGCACACTTCCAGGGCATGAGCTCTGAGACTTACATAGTATTCTGTACTCAGATGCAAATCTCGCCAGGCACATTCCTGCAAACTCTTTTGTTTCTGGTCTGGCTTTATATCTATCAGTGATACTGTTCATCCAAATACCTTGTTCATCCTCATTCTCACACTCAGCTTTCCTCCGTATGACGTTCAATGGAAGGCTCATTTTTACCACATTTTCTCCAGTTGGGATAAACTGCACCTTTCGTGATCCCTCTTTCAACCTCATGTTAGTCAGACGATAAACACTTTCCTGGGCCGAAACTTCACGATTGTGCAAGAAAACACTGCCAAGTTGGCGAAGAGCTTCTTTTGCATCAAGGTTACCTTGCTGGGAGGCCTCTTTCTGAGCATTTGCCAGTAGCAGTCCCATCTCTCTCTCAGCTTTGGAAATGTAGGAAATGATGTACACAATACATGAATATGCATCGACCACAAACTGAATGTCCATGTTTGCATTCCAACAGCGTAAAAGGTCTCTGTTATATTGGTTGACCCACACTTCACATGGTCTCCTCTTAAGAACAATGGTAGTTTTCTTTGTGATTCTTGAGTACGCAGCCTGAAATATGTCCTGACTGATACCAATTGTACTAAATAAGGAATCAACAGAGTCATAGTTGGCCTCAGACTTTAGTACAGCATCCTTCACTTTTTTCATGATAGCATCTGCTACTTCTTTTTTCAGGGGCTGTCCATCTGTCTCACCATCTCCAAGTTTACATGATGACACAAATGTTCTGTTGCTTGGAGGACGTGGGAAATTGAATCTACAAGTTTTCCCTTTTTTCTTGCATGTTTTTGAGTGCCTCTTACTATGTTGCTGTACACTACATACAATTTCATGCATTTCATCGTCACCCTCTGGCATTTCACATGTCACATATTGATCAATGAAAGCTGATACCTCATCTTCATCATCTTTGCCAACCTTAGGCGCATCTTCCACCCAAAACAAACAGTGAGTGTGAGGTGATCCTCGTTGCTGAAATTCTACTCTGTAGAAATAATCAACTATTTTGCCAATGGGTTGTGCTTCTGACATGATGACATCTTTTAGGAAGCAGTGGAATCGATAATCAAACATTCTGGCAGCTGTCACAGGATTGTTTTTCAACAGTGCACACCTTTCTGACCAGTCAAGCTCAGCACTTGATGCATCTATGCCATCTTCTTTGAAGATTGCTGTCATAAGTTCTCTCCAGCGTAAATCAGCAGAAGAAAATGAGCAAAACCATGTGGGAATACCAAGCTGTCTTACCATTGCAAACAGATCTTTCTGAACACTTTGCCAAAAAACAGGGGTGCCTCTGATTGGTCTTAGAAATTTATAACCTTCATCAAAATTGAACATCTTTTGTAGAGACTCCTTATTTGTCAAAGTTTCTGATGTGACAGGACACTTATCCCGTACATCATAGCCTTTTCTCACAGCAATTGACACATTTGACACAACCTGCTGAAGCTCAGACAAATACTGCCCATAAAATATATAGTCCAAGTTTTTCCCAAAACGTCCATCTGCATTAAGAATTCTTGTATTTAAATACCTACACAGTGTCAGTTTTCCCTTCCTTCTGTCATGAAAAGTGCCTGTTCCTTTTGGGAAAAGGACTGGAAAACATTTAGCTTCATTTGACTCATCAGTTAGAAGCCTCACTGGGTTGTTTCCTTCTGCAGGTGCCATAGACATGATTCCATCAAAGTGTTGATCCAACACCTCTTGTGCTATGTCGACAGGTTGAAGACACGTATCCATGTACATGCCATGTTGTTGTCTATCATGCAGAGTTTCATCCATCTCCTCATCCTCCATGTTATTTTCATTACGCTCTTCATCTGCATGTATGTCACTTACATCACCAGGCACTTCAGTTTTCTGCAGGGGATTAATCCAGTCATCATTGAACTGCACATTGCTATAAAATTTGTTATTCTCTGTAAGATACACCAAAGCCTTCTTTATTTTTTCTGGATGCACAAATTCATATTTGTAATGCCCTTTGTAAGTTAACTTCCGCTTCAACTTCACACGGATCATAAGGTCATCATTGTTCACTCTTGGTAAAGCTTCGGCTACATTTGGAATGCTGGATGGGACACAAGTCACAGGACCATGAACACCATTTTGTCCACCTTTTGGCAAAGACACAATTCTCATAAAAGGAATATGAATACCAATCAGATGTTGTTCCAGAGTATTTAGACACTGCAACTCAGGAGGAACTGGGTCTAGAGCTAGACAGTTTCCAACGCTCTCTGCTGGCATTTTCCCATCAAGAATCTTTCTATGACATGTGTGACAAATCCATAATGAACCTGTAGGGCCCAACAGACTGCTACAATCATCAGAGCAAGTATCTATACATTTGTGTAAGTATGTGTCAGTTATGCACTGCATTGCCAGTAATGCAACTCCTTGTGATTTTTTTAAGTATTCATCTTTTCTGCATATCACAACTTGGTGTTTAAACAACATTCGATGACACACTGAGCAAATGTATACAGGGCCTGTATTTATTTTCTCTCCAAATTGTTCGATCACATACGTAATATCTGTTCTTTTATCCTTCTGCTTAGTTCGTTTCTCAACATTTCTCTTTTTTACTGCAGTAGCAAAATCGCTGTTTGTTTTGTATTTATCAACACTTAACTGCTTCACACGTTGCTGATGATCAATGTCTGTGGCATATTTACTTACACTCGACTGCTTCACAGATTGCTGGTGTTCAATGTCTGTGGCATATTTACTTACACTTGACTGCTTCACACGTTGCTGGTGTCCATCATCTGTTGCATACTTGCTCACACTTGACTGCTGTACATATTTGCGGTGCCCCATATCTGTTGCATACTTACTTATACTTGACTGTTTAACATGTTCTCTGTACACTTCATCCTCACGGTAGCGCTTTATGCTTCTCTCAAGTTGTTCCTCCTTGTACACCATACTTACTTCATACCGTCTTTTTTCTCGTTCAAGTTTTCGTCGACTTGATGCCATTTCAGATGGTGTGTTATCGATTTCAGAGCATTGTGTTGCACAACCCTCAGTGTCATGCCCTTTCACACAAATTACAACCTCATAATGTGACTCATTACAATGTTTCAAGTATATACCTCTCTGATCAGAACCAATACATGTGGAGTACTTCAACCATTTGTTGTCAGAGTATGTGAAAATATCCACACCAAGCAGATCAGCAGCAGCTTGAATCTCTACCTCAGATGCCCAAGTACCAACATATTTCATCCGTGATGCAGTGACATACTCAGTGACAGAAGAGTGACCATCTCTAAGACAAGCAACATACCTGGATTCATTTCTTAGTATGTGAGCAACAATAGAACACCTAATTTTCCTGTGTTCTTTCTCATTTCCAGTAATAGCAAAAGCCAGAGATCTGAAAAAGCAGTTGCCATCACCAGTGATTGGCACCGTTCTGCAAGGATCACCCATTGGAAACTCTGCATCCATGTTTACATGGCCATGATCAATGTACACCACACCAAGCTTACAGGAAAGCCTTCTTTGCTGCTGGATTGTCAAAGGAATGAACAGAAACTGCTCACTGCGTAGCTCACTGATAAAAACTACATCACCTTCATTGTTCACACGGACATCAACCTCAGGTTCTGCATCATGTGTCACATTTGGCCTTACCACACCATATTGGCTGTCTGACATTCTGGCAAACTGCTGGACTCTGGTCACTGAGGAGTTGTCGTCTGGATGGTCTGATATGTTGGTACGCTGGTTGACACTGGTGACTGAGGACTTACCATCTAGACGGTCTGACATGCTGGTAAGCTGGTTGACACTGGTGACTGGGGAGTTGCCATCTGGATGCTGGTGCAGGATGCTTCGACTAGTCACACTCACAGCTGTAATCTCAAACTGTTCCCCTGTTGCATGTAAAGATAGTCCTAGGGTATTCACATGGTCTAGCAAAGAATCTATGGTAGAGTGGCACACCAATATACTTCTGCCTGATGCGTCGCTTGCTCCATCTCCTCGTCGGGAATGGGAGTCGATCACCACATACCATGACCCTTGCTTAATGATGGCACATGTATTTACTTTAAGAGTAAAAAGACATGCATCATACTGTGAGAATACTGTTCTTACCGCTGCATCAGCTGACATAAGAACATCACAAATATCTCCATATTCGCTCACGCCAAACAATCCAACAAACATGTCATCGTGGTACTTTATTGCAAATGTAACACCATTCAATGTGTACTCTGTCGGTAGATCTCTGACAAACAGATACCCAGAAGCATCTCGAATTCTCCCAGCGTCTCTGATGGTAGTGTAGAGGTTGTCTCCGTTCAGCAGCACTTGATCAAGGTCTGTGACCAACCAGCTTAAGACATTCTTTATTTTACACATCAGCATAGCCATCAAACTATTAGCCACACATCAAACTATTGCCATTGACTCCAAATCGTCGGTCTCCTTGATGGAATGAGCCTCTCACTGTAGATGCCTGAGGAAAATGAGGGGATACAGGTACAGTTACAGGGTTCACATGCTGCTGTTGATCCGGGGCATCTGGAGGCAAGATAGTCACCATTTTGCATGGCTTAATGGACTGTGTCAGATTAGAAGGCATAATAGACTGTGTCAGATTAGAAGGCATAATAGACTGTGTCGGATTAGAAGGCATAAGAGACTGTGTCGGATTAGAAGGCATAATGAAATGAGGCAGATAAGGAGGCATTCTGGATGCCAGTATGGATGGTCGGATGGATGGTCGTAAAGCAGCAGCCCTTCTTTTTTGAGGCGGCTGCAAAACCTCGTCATCAGTCAAAGCCTTCTCTTTATAAAGAGAAGGCACAAACAACTCGTCATCAGTCCTACAAATGGCACCCAGGGTGGGAACCCGGTGGTCATGGCTTATCGGGAGAGTCACAGTCAGGATCTTTTTGGTATTCCAGTAGGGGGGAAAAGACGTAACCCCGTCATCAGTCGCAGCCATGACAGACACAGGCCGCGGCTGTGCGGCCTGGTCGGGTTGTTGGTCGTGGCTAGTCAGGAAAGTCACAGTCGGGATCTTTTTGCTATTCCGGTAGGGGGGAAAAGACATAACCCCGTCATCAGTCATAGCCACGACATGGAGGGCAGCAGCAGCGGGGTCAGGCTGTTGGTTGTGGCTCGTCAGATTAGTCACAGTCAGCTCCTTTTTGGGTTGGGGAATAGAAGTAACCCCGTCAACAGTCTCAGCCACAACATCGCCAGCAGTAGCTCGACGCCTATCCATTAGCCTCTTCTTCGCTGCTGCTGAACGGCGGGATGCCTTGGTGCGAGGCATCTACAGATTAACAGGAGGGAGAAAAAAAAAGAAGAAAAAATACAAAACACCTCATTCCAACTTTACTTCATTCCAACTCATAATGTCAAATGCATATACATGGATGTGTTTTGTCAGGAGCGGTTCCAATGGTGGTCTTCTGTGAGACTGTACACCAACAAAGTTCTGCCCTGTTTACACTCCTTAACCTATAATACATCTGTCTCACATGACTTGATTTTTTAAAACAGAGACAGAAAACACTACAACAGGTAAGTCACACTGCCAAACATCCATATCACACACACATCAGCAAGTTTTGCCTCAACACCCAGTGACCTAAATGTTTCACATGTATGCCAATTTGTCCCGTCAGTCTAATAGAATTTATTGAAAGACCTACAGATTTCTAATCCCATCGATACAAATACACTTTGGCTGCTTAACATTAGTATTGTGGCCATTTGTCATATTGTGTGACAGCTTCTCTCTCACTACACATCCAATGTCTATGCAACACACAATGGCACAGCTGTTCCGTGTTAAGCAGTAAGATAATTTCCATTAGAATACTACATTTCTACTGCTATAGCAAATCTATGCAGTTAAATAGTATGACATGAACAAGCAATGCAGGGTTCTCCAAGTGGACAAAGCATACCGCCTATCACTTTGTCTTCTCTAGTGTGTTAGTCCACCAGAAATCTGCAGAGAAAAAAAGACAACCAAGTTTCTTTGCGTCAACATTTCCCAACAGTCATCTTTGTTGAAAACATGTAAACTTGATATGGCTTTTAAGGTCATTCAAGCTGATTGACCCAAGCTAACACATAATTGGTGATAAAGACATCGGCTTCAAAATATTCACCTTTGATGCGACAGCTCTTCAAAGTCTACAAAGACAACATGCATCAGTTAATGACTGACGTGCATTTATTGTACAAGCATTTCATTAGTATACGCAGCAGTGTGATAAACTTCACATACACATACAGAAACATTTTCCACTGTAACAATCATAGCCGTGTGGTTGGTATGAACTTTATCAACTTGGATAACTAGTAATAAAAATTAAAAAAGGATAAATTAGGTTCTCACTTTAAGATCAAGCCACAGCAGTCAAATTGACAAAAGTGCAGTGGAAAAACATGGCTGGGACGTTATGCAGCCACACAGATTTGTTTCATACTGGTTAGGGTTGCACAATATTGCAGGGGAAAGAAAAAAAGCACACATTACGATATTTATTATTTCTGCGATGTATATTGTGACATTATGATTTAAAAAAAAATCTAATTAGTTCAACAGCTCTTTTGGTGTGATTAATCATTATAGAAAGATTTAACTGATTTTGCCCAAATATAATGGTAATAACCGAATCAGTACTAAAAGCGCGAGCATTAAACTAAGGAAGCTTATTGCATATAGGAGTTAACATAAGTGACAAATTAGATCAAACAGAACATTTTAATGTCCAATTAAACCTTTTTTATAGCCACGGTGAACATAATGGTCATTCCATGTCAAATCATCAGACTTTCGGACCTTGTCGTCACTGATTTCAACGACACTTGGCATGGTGATTTGGTCAGATAATCAAGTCATGAAACTGAAATTGGGCATGTCTTTGATCAATATTGAGGGACAGAAAGTTTTAACTTTGCTCTCTGTATTGTGCATGGCGGACTTCTGCTCTGATGCGCACGCACAGACACATGCGCGGACATACACAAGCACATTCCCACCAGCGGACAGAGAGCGCACATCAGAAAATATGTTGCATCAACCACCTGAAAAGCAGACAAACATATCTCATAAAATAAATGTTCTGGTGATTAGTTCAGTTGTTATATTGACTGCTGTCCATGAACACCATGAATCCTGACGGTGTCCCACCCCCCAAAGCTAACAGCATTGTGAGGAATTGTGGTTTTGATACACATTTCAGATAAGTAATCGTATCTCAGCAACAACTCAAAATCCAAATTTTCTTATGAGCTAACTGTAGGAAAAAAAATAACCACTTTTGAAATAGAAATTCAACACCAAAAAAAACTACCATTTTAATCAGTTATTACACAGCAATTATTCATATGGGGATGGCATATAAATTTGTTCAATCTATACAGCTGGACAATAGCTTTAAAACAATATGAGTACCATTTCTGTGCAGCTTACATTAAGGTAAATATATGCAGTCATACTCTGCCGCCCCCCCCCACAAAAAAGTTAAAACTGCTTGCTTAAATCTCCCTCCCTCTGATCTAAGACACGCTTAATTTCAGTTTCATGAGTTACTCATCTGACCAAATCAGCATTCGTTACAATCCGTGATGAGGTGGTCCAAAACTGATGATTTGACATAAAATGACCAATAAACAATACACAACTTAAAAATACAAACTTAAAAATTATCACCAAATAATGACCATTGTTCCACACACTTAAATTAACTTTTACATATGTTCACTTTGGAAAACATACTTGCAAAACAAGCAACCAGTATGTCTCACATAAACAATAGACGTTTAGCATGATAATTTAATTAATGAAGTTAATGAAACTGCCATTTTCGGAAAACCAGTCTATTTCCACTCATGTCTATATGCAAGTCTTTATGCACTTCAATAAATACAGATATTTCAAAAGCAGGCTAACGTCGACACATCTGCATTCAGTACTACTTTCTCTCAAAGTAAAAATAAAACACAAAAAAAACTTGACTGTAACATGCGTTTACTGTTGGTCACAAACCAACAACTTGTACCAAGAATGCGTATCTAACATATTTCCCAACGGTAGTCACTTATGCATCTCAGCAACTATCGCATTTATAAATCTACCACTGATAAGGTGACCACCCAATCCATGTCATGAGGGACACTACGAGCTATGACAGGATTTGCAAACTACCATTTTAACCATTTCAATTTAAAAGACCTGGATCTCAGTTAAGCACCGAGTTCTTGCTGTGTGTTGATTGGTCAGTCTCCTATAATCATGCATGGTTCACTAATGTTAAAGTGAAACAGCTGGATGAGTCTTTCAATCAAAGAAACCAACTAGTAAAAGTACAAGACAAACCAAACAATTTAGCATAGTAGGGGGAGCCTTTCATTAAAGTAGTTATCCTTAATATGGATACATGTAGGGTGACCACCTAATCCATGTCAGGAGAGAAAGTAGGACCCAATTCAGGTTTTAAAAACTACTTCAATATAATACGTCTACCGTAATTATAAATGTTAAAAACATAAAACTACGACATGCCACAGACACACAGCATTTAAAACACACTCTGCGCTTCTGCACCAAAATTAATTTGGTCACTTGCACGTGATTTACTGCTGCCAAATCCTTATCGGCTGCATTACAAAATATATTACTTTAAAACATAGGCCTATATGAACGGGGATAATGTAAAGCGCCTTCAGACAATTTAATATTCTGACAGTGCACTATACAAACAAAATTAAACTGAATAAAAGTATATTTTACTGAAAGACCGTATATGTGAAGATGCTTAGCAAATACAAGACACCTAAAATGGCTGCCACAGCTCTTCGTGGCGCATTTAACACTACAGAAACAAACGCTTACATTAGTGCTCAAACACTACTGCCTAAGACCGAACTAAAAATATTTTTTTAAAACCTTACCACAAAATAAACCACCTACAATTAAAAAACAGCAAAGCATCAACAAACAAATAAAAACATAACATTACACATATGTAGCTTCTTACCTGTTGCAAGACTAGAACTCAAATGTGAGGCAGGAGCCTTCCTATGACTGAGACCTGGGAGTGGTCACGTACGTCAGCCAATCAAAACTGTCAATACAGCTCCCTGCCTATTTGTCAGCCTGCCTCAGAGAAACCAAGAAACAAAATGGCCGCCACTAAAACGCCTCTTCACGGCTATTCTGAATTAATGCTTAATCAGCTTACCACTTTATGAAATTATTTCTTTATGATAAATTATACACACCTAACTATTGAAACATACAGCAGCAAACCTTCAACATACAATTAAAAACAAATTTTGCTGACAAAAAACTTAACCAAACTCTTAAAATGTAAAGTAATGAATTACTACGGTGACACTGACTAATTAGTATAACAGTAATCCTTTGCGCCCCGAAACGCTTTTTTTAATGTTAAAAATTGTCAAATTTTAACAGAAGCATTTCAAGCATCAGCTGCCTCTTTCAAAAGATCGTTTTCACAGAGGTCAACATAGAACATACATAGTCTTTAGAAACTTTAGTGAATAAATCTTGTTATTATTAAGGGTCCAAAGCACGTAGTGCTATGGAACCTTATTGTTTTTGTTAAGATTATTTTTTTTATTATTAAGGGTCCAAAGCACATAGTGCTATGGAACCTTATTGTTTTTGTTAATTAATGGTCCAAAGCACGTAGTGCTATGGAACCTTATTGTTTTTGTAAATTAAGGGTCCAAAGCACGTAGTGCTTTGTAACCTTATTGTTTTTGTTAAGATTATTAAGGGTCCAAAGCAGCCACTGGTTATATATGTCTAAGACCAACCTAGGCTAATTCCGCTAAAATGAGTTACCAGATCAGGTAGCAAGGTGTCTACCGATCCCACCAATCTTACCCAAAGCAGCGTGTGGTGCAGTGGGTTAAGTCCGTGTGCCTGTAATCAGAGGGTCGCCGGTTCGAACCCAGCTTAGGTTGGTATTTCAGCTAGGTATCCTGATGTGCACGGTGTACTCTCTGATGTTGACTGGCCAGTTACACCTGTACTAAAAGCATCTCCATCATAATGTCTGCCTACTACTGAGACCGTCCTGCTCTGTCCTACATCTCCTATCCTGTTATGGCAGTCTAATTCTGTCTGACTTTCTACTACCCTGGCCGCCGGTTCTCTGCCGTTATTCCTCTACTGTCCTACCAGTCCGATCGTCCTACGCTTTGGACCCTTTCGTAACTGCTTGCAGTTTCTAGTTAAGGGTCCAAAGCACGTAGTGCTATGGAACCTTATTGTTTTTGTTAGGATTATTATTATTAAGGGTCCAAAGCACGTAGTGCTATGGAACCTTATTGTTTTTGTTAGGATTATTAAGGGTCCAAAGGACGAAGTCCTTATGGACCATTATTGTTTTTCTTAGGATTATTAAGGGTCCAAAGCATGAAATGCTATGGAACCTTATTTAAGGGTCCAAAGCACGTAGTGCTATGGAACCTTATTGTTTTTGTTAGGATTATTATTTTTATTTTTATTTTTTTTTTTATTATTTTTCTTCCCTAAAACTGAATGCCCAGCCTAAACCGTAAGTCCTAGGCCGACCAAATTTGGTAGTATGATTGGTATTCCTACCCACTACTCAGGTTGTCCAACCCGTCCGACTCAGCCAGAGGGGGGCGCCGTAGCGCCCCCCAACACGTTTCAGTCGATATCTCCTGTCCTGTTTGTCCTACAATCGAAATTCTTTTTTCTGCTGATACAGACAGCCATGCCCTACCAAAATGTCAATGGGACCATGAAGTTCCGCCTACTTAGATTTTTTGCTAATTTGCATATTTTGCAAATCATACTTTTTTGTTACAGTCCTAGCTTGCCCTACCAAATCAGACAAATGAGGTGTCAAATGAATCAGAACTCTGACCTGATCAAGAATCATCCACAAATTTCAGACATTTCTATGTCCTACGGCCATTAGCCTAGCCCAAACAATATCTAAATTTGACACATTGTGGTCTGACTACTATAACTTGGCCGTGCCTTGGCCTACCTTGACCAAATTTGAAATCCTACCTCCCTACACCATTTTGGGGGCACGGTCCAAGGCGGGCCGCATTTCGTCCATAGGGGGCGCTACAACTAAAAACTGCCAATATCTTCTGACTGCCTCGGCCAATCCAACTGAAATTTGGAAGGTATGTACTAGGACGCAGCCTGAGGTCAGTCACGTACAATGGCAGTCATGAGTCCTGAAACAGTGGCCGCCATCGGCCAATCAAAATCAAGCAGCAATTTGACTGGCTTAATGATGACCAATCTAAATCAAATTTAGCTGGTACATTTGTCCTCTGACCCTCAGCCTACCCTGTAAACAGTGGCTATGGCCACTGTTTTTATATTACTAAGACCAACCTAGGCCAATTCAGCTCAAATGAGTTACCAGATCAGGTAGGAAGGTGTCTACCGATCTCACCCATTTTAACCACAGCAACGGGTGGCTCAGTGGGCTAAACTTGTATGCTTGTAATCAGAGGGTCGCAGGTTCGAACCCAGCTTAGGTGGGTCCTCGAGCTAGGCAGCCCGATGTGCACAGCATACCCTCCGTGAAGTGAGCTTGGGAGACGTGAAGGCGTTTTCCCCACGATGATCAATGAAGCTTATATTATTGTTAATTGAGACGTGCTCAGGCACTACTTCAGAGGGTTGAACAATAATTATTTTTCTTCCCTAAAACTGAATGCCCAGCCTAAACCGTAAGTCCTAGACTGACCAAATTTGGCAACAAGATTCCTATTACTACCCACTACTCAGTCCCACTGACCCGTCCCAGTCAGTCAGATGGGGGCGCTACAGCACCCCGATTTGCATTTCTGCCTATATCTCCAGACCTGTCAAGCCTACAGTTGAAATTTATTGCCAGTCCAATTCACTATGTCCTGACGAATCAAACTGCATATAGATCTTGGTTCTACATCTTTGCCTTCTTGCATGATTTACAGATGTTTTGAAAACAGGTTTTTTGTTAACCTCCTAGGATTTTCGACTAACATCCATAAATCTGGTGTCATTCAAATCAGGAGACAGTCCTTTTAAAGATTTACAGAAAAATCTTAAACTTTCGGTAAGATACAGCCACCAGCCACACCCTGACTGTACTGATGTCTTGCCCATTTCAATCAGCCAGCTATATCTCAGGGATGCTTCAGCCAATCATTACAAAATTTGGCTCACTGATGTAGGACTGAACCACAGAGAGACCCTCCAAACTTCGTGTCAATCGGTCAATCAGGAGCGCTACGCCACTGTCTATATAGATCTAAGACCAACCTAGGCTCATTTAGCTAAAACGAGTTACCAGATCAGGTAGGAAGGTGTCTACCGATCTGACCAGTTCTAACCACAGCAGCGGGTGGCTCAGTGTGCTAATCCTGTGTTCCTGTAATCAGAGGATCGCCAGATCGAACCCAGCTTAGTATTTTGGTATTTCAGCTAGGTATCCTGATGTGCACAGTGTACTCTCTGATGTTGACTGGCCTGTTACACCTGCACTAAATGCATCTCCATCATAATGTCTGCCTACTACTGAGACCGTCCTGCTCTGTCCTACATCTCCTATCCTGTTATGGCAGTCTAATTCTGTCTCACTTTCTACTACCATGGCTGCCGGTTCTCTGCCGTTATTCCTCTACTGTCCTACCAGTCCGATCGTCCTCCGCTTTGGACCCTTTCGTAACTGCTTGCAGTTTCTAGTGTTATTAAGGGTCCAAAGCATGAAATGCTATGGAACCTTATTGTTTTTCTTAGGATTATTAAGGGTCCAAAGGACGAAGTCCTTATGGACCATTATTGTTTTTCTTAGGATTATTATTATTATTATTATTATTATTATTATTTTTCTGCCCTAAAACTGAATGCCCAGCCTAAACCGTAAGTCCTAGGCCTACCAAATTTGGTAGGATGATTGGAATTCCTACCCACTACTCAGCATGTCCGACGCGTCCGACTCAGCCAGAGGGGGGCGCCGTAGCGCCCCCCAACACGTTTTGGACGATATCTCCTGTCCAGTTTGTCCTACCTTCGAAATTCTTTTTTCTCCTGATACAGACAGCCATGCCCTACCAAAAAGTCAATGGGACCATGAAGCTCCGCCTACTTAGATTTTTTGCTAATTTGCATAATTTGCAAATCCTACTTTTTCCTTCAAGTCCTGGCTTGTCCTACCAAATCAGACAAATGAGGTGTCAGACGAATCAGAATTCTCAGCTGATCAAGAATCATTAAGAAAATTCAGACATTTTTATATCCTACGGCCATTAGCCACGCCCAAACAATGTCCAAATTTGGCCCGTTTTGGTCTGACGGCTATAACTTGGCCGTGCCTTGGCCTACCTTGACCAAATTTGAAATGCTACCTCCCTACACCATTCTGGGGACACGGTCCGAGGCGGGCCGCATTTCGCCCATAGGGGGCGCTACAACTAAAAACTGGCAATATCTCCTGACTGCCTTGGCCAATCTGACTGAAATTTGGTAGATATGTGCTTGGACCCAGCCTGAGGTCAGCCACATACAATGGCAGTCATTAGTCCTTAGATCGTGGCCGCCATCGGCCAATCAAGATCAAGCAGCCATTTGACAGTCTTATCAATGACCAATCTAGACCAAATTTTGGTGGTATATTTGTCCTCCGACCCCCAGCCCAACATGCAAAGGACACCTCACTCGGCCACATGGGGGCGCTACAGTGACAACTTTTGCGTTTCTGCCTATTTCTCGAGAACGGTGAAGCCTACAATCGACATTTATTGCCAGGTCAATTCAGTACGACATGCCAAATCAAACAACATGTAGAACTTGCTTATGCATCTTTGTGTTTTTGCATAATTGTTATTGTTCTGAAAACAAGACATTTCATTAACCTCCTAGGATTTTCACCAAACCTACCCAAATCTGATATCATTTAAATCAGGAGACAGTCATAATAAATAATTCATAAAAAAATCATAAACTTTCCATGAGGTATAGTCACCAGCCACACACAAACCATACAGGTGCCATGCCCAATTCAATCAGACAGCTATATCTCAGGCCTGCCTCAGCCAATCATCACCAAACTTTAATATATCCTGTAGAATAGTAGTCCGGAAGGGCCCTCCAAATTTGGTGCCGATCAATCAAACGGGGGCGCTACAACAATATAACATGTCTGTATAAACCTTGAAAATCAGTTCAACTTACATTTATCTCATTTCTGTTCTAGTGACATATTACTGGTTAAAATATTTTGTACTGCCAGTTCTGTGAGTCATGCCAAATCAAGACACATGCAATGCCGAATGATAGTAATTTTCATTCCCTTGTGATGTTTAAAAACTTAATAAATAACATATTACTGTAACTTCTACAATGTCCAGCCCAAGTAGGTCATTCTGGTACTACATCAATCAGGACATTGCCCTTATGGATAATTCATAAAAATATTTTGACGTGTATGCTATGGCCACCAGCTACAACAAACCTGCACCATATCCATGCTGATTTCAATCAACCATCTAAATCTCAGCCGTGCTTCAGCCAATCCTCATCAAATTTGACGGCCTAATGTAGTAAGGGACCTCAGACAGACCCTCCAATTTTGGTGCCAATCGGTCAAACGGGGGCGCTACAGCCACTGTCCATATATGTCTAAGACCCACCTTAGCAAATTGAGCTGAAATGTCCTTATTTCTCATAAAACCTTGAAATAATTGGTACCTTTCCCTTCACCTCAGTCCATATTTTTTTATTAACTTTCATTTTTCACCGATTTAACTCATACATCATTATCAGACTTAATTTACACATAAGAAGGCCTGAAAGTATTAAATGGAATTTCTAAAATGGAGCGCTGACTCCACCTGCTGGCCACACCATTTCCATACACATTTCAATCAAACAGCTATATCTCTGGCATGCTTCATCAAATCCTTACAAAATTTGACTCGCTTCTGTGTCACTGGACTACAGACAGACCTTCCAAGTTTGGTGGCAATCGGTCAAATTGGGGTGCTACAGCCGCTGTTCTAATATGTCTAAGACCAACCTTGGTTAATGCAGCTGAAATCTGCTTATTGTTTATTTAAAAATTAAAATATTAATCACCTTTCCCTTCATCTAAGTCCATATTTTTAATCTGCTTATATTTTCCTGCCATTTGACTTTCACAAATCTTTCAAACTTTAATCTTTCTTCAGGCTGTGTACACTGCAGCAATTACAATTTCATAATAAATTGGCCAGCAGGTGGAGTCAGCGCTCCATTTCAATAATGCCTTCAATACTTTTAGCCTTTCTCCTGTCTACTTTGTTAAGAATATGCAACACAGCCTATGTTTACACAGGCAGTATAAATAAGCAACTATGCAATATCTAGACTTACCAGACCAGATATGAAGGTGCCTAAATCTACCAACTAGTCAGGCCATCTGACCCAAACCATGCATTCAGTCAGGCTAAGGCACTCCACCACAGGGTTCTACATTCTGTCCTAGATTTGCTGACCTGTTAGACCGATATTAACTAATCCATATCATGATTTCTACTTACTACTCAGACCATCTGACCAAAACAATGCATTAAGTCAGGTTCAGGCACTACACCAGAGGGTTCTACATTATGTCCTACATTTCCTGACCTGTTAGACTGATACTAAACAATCTGCATCCTGATTTCTACCTTCTACTAAAACCATCTGACCAAAACAAGTTCTGTTCTGTCTGACATCTGCTGACCTGTTGTTCTGTCTGACTTGTTAGTACCCTCCTCTACGGTTTGCCCTACATCTCCTGTCGCATTAGAGCTACGCTAAATCTTCATCCTGTTATGGCAGTCTAATTTTGTCTGACTTTCTACTACCCTGGCCGCCGGTTCTCTGCTGTTATTCCTCTACTGTCCTACCAGTCCGATCGTCCTACGCTTTGGACCCTTTCGTAACTGCTTGTTATTATTATTATTATTATTATTAAGGGTCCAAAGCACGTAGTGCTATGGAACCTTATTGTTTTTGTTAAGATTATTATTATTTTTATTATTTTTCTTCCCTAAAACTGAATGCCCAGCCTAAACCGTAAGTCCTAGGCCGACCAAATTTGGTAGGATGATTGGAATTCCTACCCACTACTCAGGTTGTCCGACCCGTCCGACTCAGCCAGAGGGGGGCGCCGTAGCGCCCCCCAACACGTTTCGGTCGATATCTCCTGTCCTGTTTGTCCTACAACCGAAATTGTTTTTTCTGCTGATACAGACGGCCATGCCCTACCAAAAAGTCAATGGGACCATTAAGCTCCGCCTACTTCGATTTTTTGCTAATTTGCATATTTTGCAAATACTACTTATCTCTTAAAGTCATAGCTTCTCCTACCAAATCAGACAAATGAGGTGTCAAACGAATCAGAACTCTGAGCTCATCAAGAATTTCTAAAAAAATTGAGACATTTTTGTATTGTACGGCCATTAGCCACGCCGAAACAATGTCCAAATTTGTCCCGTTTTGGTCTGATGGCTATAACTTGGCCGTGCCTTGGTCTACATTGACCAAATTTGAAATGCCAGCTCCGTACAGCATTCTGGGGAAACGGTCCAAAGTGGGCCGCATTTCATCCATAGGGGGCGCTACAACTAAAAACTGCCAATATCTCCTGACTGCCTTGGCCAATCCAACTGAAATTTGGAAGGTATGTACTAGGACGCAGCCTGAGGTCAGTCACGTACAATGGTAGTCATGAGTCCTGAAACAGTGGCCGCCATCGGCCAATCAAAATCAAGCAGCAATTTGACTGGCTTAATGATGACCAATCCAAATCAAATTTAACTGGTACATTTGTCCTCTGACCCTTAGCCCACCCTGTATAGGACATCTCATTAGGCCAGATGGGGGCGTGACAGCACCCGCATCTGCATTTCTGCCTATTTCTCCAGAACTGCCAAGCCTACACTTAAATTTTATTGCCAGTCCAATTCACTATGTCCCAAAGAATCAAACTACATATAGAACTTGGTTATGCATCTTTGCGTTTTTACATGATTTATATTTCTCTGAAAACAGGTCATTTCATTTACCTCCTAGGATTTTCACCACACCTACATAAGTCTGTTGTCATTTAAATCAAGAGACAGTCCTTTTAAAGACTTAGGGAAAAAACATAAACTTTCAGTAAGTTACGGCCACCAGGCACACCCTGACTGTACTGCTGCCTTTCCCATTTCGATCAGACAGCTATATCTTAGGGATGCTTCAGCCAATCATTACCAAATATCTCTCATTAATAAAGGGCTGTACCGCAGAGATACCCTGCAAATTTTGTGTCGATCGGTCAAATGGGTGTGCTACTTTCACTGTCTATATGTGTCTAAGACTCACCTATGCTCATAGAGCTAAAATGAGTAACCAGATCAGGTAGGAATGTGTCTACCGATCTCACCTGTTTTAACAACAGCAACGGGTGGCTCAGTGGGCTAAACTTGTATGCTTGTAATCAGAGGGTCGCAGGTTCGAACCCAGCTTCGGTGGGTACTCGAGCTAGGCAGCCCAATGTGCACAGCATACCCTCCGTGAAGTGAGCTGGGGAGACATGAAGGCGTTTTCCCCACAAGGATCAATGAAACTTCTATTATTGTTAATTTAGACGTGCTCAGGCACTACTACAGATGGTTGAACAATAATTATTTTTCTTCCCTAAAACTGAATGCCCAGCCTAAACCATAAGTCCTAGATTGACCAAATTTGGCAACAAGATTATTATTCCTACCCACTACTCAGTAACACTGACCCGTCCCAGTCAGTCAGATGGGGGCGCTACAGCACCCCGATTTGCATTTCTGCCTATATCTCCAGACCTGTCAAGCCAACAGTTGAAATTTATTGCCAGTCCAATTCACTATGTCATGACGAATCCAACTGCATATAGAACTTGGTTCTCCATCTTTGCCTTCTTGCATGATTTACAGATGTTTTGAAAACAGGTTTTTTTGTTAACCTCCTAGGATTTTCAACTAACATCCATAAATCTGGTGTCATTCAAATCAGGAGACAGTCCTTTTAAAGATTTACAGAAAAATCTTAAACTTTCGGTAAGATACAGCCACCAGCCACACCCTGACTGTACTGGTGTCTTGCCCATTTCAATCAGACAGCTATATCTTAGGGATGCTTCAGCCAATCATTACAACAGTTGGCTCACTGATGTAGGACTGTACCACAGAGAGACCGTCCAAATTTCGTGTCAATCGGTCAATCAGGAGCGCTACGCCACTGTCTATATACATCTAAGACCCACCTAGGCTCATTGAGGTAAAATCAGTTTCCAGATCAGGTAGGAAGGTGTCTACTGATCCCACCCGTTTTACTCACAGCAGCGGGTGGCTCAGTGGGCTAAACTTGTATGCTTGTAATCAGAGGGTCACAGGTTCGAACCCAGCTTTGGTAGGTACTCGAGCTAGGCAGCCCGATGTGCACAGCATACCCTCCGTGAAGTGAGCTGGGGAGACATAAAGGCGTTTTCCCCCACGAGGATTAATGAAGCTTATATTATTGTTAATTCAGACCTGCTCAGGCACTACTTCAGAGGGTTGAACAATAATTATTTTTCTTCCCTAAAACTGAATGCCCAGCCTAAACCGTAAGTCCTAGACTGACCAAATTTGGCAACAAGATTCCTATTCCTACCCACTACTCAGTCCCACTGACCCGTCCCAGTCAGTCAGATGGGGGCGCTACAGCACCCCGATTTGCATTTCTGCCTATATCTCCAGACCTGTCAAGCCTACAGTTGATATTTATTGCGACTACAATTAACTATGTCATGACTAATCTAACAACATATATAACTTGGTTCTCCCTCTTTCTGTTTTTACATAAATTATATTTGTCTGAAAACAGCTTTTCTTGTTAACCTCCTTTGATTTTCAACAAACCTACATACATCTGTTGTCCTTCAAATCAGAAGATAGTCCTTTTAAAGATTTAGAGAAAAAAATGAAACTTTTGGTAAGGTATGGCCACCAGCCACACCCTGACTCTACTGGTGCCACATCCATTTCAATCAGACAGCTATATATCATGCACTCTTCAGCCAATCATTTCCAAATATCTATCTCGGATGAAAGGCTGTACCGCAGAGAGACCTTCCAATTTTCGTGTCAATAGGTCAAACGGGAGCGCTATAGCCACTGTCCATATATGTCTAAACCTCACCCAGTCTAATTCAGCTATAATGAGTTACCAGATCAGGTAGGAAGGTGTCTACTGATCTCACTCATCTTACCCACAGGAGCGGATGGCTCAGTGTGCTAATCCTGTGTGCCTGTAATCAGAGGGTCGCCGGTTTGAACCCAGCTTAGGTTGCTATTTCAGCTAGGTATCCTGATGTGCACAGTGTACTCTCTGATGTTGACTGGCCTGTTACACCTGCACAAAAAGCATCTACATCATAATGTCTGCAAACTACTGAGACCGTCCAGCTCTGTCCTACATCGCCTATAATGTTATGGCAGTCTAATTCTGTCTGACTTTCTACTACCCTGGCCACCGGTTCTCTGCTGTTATTCCTCTACTGTCCTACCAGTCCGATCATCCTTTGCTTTGGACCCTTTCGTAACTGCTTGTTATTATTATTTTTCTGCCGTAAAACTGAATGCCCAGCCTAAACCATAAGTCCTAGGCCGACCAAATTTGGTAGGATGATTGCAATTCCTACCCACTACTCAGCGTGTCCGACCTGTCCGACTCAGCCAAAGGGGGGCGCCGTAGCGCCCCCCAACGCGTTTTGGACGATATCTCCTGTCCTGTTTGTCCTACGTTCGAAATTCTTTTTTCTACTGATGCAGACAGCCATGCCCTACCAAAAAGTCAATGGGACCATGAAGCTCCGCCTACTTAGATTTTTTGCTAATTTGCATAATTTGCTAATCATACTTTTTCCTTACAGTCAAAGCTTGTCCTACCAAATCAGACAAATGAGTTGTCAGACGAATCAGAATTCTCAGCTGATCAAGAATCATTAACAAAATTCAGACATTTTTATATCCTACGGCCATTAGCCATGCCCAAACAATATCCAAATTTGGCCCGTTTTGGTCTAACGGCTATAACTTGGCCGTGCCTTGGCCTACCTTGACCAAATTTGAAATGCTACCTCCCTACACCATTCTGGGGACACGGTCCAAGGCGGGCTGCATTTCGTCCATAGGGGGCGCTACAACTAAAAACTGGCAATATCTCCTGACTGCCTTGGCCAATCAAACTGAAATTTGGCAGATATGTACTACGGCCCAGCCTGAGGTCAGTCACATACAATGGCAGTCATTATTGCTTAAAGAGTGGCCGCCATCAGCCAATCAAAATCGAGCAGCCATTTGACAGGCTTATCAATGACCAATCAAGACCAACTTTTGGTGGTATATTTGGCCTACGACCCGCAGCCCACTATACAAAGGACACCTCACTGAGCCACATGGGGGCGCTACAGTGCCCTGATTTACATTTCTGCCTATATCTGCAGAACTGTCATGCCTACAGTTGAAATTTATTGCCAGTCTAATCCACTATGTCATGACAAATCAAACAACATATAGAGCTTTTCTCTTCATCTTTGCGTTTTTGCACAATTTATATTTTTATAAAAACAGGCTTTTTCATTCATCTCCTAGGATTTTCGGCCAATCAACATAAGTCTGTTGTCATTATAATCAGGAGACAGTCCTTTTAAAGATTTACAGAAAAAACATAAACTTTCGGTAAGGTATGGCCACCAGGGACACCCTGACTGTACTGGTGCCTCGCCCATTTCAATCAGACAGCTATATCTCAGGCATGTCTCACCAAATCATCACCAAACTTAAATCCATAATGTAAGACATTACTGCGGAAGGGCCCTCCAAATTTTGTGCCGATCGGTCAAACAGGGGCGCTACAGCAACATAACATGTCTGTGTAAACCTGCAAAATCAGTTCATCTTACATTTATCTAATTGTTGATCCAGTGACATTTCACTGGTTAAAATCATTTGTCCAGCAATTTCAGTGATTCATGCCAAATCAAGATATATGCAATGTCGCATGATAGTCATTTGCATTCCCTTGTCATATTTAAAAACTTAATAAATAACATATTACTATCACTACTGCAATGTCCAGCCGAAGTAGGTCATTCTGGTAGTAGATCAATCAGGACACTGCCCTTATGTATAATTTATAAAGATAACTTCACCTGCCTGTACAGTATGGCCACCAGCCACACTGAACCTACAGCATTTCCATGCTCATTTCAATCAAACAGCTAAATCTGAGGCATTCTTCATCCAATCCTCATCAAATTTGACCGGCTAATGTAGTAAGGGACCTCAGACAGACCCTCCAATTTTGGTGCCAATCGGTCAAACGGGGGCGCTACAGCCACTGTCCATATATGTCTAAGACCCACCTTAGCAAATTCAGCTGAAATGTCCTTATTTCTCATAAAACCTTGAAAGAATTCTTACCTTTCCCTTCACCTTAGTCCATATTTTTTATTCACTTTCATTTTTCACCCATTTGCCTCATAGAACATTATCAGACTTAATTTACACATAAGAAGGCCTGAAAGTATTCAATATAATTTCTAAAATGGAGCGCTGACTCCACCTGCTGGCCACACCATTTCCATGCCCATTTCATTCAAATAGCTATATCTCTGGCATGCTTCATCCAATCCTCACAAAATTTGACGCACATCTGTGTTACTAGACTTCAGAAAGACCTTCCAAGTTTGGAGGCAATAGGTCAAACGGGGGCCCTACAGCCACTGTCTTAATCTGTCTAAGACTAACCTTTGTTAATGCAGCTGAAATCTGCTTATTGTTTATTTAAAAATTAAAATATTAATCACCTTTCCCTTCATCTAAGTCCATATTTTTAATCTGCTTATATTTTCCTGCCATTTGACTTTTACAAATCTTTCAAACTTCAATCTTTCTTCAGGCTGTGTACACTGCAGCAATTACAATTTTATAATAAATTGGCCAGCAGGTGGAGTCAGCGCTCCATTTCAATAATGCCTTCAATACTTTTAGCCTTTCTCCTGTCTAAATGTATAACCTAGAATACGATACAGCATGATATTACTGCTGTTACATGTGACACTACGCAACTCAGCACTTTGTTAAGAATATGCAACACAGCCTATGTTTACACAGGCAGTATAAAAAAGCAACTCTGTAATATCTAGACTTACCAGACCAGGTATGAAGGTCCCTAAATCTACCAACTAGTCAGGCCATCTGACCCAAACCATGCATTCAGTCAGGTTCAGGCACTCCACCACAGGGTTCTACATTCTGTCCTACATTTGCTCACCTGTTAGACCGATACTAACTAATCTATATCCTGATTTCTACCTACTACCGAGACCATCTGACCAAAACAATGCATTCAGTCAGGCTAAGGCACTCCACCACAGGGTTCTACATTATGTCCTACATTTGCTGATCTGTTAGACCGATATTAACTAATCTATATCCTGATTTCTACCTACTACCGAGACCATCTGACCAAAACAATGCATTCAGTCAGGTTCAGGCACTACACCACAGGGTTCTACATTCTGTCCTACATTTGCTGACCTGTTAGACCGATACTAACTAATCTATATCCTGATTTCTACCTACTACTCAGACCATCTGACCAAAACAATGCATTCAGTCAGGTTCAGGCACTACACCACAGGGTTCTACATTCTGTCCTACATTTCTTGACCTGTTAGACCAACACTCAACAATCTCCATCCTGATTTCTACCTTCTACTCAAACCATCTGACCCAAACAAGTTCTGTTCTGTCTGACATCTGCTGACCTGTATTTCTGTCTGACTTGTTAGTACCCTCCTCTACGGTTTGCTCTACATCTCCTGTCACATTAGAGCTACGTTAAATCTCCATCCTGTTATGGCAGTCTAATTCTGTATGACTTTCTACTTTCCTGGTCACCAGTCCCCTGCCATTATTGCTCTATTACTTGTCCTACCTGTCCTACCTGTCCTACTTGTCATACCCTTTGGACCCTTCAGTAACTGCCTGCAGTTTCTAGTTATTATTATTATTTTTCTGCCCTAAAACTGAATGCCCAGCCTAAACCGTAAGTCCTAGGCCTACCAAATTTGGTACGATGATTGGAATTCCTACCCACTACTCAGGTTTTCCGACCCGTCCGACTCAGCCAGAGGGGGGCGCCGTAGCGCCCCATAACACGTTTTGGATGATATCTCCTGTCCTGTTTGTCCTACCTTCAAAATTCTTTTTTCTCCTGATACAGACAGCCATGCCCTACCAAAAAGTCATTGGGACCATGAAGCTCCGCCTACTTAGATTTTTTGCTAATTTGCATAATTTGCAAATCATACTTTTTCCTTAAAGTCCTGGCTTGTCCTACCAAATCAGACAAATGAGGTGTCAGACGAATCAGAATTTTCAGCTGATCAAGAATCATCAACAAAATTCAGACATTTTTATATCCTATGGCCAATAGCCACGCCCAAACAATGTCCAAATTTGGCCCATTTTGGTCTGATGGCTATAACTTGGCCGTGCCTTGGCCTACCTTGACCAAATTTGAAATGCTACCTCCCTACACCATTCTGGGGACACGGTCCAAAGCGGGCCGCATTTCGTCAATAGGGGGCGCTACAACTAAAAACTGGCAATATCTCCTGACTGCCTTTGCCAGTCTAACTGAAATTTGGCAGATATGTACTAGCACCCAGCCTGTGGTCAGTCACATACTATGGCAGTCATCATTCCTTAAATAGTGGCCGCCATCGGCCAATCAAAATCAAGCAGGCATTTGACAGGCTTATAAATGACCAATCTATACCAAATTTTGGTGGTATATTTGTCCTCTGACCCGCAGCCCACCATGCAAAGGACACCTCACTTGGCCAGATAGGGGCGCTACAGTGACAACATTTGCATTTCTGCCTATTTCTCGAGAACGGTGAAGCCTACAATCGACATTTATTGCCAGGTCAATTCAGTACGACATGCCAAATCAAACAACATGTAGAACTTGCTTCTGCATCTTTGCGTTTTTTCATAATTCATATTGGTCTGAAAACAAGACATTTCGTTAACCTCCTAGGATTTTCACCAAACCTACACAAATCTGGTATCATTTAAATCAGGAGACAGTCATAATAAATAATTCATAAAAAAATCATAAACTTTCCATGAGGTATAGTCACCAGCCACACACAAATCATACAGGTGCCATGCCCAATTCAATCCGACAGCTATATCTCAGGCCTGCCTCAGCCAATCATCACCAAACTTTAACATATCCTGTAGAATAGTAGTCCGGAAGGGCCCTCCAAATTTGGTGCCGATCGGTCAAACGGGGGCGCTACAACAATATAACATGTCTGTATAAACCTTGAAAAGCAGTTCAACTTACATTTATCTCATTTCTGTTATTGTGACATATTACTGGTTAAAATATTTTGTACTGCCAGTTCTGTGAGTCATGCCATATCAAGACATATGCAATTCCCAATGATAGTCATTTTCATTCCCTTGTGATGTTTAAAAGCTTAATAAATAACATATTACTGTAACTTCTACAATGTCCAGCCCAAGTAGGTCATTCTGGTAGTACATCAATCAGGACATTGCCCTTATGGATAATTCATAAAAATATCTTGACCTACCTGTATGCTATGGCCACCAGCTACACCAAACATGCACCATATCCATGCTCATTTCAATCAACCATCTAAAACTCAGCCGTGCATCAGCCAATCCTCATCAAATTTGACAGCCTAATGTAGTAAGGGACATCAGACAGACCCTCCAATTTTGGTGCCAATTGGTCAAACGGGGGCGCTACAGCCACTGTCCATATATGTCTAAGACCCACCTTAGCAAATTCAGCTGAAATGTCCTTATTTCTCATAAAACCTTGAAAAAATTGTTACCTTTCCCTTCACCTGAGTCCATATTTTTTATTCACTTTCATTTTTCACCGATTTGCCTCATAGAACATTATCAGACTTAATTTACACATAAGAAGGCCTGAAAGTATTAAATGGAATTTCAAAAATGGAGCGCTGCCTCCACCTGCTGGCCACACCATTTCCATACACATTTCAATCAAACAGCTATATCTCTGGCATGCTTCATCAAATCCTTACAAAATTTGACTCGCTTCTGTGTCACTGGACTACAGACAGACCTTCCAAGTTTGGTGGCAATCGGTCAAATCGTGGTGCTACAGCCGCTGTTCTAATATGTCTAAGACCAACCTTGGTTAATGCAGCTGAGATCTGCTTATTGTTTATTTAAAAATTAAAATATTAATCACCTTTCATAAGAACATAAGAACATAAGAACTATACAAACGAGAGGAGGCCATTCGGCCCATCGAGCTCGCTTGGGGAGAACTTAACTAATAGCTCAGAGTTGTTAAAATCTTATCTAGCTCTGATTTAAAGGAACCCAAGGATTCAGCTTGCACTACGTTATCAGGAAGACTATTCCATACTCTGACTACACGCTGTGTAAAGAAGTGCTTCCTTAAATCCAGTTTGAAATGTTCTCCCGCTAATTTCCACCTATGGCCACGAGTTCTTGTATTTGAACTAATGCTGAAGTAACTATTCGGTTGAACAGCATCCAAACCTGTTAGAATCTTATAGACCTGGATCATGTCCCCCCTCAGTCTCCTTTGCTTGAGGCTGAACAGATTTAGCTCAAATAACCTTTCCTCGTATGACATTCCTCTAAGACATTCCCTTCATCTAAGTCCATATTTTTAATCTGCTTATATTTTCCTGCCATTTGACTTTTACAAATCTTTCAAACTTTGATCTTTCTTCAGGCTGTGTACACTGCAGCAATTACAATTTTATAATACATTGGCCAGCAGGTGGAGTCAGCGCTCCATTTAAATAATGCCTTCAATACTTTTAGCCTTTCTCCTGTCTAAATGTACAACCTAGAATATGATACAGCATGATATTACTGCTGTTACATGTCACACTCCTGCAACTCAGCACTTTGTTAAGAATATGCAACGCAGCCTATGTTTACACAGGCAGTATAAAAAATCAACTCTGTAATATCTAGACTTACCAGACCAGGTATGAAGGTGCCTAAATCTACCAACTAGTCAGGCCATCTGACCAAAACCATGCATTAAGTCAGGCTAAGGCACTCCACCACAGGGTTCTACATTCTGTCCTACATTTTCTGACCTGTTAGACCGATACTAACTAATCTATATCCTGATTTCTACCTACTACTCAGACCATCTGACCAAAACAATGCATTCAGTCAGGTTCAGGCACTACACCACAGGGTTCTACATTCTGTCCTACATTTCCTGACCTGTTAGACCGACACTAAACAATCTACATCATGATTTCTACCTTCTACTCAAACCATCTGACCGAAACAAGTTCTCTTCTGTCTGACATCTGCTGACCTGTAGTTCTGTCTGACTTGTTGGTATCCTCCTCTACGGTTTGCCCTACATCTCCTGTCGCATTAGAGCTATGCTAAATCTGCATCCTGTTATGGCAGTCTAATTCTGTCTGACTTTTTACTACCCTGGCCGCCGGATCTCTGCCCTTATTCCTCTACTGTCCTATCAGTCCGATTGTCCTACGCTTTGGACCCATTCGTAACTGCTTGCAGTTTCTAGTTATTATTATTTTTCTGCCCTAAAACTGAATGCCCAGCCTAAACCGTAAGTCCTAGGCTGACCAAACTTGGTAAGATGGTTGCAATTCCTACCCACTACTCAGGTTGTCCGACCCGTCCGACTCAGCCAGAGGGGGGCGCCGTAGCGCCCCCCAACACGTTTTGGACGATATCTCCTGTCCTGTTTGTCCTACCATCGAAATTCTTTTTTCTCCTGATGCAGACAGCCATGCCCTACCAAAAAGTCAATGGGACCATGAAGCTCCGCCTACTTAGATTTTTTGCTAATTTGCATAATTTGCAAATCCTACTTTTTCCTTAAAGTCCTGGCTTGTCCTTCCAAATCAGACAAATGAGGTGTCAGATGAATTAGAATTATCCGCTGATCAAGAATCATCCACAAAATTCAGACATTTTTATATCCTACGGCCATTAGCCACGCCCAAACAATGTCCAAATTTGACCCGTTTTGGACTGATGGCTATAACTTGGCCGTGCCTTGGCCTACCTAGAACAAATTTGAAATCCTACCTCCCGACACCATTCTGGGGACACGGTCCATGGCGGGCTGCATTTCGTCAATAGGGGGCGCTACAACTAAAAACTGCCAATATCTCCTGACTGCCTTCGCCAATCCAACTGAAATTTGGCAGACATATACTAGGACCTAGCCTGAGGACAGTCACATACAATGCCAGTCATCAATCATAAAAGCTTGGCTGCCATTAGCCAATCAACATCAAGCAGCCATTTGACAGGCTTAACAATGACCAATCAAACCAAAATTTGGCTGCTACATTCATCTTCTGATCCTCTGCAAACCCTGTAAAGGACAACTCACTAGGCCAGATGGGGGCGCTACAGTGGCCCCATTTGCATTTCTGCCTATTTCTACAGAACTATCAAGCCTACAGTTGAAATTGATTGCCAGTCTAATTCAATATGTCAATGCAAATCTAAACACATATGGAACTTGGTTATATATCATTGCATTTTTGCATAATTTATATTTGTCTGAAAACAGGCTTTTTCATTGCCCTCCTATGATTTTTGCCGCACCTACTTAAATCTGCTGTCATTCAAATCAGGAGACAGTCCTTTTAATGATTTAGAGAAAAAATCTTAAGCTTTCAGTAGGGTACGGCCAAAAGCCAAACCATGACCATACTGGTGCCACGTACATTTCAATCAGACAGCTATATCTCAGGCATGCTTCAGCCAATCATTACCAAATTTGTGGTCCTATTGTACGGCTGTATCCCAGAGAGACCCTCCGAATTTTGTGTCAATCGGTCAAACGGGAGCGCTGCGGCCACTGTTTATATATGTCTAAGACCAACCTAGGCTAATTCAGCTAAACTGAGTTACCAGATCAGTTAGGAAGGTGTCTACCGATCTCACCCATCTTACCATCAGCAGCGGGTGGCTCAGTGGGCTAAACTTGTGTGCTTGTAATCAGAGGGTCGCCGGTTTGAACCCAGCTTCGGTGGGTACTTGAGCTAGGCAGCCCGATGTGCACAGCATGCTCTCCGTAAAGCAAGCTGTGGAGATGGAAAGGCGTTTTCCACATGAAGGTCAATGAAGCTTCTATTTTTGTTATTAACCCAGCCATTAAGACAGGCTTATGCACTACTCCGGAGGGTTCGATTATAATTATTTTTCTTCCCTAAAACTGAATGCCCAGCCTAAACCGTAAGTCCTAGGCCGACCAAATTTGGCAATAAGATTCCTATTGCTACCCACTACTTAGCCTCTCCGACCCATCCCAGTCAGTCAGAGGGGGGCGCCGTTGCGCCCCACAACATGTTTTGGTCGATATCTCCTGACCTACTTGTTCTACACTTAAATTTTATTGTCAGTCAAATTGTCATGCCAAATCCAGGAACATATATAGTCATATCTCATTAGACCTAAGCTGAATCTCCATCATGTTATGGCTGACTAATTCTTTCTGACTTTCTACTACCATGGCTGCCGGATCTCTGCCCTTATTCCTCTACTGTCCTACCAGTCCGATCATCCTACGCTTTGGACCCTTTCGTAACTGCTTGCAGTTTCTAGTTAAGGGTCCAAAGCACGTAGTGCTATGGAACCTTATTGTTTTTGTTAGGATTATTAAGGGTCCAAAGCACGTAGTGCTATGGAACCTTATTGTTTTTGTTAGGATTATTATTTTTATTATTTTTCTTCCCTAAAACTGAATGCCCAGCCTAAACCGTAAGTGCTAGGCCTACCAAATTTGGTAGGATGATTGCAATTCCTACCCACTACTCAGGTTGTCCGACCCGTCCGACTCAGCCAGAGGGGGGCGCCGTAGCGCCCCCCAACACGTTTTGGATGATATCTCCTGTCCTGTTTGTCCGACCATCAAAATTCTTTTTTCTCCTGATGCAGACAGCCCTGCCCTACCAAAAAGTCAATGGGACCATGAAGCTCCGCCTACTTAGATTTTTTGCTAATTTGCATAATTTGCAAATCATACTTTTTCCTTAAAGTCCTGGCTTGTCCTACCAAATCAGACAAATGAGGTGTCAGACGAATCAGAATTCTCAGCTGATCAAGAACCATTAACAAAATTCAGACATTTTTATATCATACGGCCATTAGCCACGCCCAAACTATGTCCAAATTTGGCCCATTTTGGTCTGATGGCTATAACTTGGCTGTGCCTTGGCCTACCTAGACCAAATTTGAAATCCTACCTCCCGACACCATTCTGGGGACACGGTCCAAGGCGGGCTGCATTTCGTCCATAGGGGGCGCTACAACTAAAAACTGCCAATATCTCCTGACTGCCTTGGTCAATCAAACTGAAATTTGGCAGACATATACTATGACCTAGCCTGAGGGCAGTCACATACAATGCCAGTCATCAATCATAAAAGCTTGGCTGCCATTAGCCAATCATCATCAAGCAGCCATTTGACAGGCTTAACAATGACCAATCATACCAAAATTTGGCTGCTACATTCATCTTCTGACCCTCTGCAAACCATGTAAAGGACAACTCACTAGGCCAGATGGGGGCGCTACAGTGGCCCCATTTGGATTTCTGCCTATTTCTACAGACCTATCAAGCCTACAGTTGAAATTGATTGCCAGTCTAATTCAATATGTCATGGCAAATCTAAACAAATATGGAACTTGGTTATATATCATTGCATTTTTGCATAATTTATATTTGTCTGAAAACAGGCTTTTTCGTTGCCCTCCTATGATTTTTGCCGCACCTACATAAATCTGCTGTCATTTAAATCAGGAGACAGTCATTTTAAAGATTTAGAGAAAAAAGCTTAAACTTTCGGTAAGGTATGGCCAAAAGCCACACCAAGACCATACTGGTGCCATGTCCATTTCAATCAGAAAGCTATTTCTCAGGCATACTTCAACCAATCATTACCAAATTTGTGGTCCTATTGTACGGCTGTAATCCAGAGAGACCCTCCGATTTTTGTGTCAATCGGTCAAACGGGAGCGCTGCGGCCACTGCTTATATTTGTCTAAGACCAACCTAGGCTAATTCAGCTAAAATGAGTTACCATATAAGGTAGGAAGGTGTCTACCAATCTCACCAATCTCACCAAAAGCAGCAGGTGGCTCAGTGGGCTAAACTTGTGTGCTTGTAATCAGAGGGTCGCCGGTTCGAACCCAGCTTCGGTGGGTACTTGAGCTAGGCAGCCCGATGTGCACAGCATGCTCTCCGTAAAACAAGCTGCGGAGATATATCAGCATTTTCCCCATGACGGTCAATGAAGCTTATATTTTTGTTATTAACCGAGCCATTCTGAGGGGCTTAGGCACTCCTCCAGAGGGTTCGATTATAATTATTTTTCTTCCCTAAAACTGAATGCCCAGCCTAAACCGTAAGTCCTAGTTATTAAGGGTCCAAAGCACGTAGTGCTATGGAACCTTATTGTTTTTGTTAGGATTATTATTATTTTTTTTATTTTTATTTTTATTATTTTTCTTCCCTAAAACTGAATGCCCAGCCTAAACCGTAAGTCCTAGGCCGACCAAATTTGGTAGGATGATTGGTATTTCTACCCACTACTCAGGTTGTCCGACCCGTCCGACTCAGCCAGAGGGGGGCGCCGTAGCGCCCCCCAACATGTTTCAGTCAATATCTCCTGTCCTGTTTGTCCTACAACCAAAATTCTTTTTTCTGCTGATACAGACAGCCATGCCCTACCAAAAAGTCAATGGGACCATGAAGCTCCGCCTACTTAGATTTTTTGCTAATTTGCATATTTTGCAAATACTACTTATCTCTTAAAGTCCTAGCTTGTCCTACCAAATCAGACAAATGAGGTGTCAAACGAATCAGAACTGTGAGCTCATCAAGAATTTCTAAAAAAATTGAGACATTTTGTGTATTGTACGGCCATTAGCCACGCCCAAAGAATTCCCAAATTTGGCCCATTTTGGTCTAACAGCTATGACTTGCCCTTGCCTTGACCTACGTCGACCAAATTTGAAATTCTACCTCCGGACATCATTCTGGGGACACGGTCCAAGGGGGGCCGCATTTCGTCCATAGGGGGCGCTATGACTAAAAACTGCCAATATCTCCTGACTGCCTTAGCCAATCCAACTGAAATTTGGCAGATATGTACTAGCACCCAGCCTGAGGTCAGTCACCTACAATGGCAGTCATCAGTCCTTAAAGAGTGGCTGCCATCGGCCAATCAAAATCAAGCAGCTATTTGACAGGCTTAACGATGAGCAATCCAAATCAAATTTCGGTGGTATATTTGTCCTCTGACCCTCAGCCCTCCCTGTAAAGGACACCTCACTTGGCCAGATATGTGTCTAAGACTCACCTATGCTCATTGAGCTAAAATGAGTTACCAGATCAGGTAGGAAGTTGTCTACCGATCTCACCTGTTTTAACAACAGCAACGGGTGGCTCAGTGGGCTAAACTTGTATGCTTGTAATCAGAGGGTCGCAGGTTCGAACCCAGCTTCGGTGGGTACTCGAGCTAGGCAGCCTGATGTGCACAGCATACCCTCCGTGAAGTGAGCTGGGGAGACGTGAAGGCGTTTTCCCCACGAGGATCAATGAAGCTTCTATTATTGTTAATTTAGACGTGCTCAGGCACTACTTCAGAGGGTTGAACAATAATTATTTTTCTTCCCTAAAACTGAATGCCCAGCGTAAACCGTAAGTCCTAGACTGACCAAATTTGGCAACAAGATTCCTATTCCTACCCACTACTCAGGCCCACTGACCCGTCCCAGTCAGTCAGATGGGGGCGCTACAGCACCCCGATTTGCATTTCTGCCTATATCTCCAGACCTGTCAAGCCTACAGTTGATATTTATTGCCAGTCCAATTCACTATGTCATGACGAATCGAAATGCATAAAGAACTTGGTTCTCCATCTTTGCCTTCTTGAATGATTTATAGTTGTTTTTAAAACAGGTTTTTTTGTTAACCTCCTAGGATTTTCGCCCAACATACATAAATCTGATGTCTTTTAAATCAGGAGACAGTACTTTTAATGATTTACAGAAAAAACTTAAACTTTCGGCAATTTACAGCCACCAGCCACACCCTGACTGTACTGATGTCTTGCCAATTTCAATCAGCCAGCTATATCTCAGGGATGCTTCAGCCAATCATTACAAAATTTGGCTCACTGATGTAGGACTGTACCACAGAGAGACCCTCCAAACTTCGTGTCAATCGGTCAATCAGGAGCGCTACGCCACTGTCTATATACATCTAAGACCCACCTAGGCTCATTGAGGTACAATGAGTTTCCAGATCAGGTAGGAAGGTGTCTACCGATCTCACCCATTTTAACCACAGCAACGGGTGGCTCAGTGGGCTAAACTTGTATGCTTGTAATCAGAGGGTCGCAGGTTCGAACCCAGCTTAGGTGGGTCCTCGAGCTAGGCAGCCCGATGTGCACAGCATACCCTCCGTGAAGTGAGCTTGGGAGACGTGAAGGCGTTTTCCCCACGATGATCAATGAAGCTTATATTATTGTTAATTTAGACGTGCTCAGGCACTACTCCAGAGGGTTGAACAATAATTATTTTTCTTCCCTAAAACTGAATGCCCAGCCTAAACCGTAAGTCCTAGACTGACCAAATTTGGCAACAAGAATCCAATTCCTACCCACTACTCAGTCCCACTGACCCGTCCCAGTCAGGCAGATGGGGGCGCTACAGCACCTCGATTTGCATTTCTGCCTATATCTGCAGACCTGCCAAGCCTACAGTTGAAATTTATTGCCAGTCCAATTCACTATGTCATGACAAATCCAACTGCATATAGAACTTGGTTCTCCATCTTTGCCTTTTTGCATGATTTATAGTTGTTTTGAAAACAGGTTATTTGGTTAACCTCCTAGTATTTTCGCCCAACATACATAAATCTGGTGTCATTTAAACCAGGAGACAGTCCTTTTAAAGATTTAGAGAAAAAACTTAAACTTTCGGTAAGATACAGCCACCAGCCACACCCTGACTCTACTGGTGTCTCGCCCATTTCAATCAGACAGCTAAATCTCAGGCATGCTTCAGTCAATCATGACCAATTTTCTCTCACCAATGTAAGGCTGTACTACAGAGAGACCGTGTAAATTTCTTGTCGATCGATCAAATGGGAGCGCTATGGCCACTGTCTCTATATATCTAAGACCAACCAAGGCTAATTCAGCTACAATGAGTCACCAGATCAGGTAGGTAGGTGTCCAGTGATCTCTCCCATTTTGCCAACAGCAGCGGGTGGCTCAGTGTGCTAATCCTGTGTGCCTGTAAGCAGATGGTCGCCGGTTCGAACCCAGCTTAGGTTGAGATTTCAGCTAGGTATTCTGATGTGCACAGTGTACTCTATGATGTTGACTGGCCTGTTACTCCTGCATGAAAGCATCTCCATCGTAATGTCTGCCTACTCCTGAGACCGTCCTGTTCTGTCCTACATCTCCTACCATGTTATCGATGTCTAATTCTGTCTGATTTTCTACTACCCTGGCCGCCGGTTCTCTGCCCTTATTCCTCTACTGTCCTACCAGTCCGATCATCCTTTGCTTTGGACCCTTTCGTAACTGCTTGCAGTTTCTAGTTTTTATTATTTTTCTTCCCTAAAACTGAATGCCCAGCCTAAACCGTAAGTCCTAGGCTGACCAAATTTGGTACGATGATTGGAATTCCTACCCACTACTCAGGTTGTCCGACCCGTCCGACTCAGCCAGAGGGGGGCGCTGTAGCGCCCCCCAACACGTTTCGGTCGATAACTCCTGTCCTGTTTGTCCTACAATCGAAATTCTTTTTTCTGCTGATTCAGACGGCCATGCCATACCAAAAAGTCAATGGGACCATGAAGTTCCGCCTACTTAGATTTTTTGCTAATTTGCATATTTTGCAAATCATACTTTTTTCTTACAGTCCTAGCTTGTCCTACCAAATCAGACAAATGAGGTGTCAAACGAATCAGAACTCTGAGCTGATCAAGAATCATCCACAAATTTCAGACATTTCTATGTCCTACGGCCATTAGCCTAGCCCAAACAATATCTAAATTTGACACATTGTGGTCTGACTACTATAACTTGGCCGTGCCTTGGCCTACCTTGACCAAATTTGAAATCCTACCTCCCTACACCATTTTGGGGGCAAGGTCCAAGGCGGGCCGCATTTCGTCCATAGGGGGCGCTACAACTAAAAACTGCCAATATCTTCTGACTGCCTCGGCCAATCCAACTGAAATTTGGAAGGTATGTACTAGGACGCAGCCTGAGGTCAGTCACGTACAATGGCAGTCATGAGTCCTGAAACAGTGGCCGCCATCGGCCAATCAAAATCAAGCAGCAATTTGACTGGCTTAATGATGACCAATCTAAATCAAATTTAGCTGGTACATTTGTCCTCTGACCCTCAGCCTACCCTGTAAACAGTGGCTATGGCCACTGTTTTTATATTACTGACCAACCTAGGCCAATTCAGCTCAAATGAGTTACCAGATCAGGTAGGAAGGTGTCAACTGATCTCACCTGCTTTAACCACAGCAACGGGCGGCTCAGTGGGCTAAACTTGTATGCTTGTAATCAGAGGGTCGCAGGTTCGAACCCAGCTTCGGTGGGCACTCGAGCTAGGCATCCCGATGTGCACAGCATACCCTCCGTGAAGTGAGCAGGGGAGACGTGAAGGCGTTTTCCCCACGATGATAAATGAAGCTTATATTATTGTTAATTTAGACGTGCTCAGGCACTACTACAGAGGGTTGAACAATAATTATTTTTCTTCCCTAAAACTGAATGCCCAGCCTAAACCGTAAGTCCTAGACTGACCAAATTTGGCAACAAGATTCCTATTACTACCCACTACTCAGTCCCACTGACCCGTCCCAGTCAGTCAGATGGGGGCGCTACAGCACCCCGATTTGCATTTCTGCCTATTTCTCCAGACCTGTCAAGCCTACAGTTGAAATTTATTGCCAGTCCAATTCACTATGTCCTGACGAATCAAACTGCATATAGATCTTGGTTCTACATCTTTGCCTTCTTGCATGATTTACAGATGTTTTGAAAACAGGTTTTTTTGTTAACCTCCTAGGATTTTCGACTAACATCCATAAATCTGGTGTCATTCAAATCAGTAGACAGTCCTTTTAAAGATTTACAGAAAAATCTTAAACTTTCGGTAAGATACAGCCACCAGCCACACCCTGACTGTACTGATGTCTTGCCCATTTCAATCAGCCAGCTATATCTCAGGGATGCTTCAGCCAATCATTACAAAATTTGGCTCACTGATGTAGGACTGAACCACAGAGAGACCCTCCAAACTTCGTGTCAATCAGTCAATCAGGAGTGCTACGCCACTGTCTATATACATCTAAGACCCACCTAGGCTCATTGAGGTACAATGAGTTTCCAGATCAGGTAGGAAGGTGTCCAGCGATCTCTCCAGTTTTACCAACAGCAGCGGGTGGCTCAGTGGGCTAAACTTGTATGCTTGTAATCAGAGGGTCGCAGGTTCGAACCCAGCTTAGGTGGGTCCTCGAGCTAGGCAGCCCGATGTGCACAGCATACCCTCCGTGAAGTGAGCTGGGGATACGTGAAGGCGTTTTCCCCACGATGATCAATGAAGCTTATATTATTGTTAATTTAGACGTGCTCAGGCACTACTCCAGAGGGTTGAACAATAATTATTTTTCTTCCCTAAAACTGAATGCCCAGCCTAAACCGTAAGTCCTAGACTGACCAAATTTGGCAACAAGATTCCTATTCCTACCCACTACTCAGTCCCACTGACCCGTCCCAGTCAGTCAGATGGGGGCGCTACAGCACCCCGATTTGCATTTCTGCCTATATCTCCAGACCTGTCAAGCCTACAGTTGAAATTTATTGCGACTACAATTAACTATGTCATGACTAATCTAACAACATATATAACTTGGTTCTCCCTCTTTCTGTTTTTACATAAATTATATTTGTCTGAAAACAGCTTTTCTTGTTAACCTCCTTTGATTTTCAACAAACCTACATACATCTGTTGTCCTTCAAATCAGAAGATAGTCCTTTTAAAGATTTAGAGAAAAAAATGAAACTTTTGGTAAGGTATGGCCACCAGCCACACCCTGACTCTACTGGTGCCACGTCCATTTCAATCAGACAGCTATATCTCAGGGATGCTTCAGCCAATCATTACAAAATTTGGCTCACTGATGTAGGACTGAACCACAGAGAGACCCTCCAAACTTCGTGTCGATCGGTCAATCGGGAGCGCTACGCCACTGTCTATATACATCTAAGACCCACCTAGGCTCATTGAGCTAAAACGAGTTACCAGAAGGTGTCTACTGATCTCAGTCATCTTACCCACAGCAGCGGATGGCTCAGTGTGCTAATCCTGTGTGCCTGTAATCAGAGGATCGCCGGTTCGAACCCAGCTTAGTATTTTTGTATTTCAGCTAGGTATCCTGATGTGCACAGTGTACTCTCTGATGTTGACTGGCCTGTTACACCTGCACTAAAAGCATCTCCATCCTAATGTCTGCCTACTACTGAGACCGTCCAGCTCTGTCCTACATCTCCTATCCTGTTATGGCAGTCTAATTCTGTCTGACTTTCTACTGCCCTGGCCGCCGGTTCACTGCCGTTATTCCTCTACTGTCCGACCAGTCCGATCGTCCTGCGCTTTGGACCCTTTCGTAACTGCCTGCAGTTTCTAGTTAAGGGTCCAAAGCACGTAGTGCTATGGAACCTTATTGTTTTTGTTAGGATTATTATTATTTTTATTATTTTTCTTCCCTAAAACTGAATGCCCAGCCTAAACCGTAAGTCCTAGGCTGACCAAATTTGGTCGGATGATTGGAATTCCTACCCACTACTCAGGTTGTCCGACCCGTCCGACTCAGCCAGAGGGGGGCGCCGTAGCGCCCCCCAACACGTTTCGGTCGATATCTCCTGTCCTGTTTGTCCTACAGTCGAAATTCTTGTTTCTGCTGATACAGACGGCCATGCTCTACCAAAAAGTCAATGGGACCATAAAGCTCCGCCTACTTAGATTTTTTGCTAATTTGCATATTTTGCAAATACTACTTATCTCTTAAAGTCCTAGCTTGTCCTACCAAGTCAGACAATTGAGGTGTCAAACGAATCAGAACTGTGAGCTGATCAAGAATCATCCACAAATTTCAGACTTTGCTATGTCCTACGGCCATTAGCCACGCCCAAACAATGTCCATATTTGTCCCATTTTGGTCTGATGGCTATAACTTGGCCGTGCCTTGGCCTACCTTGACCAAATTTGATATCCTACCTCCCTACACCATTCTGGGGACACGTTCCAGGGCGGGCTGCATTTCGTCCATAGGGGGCGCTACAATGAAAAACTACCAATATCTTCTGACTGCCTTGGCCAATCGAACTGAAATTTGGAAGGTATGTACTAGGACGCAGCCTGAGGTCAGTCACATACAATGGTAGTCATGAGTCCTGAAACAGTGGCCGCCATCGACCAATCAAAATCAAGCAGCAATTTGACTGGCTTAATGATGACCAATCCAAATCAAATTTAACTGGTACATTTGTCCTCTGACCCTTAGCCCACCCTGTAAAGGACATCTCATTAGGCCAGATGGGGGCGTGACAGCACCCCCATCTGCATTTCTGCCTATTTCTCCAGAACTGCCAAGCCTACACTTAAATTTTATTGCCAGTCCAATTTATTATGTCCTGAAGAATCCAACTGCATATAGAACTTGGTTCTCCATCTTTGCATTTTTACATGATTTATATTTCTCTGAATACAGGTCATTTCATTGACCTCCTGGGATTTTCACCACACCTACATAAGTCTGTTGTCATTTAAATCAAGAGACAGTCCTTTTAAAGACTTAGGGAAAAAACATAAACTTTCGGTAAGGTACGGCCACCAGGCACACCCTGACTGTACTGCTGCCTTTCCCATTTCGATCAGACAGCTATATCTTAGGGATGCTTCAGCCAATCATTACCAAATATCTCTCTTTAATAAAGGGCTGTACCGCAGAGATACCCTCCAAATTTCGTGTCGATCGGTCAAATAGGTGTGCTACTTTCACTGTCTAAATGTGTCTAAAATTCACCTATGCTCATTTAGCTAAAATGAGTAACCAGATCAGGTAGGAAGGTGTCTACCAATCTCACACATTTTAACCACAACAACGGGTGGCTCAGTGGGCTAAACTTGTATGCTTGTAATCAGAGGGTCGCAGGTTCGAACCCAGCTTCGGTGGGTACTCAAGCTAAGCAGCCCGATGTGCACAGCATACCCTCCGTGAAGTGAGCTTGGGAGACGTGAAGGCATTTTCCCAACGAGGATCAATGAAGCTTCTATTATTGTTAATTTAGATGTGCTCAGGCACTACTCCAGAGGGTTGAACAATAATTATTTTTCTTCCCTAAAACTGAATGCCCAGCCTAAACCGTAAGTCCTAGACTGACCAAATTTGGCAACAAGATTCCTATTACTACCCACTACTCAGTCCCACTGACCCGTCCCAGTCAGTCAGATGGGGGCGCTACAGCACCCCGATTTGCATTTCTGCCTATATCTCCAGACCTGTCAAGCCTACAGTTGAAATTTATTGCCAGTCCAATTCACTATGTCCTGACGAATCAAACTGCATATAGATCTTGGTTCTACATCTTTGCCTTCTTGCATGATTTACAGATGTTTTGAAAACAGGTTTTTTTGTTAACCTCCTAGGATTTTCGACTAACATCCATAAATCTGGTGTCATTCAAATCAGGAGACAGTCCTTTTAAAGATTTACAGAAAAATCTTAAACTTTCGGTAAGATACAGCCACCAGCCACACCCTGACTGTACTGGTGCCTCGCCCATTTCAATCAGCCAGCTATATCTCAGGGATGCTTCAGCCAATCATTACAAAATTTGGCTCACTGATGTAGGACTGAACCACAGAGAGACCCTCCAAACTTCGTGTCAATCGGTCAATCAGGAGCGCTAAGCCACTGTCTATATACATCTAAGACCCACCTAGGCTCATTGAGGTACAATGAGTTTCCAGATCAGGTAGGAAGGTGTCCAGCGATCTCTCCAGTTTTACCAACAGCAGCGGGTGGCTCAGTGGGCTAAACTTGTATGCTTATAATCAGAGGGTCGCAGGTTCGAACCCAGCTTAGGTGGGTCCTCGAGCTAGGCAGCCCGATGTGCACAGCATGCTCTCCGTAAAGTGAGCTGGGGATATGTAAAGGCGTTTTCCACATGAAGGTCAATGAAGCTTCTATTTTTGTTATTAACCGAGCCATTAAGACAGGCTTATGCACTACTCCGGAGGGTTCGATTATAATTATTTTTCTTCCCTAAAACTGAATGCCCAGCCTAAACCGTAAGTCCTAGGCCGACCAAATTTGGCAATAAGATTCCTATTGCTACCCACTACTTAGCCTCTCCGACCCATCCCAGTCAGTCAGAGGGGGGCGCCGTTGCGCCCCACAACATGTTTTGGTCGATATCTCCTGACCTACTTGTTCTACACTTAAATTTTATTGTCAGTCAAATTCACAATGTCATGCCAAATCCAGGAACATATATAGTCATATCTCATTAGACCTACGCTGAATCTCCATCATGTTATGGCTGACTAATTCTTTCTGACTTTCTACTACCATGGCCGCCGGATCTCTGCCCTTATTCCTCTACTGTCCTACCAGTCCGATCATCCTACGCTTTGGACCCTTTCGTAACTGCTTGCAGTTTCTAGTTTTTATTATTTTTCTTCCGTAAAACTGAATGCCCAGCCTAAACCGTAAGTCCTAGGCCGACCAAATTTGGTAGGATGGTTGGAATTCCTACCCACTACTCAGGTTGTCCGACCCGTCTGACTCAGCCAATGGGGGGCGCCGTAGCGCCCCCCAACATGTTTTGGTCGATATCTCCTGTCCTGTTTGTCCTACAACCGAAATTCTTTTTTCTGCTGATACAGACAGCCGTGCCCTACCAAAAAGTCAATGGGGCCATGAAGCTCCGCCTACGTAGATTTTTTGCTAATTTGCATAATTTGCAAATCTTACTTTTCCTTACAGTCCAAGCTTGTCCTACCAAGTCAGACAAATGAGGTGTCAAACGAATCACAACTCTGAGCTGATCAAGAATCATCCACAAATTTCAGACATTTCTATGTCCTACGGCCATTAGCCACGACCAAACAATGTCCAAAATTGGCCCGTTTTGGTCTGACTGCTATAACTTGGCCGTGCCTTGGCATACCTTGACCAAATTTGAAAGGCTATCTCTGGACACCATTCTGGGGACATGTTCCGAGGCGGGCGGCATTTCGTCCATAGGGGGCGCTACAACTAAAATCTGCCAATATCTCCTGACTGCCTTGGCCAATCCAACTGAAATTTGGGATATTTGTACTAGCACCCAGCCTGAGGTCAGTCACCTACAATGGCAGTCATCAGTCCTTAAAGAGTGGCTGCCATCGGCCAATCAAAATCAAGCAGCTATTTGACAGGCTTAACGATGAGCAATCCAAATCAAATTTCGGTGGTATATTTGTCCTCTGGCCCTCAGCCCTCCCTGTAAAGGACACCTCACTTGGCCAGATGGGGGCCAGATATGTGCCTAAGACCCACCTAGGCTCATTGAGCTAAAACAAGTTACCAGATCAGGTAGGAAGGTGTCTACCGATCTCACCCGTTTTAAGCACAGCAACGGGTGGCTCAGTGGGCTAAACTTGTATGCTTGTAATCAGAGGGTCGCAGGTTCGAACCCAGCTTCGGCGGGTACTCGAGCTAGGCAGCCCGATGTGCACAGCATACCCTCCGTGAAGTGAGCTGTGGAGACGTAAAGGCGTTTTCCCCACGAGGATCAATGAAGCTTCTATTATTGTTAATTCAGACGTGCTCAGGCACTACTCCAGAGGGTTGAACAATAATTATTTTTCTTCCCTAAAACTGAATGCCCAGCCTAAACCGTAAGTCCTAGACTGACCAAATTTGGCAACAAGATTCCTATTCCTACCCACTACTCAGTCCCACTGACCCGTCCCAGTCAGTCAGATGGGGGCGCTACAGCACCCCGATTTGCATTTCTGCCTATATCTCCAGACCTGTCAAGCCTACAGTTGAAATTTATTGCCAGTCCAATTCACTATGTCATGACGAATCCAACTGCATATAGAACTTGGTTCTCCATCTTTGCCTTCTTGCATGATTTATAGTTGTTTGAAAACAGGAATATTTTGTTAACCTCCTAGGATTTTCGCCTAACATACATAAATCTGGTGTCATTCAAATCAGTAGACAGTCCTTTTAAAGATTTAGAGAAAAAACTTAAACTTTTGGTAAGATACAGCCACCAGCCACACCCTGACTGTACTGGTGCCTCGTCCATTTCAATCAGACAGATATATCTCAGGGCTGCTTCAGCGAATCATTAAAAAATTTGGCTCACTGATGTAGGACTGTACCGCAGAGATAACCTCCAAATTTCGTGTCGATCGGTCAATCGGGAGCGCAACGCCACTGTCTATATACATCTAAGACCAACCTAGGCTCATTGAGCTAAAACGAGTTGCCAGATCAGGTTGGAAGGTGTCTACTGATCTCACCCATCTTACCATCAGCAGTGGGTGGCTCAGTGGGCTAAACTTGTGTGCTTGTAATCAGAGGGTCGCCAGTTCGAACCCAGCTTTGGTGGGTACTTGAGCTAGGCATCCGAACAGTTGTCTGCCCTTCGTGCACAGTGTACTCTCTGCAAAGGAAGTTCAGAGAGACGTAAAGGCATTTTCCCCATGAGGATCAGTGAAGTACCTTTATTATTTTTCTTCCCAAGAACTGAATGCCTAGCCTAAACCATAAGTCTTAGGCAGACCATATTTGGCACAAAGATGCCTATTCCTACCCACTACTCAGATTGTCCGACCCGTCAGTCTCAGCCAGAGTGACTTTCCGGTTGATATCCCCTGTCCTGTTTGTCCTACAATCGAAATTCTTTTGTCTGCTGATACAGCCATGCCCTACCAGACAGCTATATCTCAGGCATGCTTCAGCCAATCATTACCAAATTTCTCTCACTAATGTAGCACTGTACTGCAGACAGACCCTCCAAATTTCCTGGTGATCGTTCAAATGGGGGCGCTATGGCCACTGTCTATATATGTCAAAGACCTGCCTTGGCTAATTCAGCTGAAATGTCCTTATTTCTCATAAAACCTTCAAAGAATTATCTTTCTCTTCATCTGCCTACAGGTTTTTAATTGACTGTTATTATCCTGCCATTTCACTCTTAGAAAGACTTCAATGATGCTTCAGCTTGTGTGGACTAGAACAATTTCAATGTTTCAATAAATTGGCCAGCAGGTGGAGTCAGTGCTCCATTAACCAGTGCCATTCAGTACTTTCAGGCCTTCTCATGTCTAAATGAACAGCCTAGAAAAAAAAACAAAGTATGATATTATTACTGTTGCATGCAGCAGTTTCCCAGCTTGGCACTGTTGTTAAGAATATGCAACACAGCCTATGTTCACACAGCCAGTACAACCAAACTTTAACTTGTAAGTAAACTTTCCACATCAGGTATGAAGGCGCCTATTTCTACCAACTACTCAGACCATCAGACCCAAACCAAACATTCAGTTAGGCTCAGGTACTCCACCACACAATCTCCATCCTCATTCCTACCTACCTATCAGACTATCACACCAAAACCAGACATTCAGTCAGGCTCAGATACTGCACCACACAGTTCTACATTATTTCCTACTACCTTCTACTGACCTGTTAGACCAAGACTCAACAATCTCCATCATGTTTTCTACCTACTACTCAGAGCATCAGACCAAAACCAGACATTCCGTTGGACTGCATGACACCACAGATGTCTACATATGGTCCTATATCTCCTGACTAGATATGCCTAGACTTATCAATCTCCATTCTTTCCCAGAAGTGCTTAGTATTGTTTGACTTTTCCATACATTGGCGAGTGGCTCAGACGTGGTCAGCAATCCATTTTTTGTGCTTTCAAAAATGCCATTCTATAGTCATACACTTTCCTTTTGATATTTTCTACTATAAATGTAGGTTTGTTTTTTAACATGATGCATCACAAGTGACTCAGATGCATGTGCTCTGTTCCATGTTTTCCATGAAGTCCTTCAAGATGTACAGACAGTGCAATTAATCCTGGGATTTTGTGTGAATGATATAGTTTTGGCTCTTGGTAGTCTTACACTACATCACCGTGCCCGCTAGCATTTTTAAACATAGGACTACTGCTGCATACTTGGGCTACTTTTGCTAATGGGACTAGTCACCCTGAAACACCAGACCATATTGCAGGCTAGTATAAGTTGCAGCTACTTACCGTCAAATGTCATTATAGTCCAGTCGGTCTTTTTCTTAATGTTGAGCACAGCATTGAAATACTTGTCATATGTGAATCATCTTACTATGTATGCATGTTGAAATGGAGGAACCAGACTGGACCAACCCTAGTTGAAAAGCATTCTCAGTTTCATAGGTGTACTCATCATGCTTAAGAATGACAACAATAATACTGGTTATCATACTTATTCTTTATGAAAGGCAAACCACATAACACAATAAACATCAGAAAATTTCAAGAGACTACATCGGTCTTACAAATTCATGCTTGTGCTAATGTTTGTGGGGTCTCCTGAGGTACGTCATAGTCACAACAGTGGATGCAGCACAGCTGACATAATATTCCATGTATGAGGATAAAATCATTACTAAATGAACAGTCTAGAAATAAAGTGCAATTGTGCCATTTGCAACATGGTGACATACATACAAGTGACCTTACTACACGTTAGTGCAAGTAAACACAGGAATTCTGCAATATGTCCCCAAGTAGAAACATCTTAGGAGACATGACTAATGCTTTGGTATTGCAGAGTAAAAGTGAAAAGAAATAAATGAATACACAATGAAACCGAGATATACAATAGTTGAAACATTGACATATGAAACATTGATAGATAAAAATTGTTAAAAAAAAATGACATATACAATACACATTGAAATTTTAATATTGTCTCGCAATATTTCATAGTCTCAAAGCGCTTTATGGCATCCCTGCCCAAAGCCCACAGTGAGCAAGCCAGAGGCAACAGTGGCAAGGAAAAACTCCCTAGAAGGAAGAAACCTTATGAGGAGCCAGACTCAGAGCCCATCCTCCTGGGGCCGGCAGGGAAAGTCAGTCATAATTCACATTTTTCCAGTTTTCGCATTTGAGATGCAAGCAGAGGGCAGGCAGTTGATGGTAGGCAAGTGCTGGAGCTGTGCCAGATGGCGGGGCAAACAGTAGTACGGCAGCAGGGCAGAGGGGGAAGACATCACAGGCAGAAGGGCAGAAGAATAGAACCACAAGAAATAAAACTGGCACACCATAACAAGAAACATATAGGAGCATGACACATTATAATCAAGGTAGCCTGGGTGTCATTCTATAGTGTTTGGAGATTATGTGTGGCAGGGTTCACTACGGGTATCAGTGCTCAATTGAGGAGGTTTGTGCGCACTGCACACTAGGCCTGAGTCCTGCACACACGGCTTGGCTTATTGGCAGAAAGAGCGAAGGGAGACGATGCAGTGGCCATGGGGTCAGTGACATCGACAGCAGGCACTGGAAAAAACAGGAAACATGCATGTCAGTGAACAAGAGACTGACAGTTGCAAAGTCAGACTACTTCAGAGAAGAAGTAGCCTTGGAAAGAGGAAAACTCACAAGGGCAAGCAATCTTCTGGTCAAGTAGCAGGGAGTGCGATGTGTTATGGGAACTTCATGTAGTGGGCATGGAGTCAGCAACATCAGTAACACGTGAAGTGAAACTGGCTCAGAAAGAAGAGTGGATAATGCAGTAGCCTATAGGCTGCATAGATAGACGATTGGCAGCAGGCAGAGATGGTGATATGCAAGCAACATTTATACAAAGGTCCCTTGGGTTGATATTCATGGTGGTAGATGATGATTTTGCAATGGTGACCTGAGGAGATTCACACAAAAAGTCAGGTTAAAAATCTGGAACGCCAGGACATACCAGATGATTTTGACAATGTTCAGCTGGCTAATGTGTCAGGTTTTGTACCATGAACTGTGGTGGAATATCTACGACAATGACAGTAAGGGAGACACTGTGAATCATGCACCTTTCCTATGCCCACTCGGTTATGCACAGCCACTGCGTCTAGATGAATATTGTTGGCGACAAACTGCCCAGCTTTTCCAGTTTCTTCCTCGCACTTCCATATGTATGACTGCATTCCATGTTACTTGCTTGTAGCTTTATCATCAACTGTAGTATAACAAAACCACACACAAAATGAAGTCCAGCCTAGAGACTGCATCACATACTTTATGACAATACAGGAAAAGCAGACCTACATCCAATGTTTCCTTCCATTAGTCTGAAACTTTTCTGTAAGACATTACACAGACAGATGACTATAAGGGCTTACCGTGGCCTACGGATGTCTGTGGTCATTTGCCCTTGAGGGCTCCAGACAAGGTTTGCCAAGGGGTGAAAGGAATCTTCAGGTGGTGGCCATGGGGTGAGTGATGTAAACAGCAGACACTGGAAAGAGAGAAAAAACAGAAATTTGCATGTCAGTTAGGCAAATATTAACAGTGGCCAAGTAAAAGTGCCTCAAAGAGGAAGAAACCTTCGGAAGAGGCAAACTCACATATCCAGCCCAGCATACTCTGGCCAGGTTGCAGGCAGCATGATGCATTACTGTCCCAATCTGATGCCATAAGAAGTGCAGAGGGTGATCTGGCTTAAGGTGGGGAGCATACACAGATGGCTGGTGGCAGGCAGAGGTGGACATAGGTAGGGAACATGCATGCAAACGTGCACACAAGGTCCCTTAGCTTGATCCTGAGTGCCACATGATGATTGTACATTGGTAGTCTTGGGAAATTAGTAGGAAGAGAGACTACAAATAAACAAAAATGGTTTGAACAAAAATGTTTGCCGCTGGGGCTGAGTCGGGGGGGCGAGGAATGCTGCATTCCATTTATGTTGGAGGTCAGAACTGGAAATGTCAGGCTGCTTTACACATAAAACTTTGTAGTGACCACAGATAAGTTGTGCATGTTGTCACTTCCAGAAACACAGAAACAGTGTCCTGACAGCAAATGGAACGCACTACAACAGGGGTGTCAAACTCTAGTCCTGGAGGACCGGAGCTCTGTCTAACTCAGTTGTTTCCGTTCCACCACAAAAGATTCAGTTCAAGAGTGACGTGTTAATTAGAACAAGGAGTTGAATCAGGTGTGTTAAATGAGAGGAAACTCAAAAATGTGCAGGGCTTCGGCCCTCCAGGACTGGAGCTTGACACCCCTGCACTAGAAGATTAACACAAATGACAATGTCCCCCCCTGACCCAGCCCCCTAACCTCACCCCTGTGCCAGCCACCACAAGCTTAGGCCCAGCCCCAGTAGACCCCTCCCCAGAAAACTCAGTCCATCACAAATTTTATTATCAGTTTGCATCCAATTTTACAGACAATGTAGGACAACACATTCGTGGTGGCTAAAATATGTCGGCATTACAGAAACACAGATACCGTTTTTGACAATGTCCTTCGCATACACATGATCAATCAAAGTGCCGTTCCCAGTGGTCGCGTCTTTCACAAGTTGAGCATACCCATGTTCCTCCATAAAAGTGGCGATCGTACTTCCCGTGAAAAGATTCTCATTAAAATCTCCCATGATGATTTTCCCTCCTTCCATGCTGTCCATGAGAGCGATCAACTGCATCAGATTCTTCTGAAAGATTGACAAAGTATAAGAGGGTGGTCTGTATAGTACAGAGACTGTTGTTTTCAGTAGGCCCACATTGAACTGGAGACACTCAATGTTGACACACTGCAAATCAACAACGCTACAGTTGGTATGTTCTTTATAATACACGCCCACACCACCATGCTGTTGGTTCTTCAGTTCGGCAAAGACTGAATCATGACAGTCATATGCGAGATGTCTCCGTTTCCCATAGAATGAAAATCCACTCAGGTGTACCTCTTCTGTGTCTTCCTCTGAATTTAACCACGTCTCTGTCAAGCAGATGATATCGGCTTCCATATACCTTCCGTCTTGCTTTACGTCATCCAGGTGACATGCGAGTCCTTGAACATTGTGGAGGAGAATTCTGCATAATGATGGCACTTCTGTGACAGGTTCAATAAAAGCAGGCATGCTTCGCATTGCACTCTCAATGTCCTGTTTTGCGTATATAACACTTTCCTTGAAGTCTTCTATTATGAGGCCTTCCAGAGAAGTCACACGGCTTAACGCTACGTATGCCTGTCCAGCTGCAAATATCTTCTTCAGCGATACAACAGCATTATCCACAGTCAGACCTTGTACTTTGTGTACCGTGCAAGCCCATGCTAATCTCAATGGAAACTGACGTCGTGCTGCACCGCTGTTACCCACTCTCTCCTCCTCTGGTTTGATTTGTGTCGCTCTGTCCAACCCTTTGATTAAGCACGGCTTCTTTGCTCTGAGTGACTTACCAGCTGCTTCATTGTCAAACGTGACGTATATTTCGAATGGGAAATCGTCCTCAGTACCAAAGCACACCTCACTTACCGTACCAAATGCACCATTCACCAGGCCGTCTGAAACGTCAATGTTTTTCAGCAGCATTACCCGCGCGTTAACACCTACGTGAAGCGTTTCTGACAGACACGTCCTGTAAACTTGTGTGTGATGTCTAGCTTTCCTTTGCAGTCGGCCAGTTGCAGCGACCCTTTCAAAGTCCTGAGCGTGAATGATGACCGGGTCTGAGCATACCTTCTGCAGCATGCGATGGTTATGCAGATCGGCTTCATCATTAGTCGCATAGATATGAAGGGCAGTACTGTCTTGTCCTTGGTCTGTCACACGTCGTTTCAGCATAGCAATGTCTTCCTCTAGCATTGCATCACCCCTTTTGCGTTTCCTTAGCCGATTCAGCAACTGTGCAAAATCCAAATCTTTCTGTCTCATGATGTCCGTCAGCTCCACTGAAGCAAAATGATTCTGCCATAGATTGACACCTTTAGTCTCAGCATACAAAGGTTTCCCTTTCACAGGACAAAGCTGGTAGAAATCTCCAACGGCAACTATTGAGACGTTACCAAAAGCAGAATAATCTCCAGTTTGCTTGATTTGTCTCAATCTTCCATGAATATACGAAAGCAGTTTGTGATCGACCATTGAAATCTCATCTATAATCAATATCTGCAGGTTTCCCAGTTCAGCTCTCAATGAATTTATCTTCTCATCTCCAAGTGGTTGATAGGGCAGCTTCACATCTGTCACAATGTGGAAACAGGCGTGTATCGTCGCAGCACTGATGTTGTATGCACTAACCCCAGTCGGAGCAGTCAGCAACACGTGCCTCTCATCCGGGTTATATGACAACTTTGACAAGATACGAGATGCCTCATAATGTACTGCTTTGATCAAGACAGACTTGCCCACACCTCCAGGTCCAGATATAAATACATGAAATGCTTCTGGATTTTCACCACGTGTCTTCTGTAAACACCAGCTTCTTATTTTGTAAAAGATCTCAGACTGCTTCTTGTTCAGTGAGCGAAGCAAAGCCAGCGCTTCCTGCCTTGACATACCACAAGGATTGTCCTGGAACATATGGCGACTCGGTCTCGGTAACAAATCTGGTATCTCATCATGGTGTTCGCTCATTTCTGGCGTTACATGGGATTTGCTGGCGAGGCACTCCAACCGTTCACATTCAGTCTCTGGACAGATCAGTGCCCATGCATCTTCCATTACACCATGCAACTGTAGATCTTCCTCAGCTTTGTCTATCACATCCGCTTCCTTTTCAAAACTTGCCATATTTGAGTCGACGACCCGTTTCACCGAATGTAATTCATCACCGAAAAACTTCACAAAGCCAGTCTCGTAGAAGTCCTGGTAACTGCCAAAAGGAGGTGGTTTTAGTTGGCCATCAAAATAATGTGGTAGGAACAGCTGCAAAATGCTTTGATGGTATTTCTCTGGGTCCTTTGTGGGCGAAAAACGAGCATACCGAACAACAGCTGCATCTGTGCGTGTCCTTTTCTTCATGAATCCTAATTTCCTGTCCAACTCTATACTGCCAGCAGACGAGCGCTCAGATTTTGATAAAATTCTGTATTCAGAAGCAAATCTCGCCAGGCACATTTCTGAAAAGTCTTCAGTTTTTGGTCTGCCTTTATATCTGTCAGTGATACTGTTCATCCAAATGTTCTGCTCATCCTCCTCCTCACACTCTGCTTTCTTCCGTATGACATGTAGTGGAAGACTCATTCTCACCACATGCTCTCCAGTTGGGATGAACTGCACCTTGCGTGATCCCTCTTTCAACCTCATGTTAGTCAGACGATACACACTTTCCTGAGCTGAAACTTCACGATTATGCAGAAACACACTGCCCAGTTGTCGAAGAGCTTCTTTCGCATCAAGGTTGCCTTGCTGGGAGGCCTCTTTCTGAGCATTTGCCAGGAGCAGTCCCATCTCTCTCTCAGCTTTGGAAATGTAGGAGATGATGTATACAATACATGAATATGCATCAACCACAAACTGAATGTCCATGTTTGCATTCCAACAGCGTAGAAGGTCTCTGTTATATTGGTTCACCCAGACTTCACATGGTCTTCTCTTCAGAACGATGCTAGTGTTCTTTGTTAGTCTCGAGTAAGCGGCTTCAAATACTTCCTGATTTAGATGAATTGCATCAAACAAAGAATCAACAGAGTCATACTTGGCCTCAGTGTTCAGCAGAGCGTGCTTCACTTTCTTCATGATGGCCGCTGCTACTTCTTTTTTGAGGTGTTTTCCATCTGTCTCAGCATTTCCAAGTTTGTGTGATGACAGAAATGTCCTGTTACTTGGTGGACGTGGGAAATTAAATCTACAAGTTGTCCCTTTTTTCTTGCATGTTTTCGAGTGTCTCTTACTATGTTGCTGTACACTACATATGATTTCATGCATTTCATCGTCATCCTCGGGCATTTCACATGTCACAAACCGATCAATGAAAGCTGCTACTTCGTCGTCCTCATCTTTACCAACCTTTGGTGCATCTTCCACCCAGAACAAACAGTGAGTGTGAGGTGATCCCCGTTGCTGAAATTCTACTCTGTAGAAGTAGTCAACTATTTTGCCAATGGGTTGCGCTTCTGACATGATCACATCTTTCAGGAAGCAGTGAAATCGATGATCAAACATTCTAGCGGCCGTCACGGGATTATTCTTCAACAAGGCACATCTTTCTGACCACTCTAGCTCGGCGCTTTGGGCATCAATACCATCTTGTTTGAAGATTACCGTCATCAGTTCCGTCCAGCGTAAATCGGCAGAGGAAAAGGAGCAAAACCATGTGGGAATACCAAGCTGTCTTACCATCGCAAACAAATCTTTCTGAACACTTTGCCAAAAAACAGGGGTGCCTCTGATGGGTCTCAGAAATTTGTAGCCTTCATCATAATTCAACATCCTTTGTAGAGACTCTGCGTTTGTCAAAGTTTCTGACGTGATGGTGCTTTTGTCCCAGACATCATACCCTTTTCTCAGAGCAATGGACACATTTGACACAACTTGCTGAAGCTCAGACAAATACTGCCCATAAAAAATATAGTCCAAGTTTTTTGCAAAACGTCCATCTGCATTAAGGATCCTTGTATTTAAATATCTCGACAATGTCAGTTTCTCATTCCTCCTCTCGTGAAAAGTGCCTGTGCCTTTTGGGAAAAGGACTGGAAAACATTTAGCCTCATTAGTCTCATCAGTCAAAAGCCTCACTGGATTGTTTCCTTCTGCGGGTGCCATAGCCATTATTCCGTCAAAGTGCTGATCCAGGATCTCTTGTGCTATGTCAACAGGTTGAAGGCACGTGTCCATATACATGCCATGTTGTTGTCTATCATGCAGAGTTTCATCCATGTCCTCATCTTCCATGTTATTTTCAACAGGCTCTTCATCATCATGTATGTCACTTACATCAGCAGGGACATCAGTTCTCTGTAGTGGATTAATCCAATCATTGTTGAACTGTACATCACTGTAAAATTTGTTATGCTCTCTAAGATACATCAAGGCCTTCTTTATCTTTTCTGGGTGCACAAATTCATATTTGTAGTGTCCTTTGTAAGTTAGCTTCCTCTTCAGCTTCACGCGAATCATAAGGTCATCATTGTTCACTCTCGGTAAAGCTTGGGCTACATTTGGAACGCTAGATGGGACGCAAGTCACCGGACCATGAACACCATTTTGTCCACCTTTTGGCAAAGACACAATCCTCATGAAAGGAATATGCATACCAATCAGATGCTGTTCTAGTGAATTTAAACATTGCAACTCAGTAGGGACTGGCTGTAAGGCTAGATTGTTTGTGACACTCTCAGCTGGAATTCTCCCATCAAGAATCTTTCTGTGACACGTGTAGCAAATCCACAATGAACCTGCAGGGCCCCTCAGATCACTACAGTTTTCAGAACAGGCATCTACACATTTATGCAAATATGTATCTGTGATACACCGCGATGCCACTAAAGCAATCCCTTCTGATTTTCTCCAGTATTCATCTTTCCTGCATATGACAACTTGATGTTTAAACAGCATTCGATGACACACTGAACAAATGTACACAGGTCCTGTATTAATTTTCTCTCTAAACTGTTCAATCACATGCCCAATATCCTTTCTTTTATCCTTCTCTTTCACCCGTTTTTCAATATTTCTGGTTTTTACTGCAGTAGCAAACTGGCTGTTTGTTTTGTATCTATCAATACTCGATTGCTTGACACATTCCCTGTGTTCAATGTCTACAGCATATTTATTGACACTCGCCTGCTTGACACGCTCCCTGTGTTCAATGTCCACAGCATATTTATTCACACTCGACTGCTTTAGACGTTCCCTGTGTTCAATGTCCACAGCATATTTATTCACACTCGACTGCTTTAGACGTTCCCTGTGTTCAATGTCCACGGCATATTTATTCACACTCGACTGCTTGAGACGTTCCCTGTGTTCAATGTCCACGGCATATTTATTCACACTCGACTGCTTCACACACTCCCTGTGTTCAATGTCCACAGCATATTTATTCACACTCGACTGCTTCACACACTCCCTGTGTTCAATGTCCACAGCATATTTATTCACACTTGACTGCTTGAGATGTTCCCTGTATTTAATATCTACAGCATATTTATTCACACCAGACTGCTTGACACGTTCCCTGTGTTCAACGTCTGTGGCATATTTATTGACACTCGACTGTCTCACACATTGCCTATGCTCAGCGTCTATGGCATACTTACAGATGCTTGACTGCTTCACATGATCTCTGTACACTTCATTCTCACGGTAGCGCTTTGTGCTTCTCTCAAGTTGTTCCTCCCTGTATACCTTACTTACTTCATACCGTCTTTTCTGTTGTTCCAGTCTCCGACGACACGATGAAGGCACATCAGAAGTGGCAATCTGAGAGCAGGTCGCAGCACAACCATCAGCATCACGCCTTTTCACACAAGTTACAGCCTCATAATGTGACTCATTACAATGTTTCAGATATATACCCATCTGATCACTACCACAACCAAGACACGTGTAGTACTTTAACCATCTGTCATCAGAGTATGTGAAAATATGCACACCAAGCAGATCGGCGGCAGCTTGAATCTCTACCTCAGATGCCCAAGTACCAACGTACTTCATCCGTGATGTGGCAACATACTGAGTGACGGAAGAGTGACCTTCTCTCAGACAAATGGCATACCTGGATTCATTTCTTAGTATGTGGGCAACAATAGCACACCTGATTTTCCTGTGTTCTCTCTCGCTTCCAGTTATAGCAAAAGCCAAAGACCTGAAAAAGCAGTTACCATCACCAGTGATAGGCATCGTTCTGCAAGGATCACCCATTGGAAACACTGCAGTCACGTCTACATGACCATGCTCGACGTACACCACACCTAGTTTACAGGACAGGCGTCTTTGCTGCTGCGTCGTCAATGGACTGAAGGAAAACTGCTCACTGTGCAGCTCACCGATAAAGACCACATCACCTTCATTACCAGCATAGACATCATCCTCACGCACTTCATCATCTGTCACATTCAGCCTTACCGTACCATATCCAGTCTCTGGTGTGCTGGTCAACTGGTCGAATCTGGTGACTGATGAGGAGTTACCTTCTGAATGCTGCTGCGGGATGCTTTCGATGGATACACTCACAGCTGTAATCTCAAACTGCTCCCCCGTTGCATCTAAAGACAGGCCCAGGATAGCAATGTGGTTCAACAAAGAGTCTAGGCTAGAGTGGTAAGCCAGTATGCTTCTGCCCAAAGCTTCGCTTGTGCCATCTTCCCGTCGGGAATGCGAGTCGATCACCACATACCATGACCCTTGCTTAATGAGAGCACAGGTATTGACTTTTATGGTAAAAAGACATGCATCAAACCGTGAGAATACTCTTCTTACCGCTTCATCAGGCGACATAAGAACGTCACGCATATCTCCATACTCACTCACACCAAACAATCCAACAAACATGTCATCGTGGTACTTTATTTCAAATGTAACACCATTCAATGTGTACTCTGTTGGTAGATCTCTGACCAACAGATACCCAGAAGCATCTCGAATTCTCCCAGCGTCTCTGATGGTACTGTAGAGGTCGTCTCCGTTCAGCAGCACTTGATCAAGGTCTGTGACCGACCAGCTTAAGACATTCTTTATTTTACACATCAGTATAGCCATCAAACTATTAGCCACACACTGTTTGTTACCATTGATTCCAAATCGTTGGTCTCCTTGATGAAATGAGCCTCTCACTGTAGGTGCCTGAGGAAAATGAGGAGATACACTGATAGTTACAGGGTTCACATGCTGTTGCTGATCCAGGGTTAGGTAATCGTTTGGCCCTGCCGGGGTACTTTTCATCTCAAGTTTGCAACCGGGTAGGCAATCAAGTTTCACATCAAGTTTCACATCAAGTTTCAAATCAAGGGGGTCCGTCACAAGAACAGCCTTTCTTTTGTGAGGGGGCTGCGGTACCTCATCCGTCGGCGCCTTTCCTTCACCAGGGGAAGGAGAAGACCTACAAAACTTGTCAACAGTCCTGCAAATGGCACCCATAGCGGGAACCCGGTGGTCATGGCTAGTCGGCAAAGTCGCAGTCATCACCATTTTGGTATTCCGAGAGGGGGGAAATGGGTTAACCCCGTCATCAGTCACAGCCATGACAGACACAGGCCGCGACTGTGCGGCCTGGTCAGGTTGTTGGTCGTGGCTCGTCCGCCGAGTCGCAGTCATCACCATTTTGGTATTCCGGTAGGGGGGAAATGGATTAACCCCGTCATCAGTCCTAGCCACGACATGGATGGCAGCAGCAGCGGGATCAGGCTGTTGGTTGTGGCTCGTCAGATTAGTCACGGTCAACTCCATTTTGGGTCGGGGAAAAGGGCATACCCCGTCAACAGTCTCAGCCACAACATCGCTACAAGTAGCTAGACGCCTATCCATTAGCCTCTTCTTCGCTGCTGCTGAACGCCGGGATGCCTTGGTGCGAGGCATCTACAGATGAACAGGAGGGAGAAAAAAAAAAAGAAAAAATACAAAACACCTCCTTCCAACTTTACTTTGCAGTCATAATGTCAAATGCATATACATGGATGTGTTTTGTCAGGAGTGGTTCCAATGGTGGTCTTCTGTGAGACTGTACACCAACAACGTTCTGCCCTGTTTATACTACTTAACCTATAATACATCTGTCTCACATGACTTGATTTTTTAAAACAGACAGAAAACACTACAACAGATAAGTCACACTGCCAAACATCCATATCACACACATCAGCAAGTTTTGCCTCAACACCCAGTGACCTAAATGTTTCACATGTATGCCGATTTGTCCCGTCAATCTAATAGAATTTATTGAAAGACCTACAGATTCCTAATCCCATCGATACAAATACACTTTGGCTGCTTAACATTAGTATCGTGGCCATTTCTCATATTGTGTGACAGCTTCTCTGTCACTACACATCCAATGTCTATGCAACACACAATGGCACAGCTGTTTCATGTTAAGCAGTAAGATAATTACCATTAGAATACTACGATTCTACTGCTATAGCAAATATATGCAGTAAAATAATATGTCATGAACAAGCAATGCAGGGTTCAAGTGCACAAAGCATACCTCCTATCACTTTGTCTTCGAGTGTGTTAGTCCACCAGAAATCTGCAGAGAAAAAAGACAAGCAAGTTTCTTTGCGTCAACATTTCCCACCAGTCATCTTTATTGAAAACATGTAAACTTGACATGCCTTTTAAGGTCATTCAAGCTGATTGACCTAAGCTAAAACATAATTGGCGATAAAGACATCGGCTTCAAAATATTCACCTTTGATGCGACAGCTCTTCAAAGTCTACAAAGACAACATGCATCAGTTAATGACTGACGTGCATTTATTGTACAAGCATTTCATTAGTATACACAGCAGTGTGATAAACTTCCCATACACATACAGAAACATTTTCCACTGTACCAATCATAGCAGTGTGGTTGGTATGAACTTTATCAACAAGTGTAACTAGTAATAAAAGTTTTAAAAAAGGATAAATTAGGTTCTCACCAAGATCTAGCCACAGCAGTCAAATTGACAAAAGTGCAGTGAACAAACATGGCTGGGACGTTATGCAGCCACACAGATTTGTTTCACGCTGGTTAGGGCTGCATGATATTGTGTGGGGGGGGGGAACACAATATTTATTCTCTCTGCGATGTATATCGCAATATTAAGATTTAAAAAAAAAATCTAATTAGTTCAACAGCTCTTTTGGTATGAGTAACCATTATAGAAAGATTGAGCTGATTTTGCCCAAATATAATGGTAATGATAACCTAATCAGTACTAAACAAAGCATGAGCATTAAACTAAGGAAGCTTATTGCATATACAAGTTAACATGAGTGATGAAATAGATCAAACAGAACAGTTTAATGTCCAATTAAACCTTTTTTATAGCCACAGTGAACATAATGGTGATTTCATGTCAAATCACACTTTTGGACCTTGTCGTCATGGATTTCAATGACACTTGGCATGGTGATTTGATCAGATAATCAAGTCATGAAACTGAAATTGGGCATGTCTTGGATTAATATTGAGGCACACTTAAAGTTTTAACTTTGCTCTCTGCTCTCTGTATCGTGCATGGCGGAGTGCTGCTCCGATGCATGCACACATACACGAGCACATTCCCACCAGCGGACAGAGAGCGCACATCAGGAAATATGTTGCATCAACCACCTGAAAAGCAGACAGACATCTCATAAAATAAACGTTCTGGTGATTAGTTCAGTTGTTATATTGACTGCTGTCCATAAACACCATGAATCCTGTTGGTGTCCGTCTGCCCCCCCCAAAAAAAGCTAACAGCATTGTGAGGAATTGTGGTTTTGATACACATTTCAGATAAGTAATCGTATCTCAGAAACAACTCAAAATCAAATTTTCCGGAGATGTTCATGACATTATGAGCTAACTGCAGTCAAAAAAATCATCAATTTTGAAGTAGGTCTTTTTTGGTATTGAATGCCTAATATTTTAATCAGTTATATGGGGATGGCATATAAATTTGCTCAATTTATAGAGCTGGACATTAGCTTTAAAACAATGAGTACCATTTCTGTGTAGCTTACATTAAGGAAAATGTACGCAGTCAAAGTCATACTCCACCCCCCCCGAAAAAAGTTAAAACTGTTTAAAATGTCTCAATAGTGATCCAAGACACTCCCAATTTCAGTTTCACGAGTCACTCATCTGACCAAACCAGCATGCCAAATTTCATTGAAATCCGTGATGAGGAGGTCCAAAACTGATGATCTGACATGGAATGACCAATAACAAACAAAACTTAAAAATACAGACTTAAAAATTATCACCTACAAGAGACCATTGTTCCACACACTTAAATTTTACATATGTTGACTTTGGAAAACATTATTGCAGAACAAGCAACCAGAATGTCTCACAAACAATACGAACATTTAGCATGCTAATTTCGGAAACTGCGCACATCTCTAAGCCGGCATGCTGCAGGCCACAAAACTCTCCGTAGTCTCAAATGACGAACGAGAAGTTAATTTAACTGCCATTTTCTGAAAAACAGTCTATTTACACTAGTGTCTATACGCAAGTCTTTATGCACTTCAATAAATATAGATATTTCAAAAGCAGGCTAATGTAGACACGTCCGCATCCAGTACTACTTTCTCTTAAAATAAAAATACAACATACACATAAAACTGTCGGTCACAAACCAAAAAACAACTTGTAATAAGAACGCGTATCTAACACGTATTTCACAACGGTAGTCGCTTACGTACCTCGGCAACTATGGCATTTATAAATCTACCACCGAACTCAAGATAAAAACAAACAACTTACAACAAAGTAACCTAAAAGCAGAATACACAATACCACCAACAAACTAGTAATAGATAGACCATTATATTCATACACAGGCTTACTGACTTGACCAGTAGTAAAATGCAGAGGATTAGCCTCCCTAGTGCACAGGCCAGGGCGTGGTCACTTCTGAGTAAAAAGAGTCCCTCTCCTTAGAACTAATGAAGTTAGTTGTTTACGCTAAATTCTACAAACTTTCTACAAACACACAGCAGCAAACCATCAACAAGTAAAAGCAGATTTGGCTGACAACATAACCCAACTCTTTAAGACACAAAACTAGTAAATTACTACTGCGACACTGACTAACCACTATAACAGTAATGCTTTGCGCACCGTTATGCTTTAAATTTGTGATTATAAAAAACATTTATCAAATTTTAATAACACAGAAGCATTTCGAGCATCAGCTACCTCTTTCAAAATACATTATTTTTTTTCCTTACCCCGATAACATCGGATTACATATACGCCTAACTTTAAACAGATACGTCTACCGTAATTATAAATGTTAAAACATAAAACTACGACATGCCACAGACACAGCGTTTAAAACACACTCTGCGCTTCTGCACCAAAATTAATCTTGAACACTTGCATGTGATTTACTGCTGCCAAATCCTTATAGGCTGCATTACAAAATGTATTACTTTAAAAGGCCTATATGAACGGGGATAATGTAAAGCGCCTTCAGACAATTTAATATTCTGACACTGCGCTATACAAATGAAATTAAGCTGAATAAAAGTATATTTTACTTTAAGACCTATTTAATTTAATCCCATTCTGTTTTTATTCTGTATTTGTGAACATGCTTAGCAAAAACAAGACACCTAAAATGGCCGCCACAGCTCTAAGTGGCGCATTTAACACCACAGAAACAAACGCTTACGTTAGTGCTGAAACACTATTGCCCAAGACTGAACTAAAAATATTTTTTTTAAAAACCTTACCACAAAATAAACCACCTACAATTTTAAAAAAACAGCAAAGCGTCAACAGACGATTAAAACCGTACCATTACACATATGTAGCGTCTTACCTGTTGCAAGGCCAGAAGTGAAATGCAAGGCAGGAGTCTTCCTATGACTGAGGCCTGGGAGTGGTCACGTACGTCAGCCAATCAAAACCGTAAAAACAGCTCCCGGCCTCTTTGTCAACCTACCTCAGCGAAACCAAGAAACAAAATGGCTGCCGCCACAACGCCTCTTTACGGCTATTCTGAATTAATGCTTAATCAGCTTGCTACTTTATGAAGTTATTTATTTACGCTAAATTATACACACCTAACTCTTCAAACATATAGCAGCAAACCTTCAATATACAAAAACAAATTTCGCTGACAAAGAACATAACCAAACTCTTAAAATGCAAAGTAGCGAATTACTACTGTGACACTGACCAATTAGTATTACAGTAATCCTTTGCGCCCCTTCTTGGCCATGGTGTCGCCCAAACTAATGGCAAATTCACACGCGTCTTAAGTTAGCTACTTATCTGCAACTTCCGATTCGTTTATCTTCTTATTTGTGGCGACTTATTTCACGGCTTAAGTTACTTGCAGCTTCTTTATAGGGGAGTGTTTGCAGCTGCACATGCTGTACAGTTTTTAGCCAAGACATTTTGAAAATACGTAATAAGATATGTCGTGCGATATAATGGCAGGCATACCATTGTAAGGAAACACTGAAATTAGCCTGGGCCAGACTGCCATGTTTTCAGCTAGGTAGCTATCTGGCTTAGGCTTATTTCAGTATCATTAGAGTGGCATGCCTGCTGTGTACTATGCATTTCATATTTGCCTTACCCAAGATGAATAAGATTTTCGCATTCCATTTTGAAATATTGCTTCTTATTCAAATGTGTGACCAGTTTACTGTTACAAATGAAAAATCACATTATGCCCCGGTAATTCCACCATTTTCAATACAGGAAGACTTTTTGATACGAAATAAATGTACGTACTATAGCTCAAACCTTTTATTCATACATTAATTTGAATTTCCAAAATGTCTTGTAAAAACTGCATCATGCGCAAACATTCCCTTCTAGCAGCGCTGCGAATAAGAAGCTAACTTAAGCACCGAAATAAAACGCTACTAATTAGGGGTGCACCGATTGCAGTTTTCTGGCCGATCAACGATCACCGATCCTTAGACAACCTTACCTGCCGATCTCGATTTTTTTTTTGCCAATCTTGTTTCTTTCATAACTAAAAGACAATTACTTCAATGTTTCCATTTTTAATTAGTAAATTGATATGAATACTCACAAAACATGAGGTAGTGTCCTCAAATATAAATGAACATATAAATGAGCATTGCTGTTTGAACTACAATTTTAATCATATTTTTTCTTCCAGACTTTAATTTCTCTAATTTTGTAAAATATATATATATATATAGCTGTTATGACACTTGTCCAAAAAATAGGGAGGGAGGCAGCCTGCACTGCACCTCTCTCGGGAATGGGAGAAAAGGCTGATTTAAAAGCATATAACTAAGATCGGTGGATCTCATGGGAATATGGTCGATCTCTGATCCCCTCAAATTAACGTGATCGAGGCCGATCGATCGGTGCACCCCTACTACTAATAAGCTAAAGGAATAGGAAGTTACAAATAAGTAGCTAACTTAAGTAACTTTGCCATTAGTTTAGGCGACAAGGTTGACCATGGCCAAGAGACACAGACAGGCCAATTGGAAAACGAAAAAGGCCAATTGGAAAACGAAAAAGGCCAATTGGAAAACGAAAAAGGCCAATTGGAAAACGAAAAAGGCCAATTGGAAAACGAAAAAGGCCAATTCGGTTTTTAATATTATTAATTTCACGACTCATACACAAGTGGAAATTAAAATGCAAATGGTGCCATTTCATTTTTAGCGCACAGACTTTGGAAACTAAATGGAAAAGTGGAGATTATATTTTCTTTTTATCATTTTCATTTTATTTTTTGCAGAAAATACCTCCCATAGTTAGTGTACTTGGTAGCCTGTAAACCAAACCACTTAAAAAAAATGCAGTCAATATGTCATGGTTCTTTTATTACACAAAACATCAGAATTAGCTTCACATAATACAGACAATGAAGGGTCAAATAAAAACAACAAAAACTTTACAGGGAAAAACAGTGAAACTACGACATGCTCCATGCCGCGTTGCTGCAGCTAGCTACTGCATTATCGCTGACATCTCTAATATGCCAGACGTTGCAATCATCATCAAAGGCAAACTCAAGAATATCATCGGAAAGAAGATGTTCTTCCACAGTTTCTTCATTATCCATCGCCGTCGGTATTTTTCGTAGTTTTAAGAAATCAAGTAATACACAATGCCCAACATTTAGCGTATAGTATGTCCCTTCTTTGTTCATAACTTTTAGCGTCCCATGTAGCGCTTTTCCAAACGACCCTGACTTTTGCAGCATTCTACAACCCTGGCATCTGACAAACCGTGTTTTGTCGTCCCAGCCATCCTGTCGGCTACCACAAAGCCGACATTTAATGCCGGCTTTGATCTCAACGCCTACGATGGAAGCCTGAACCGTCAACACCGACTCTTCCACTGCAGCTTCTGCCTCTCCAATGTCCAGATCACAAATTTTCTCTATAGTTGTCTCGGTGGTTGTCGTTAATTCCACTGTTCCCTCAAACACCCGCGTTGAAATGTCCGTAAATGCATACGACGACTCCACCTCCACGGCATTGATTTGCCTCTCCCAAACACAGATAGTCATTTGCGCAGTACCATCAGAGACGGTGTACCGCTTTACCTCCTTCTTCGTCCCTCTGACAGGTACGAGTTTTTCTAACGATGCTGCCAGGACTTTCACCTTCACCAAGTGAACCTATAGGAAATAAAAGTAATTGCTTTACCAAACTGCTCATCCACAAATTTCAAAGGTTTTACAAAAGGTCTACATTACCATAACAAACCATATTCATGAACGCACCTTCCTCCCTGCCGGCAAAGCTGCCACATCCAGCAGCGTCTGTCTGGCTGGGGCCGCAGGCTTCCGCAAAGGAAACGTCACTTTAACGACAGACATCTCCGTTGTCTGGTTACCGACAACGTCAAAGTCAGACGTACCTTTAAAACCTACCAAAAAAGTAACACATTAACATACACACAGTGACAAACAAATCCTATACAACTGAACCACGTTAAGCGATACTCACTCAAAGCCTTTCGAATATTTGTAAGCCTAACGGGAGTGCCACACTCCGCAGCTTGCGTGAACATTTGACGCTTTCTTGTGCTAAACATAATTAAATCATGGAAATTTTCTCGGCCAGTCTGTAAGATGGCGTTGAAAAATCCTTTGTTTTTGTTGGTAAATTTTACTGCCGACACTGAATGGATATAACCAGTCACCGTGTCTGTATCGCTCTTTTGCTTCTTGGCCGGACTCTCCATCACGAACAAAAAAAAAGCAATTAGGACAACACGTAAAACATGCCAACATTTATACTCCTCAGACACACCTTTCCCCTCTCCTTGTCCAACTATTTGACACAGATTTGACTCCCCCTCGTTAACCTAACGTGGAATCCCTGTGTGATCAGCTATTTCTGGTTGTTGTCATTAGTCCTCTGTAATTAGTCCACGTTTCAGTTTGTTTCCTCATTACAGTCATTGTAACATAACTGCGTGTTTTCTTGCATGCCCTTTAAAAAAAAATAATAATAAAAAATCTGTGTACCCCGATTTCCTAACTGCCGCTTGTCTGTCTCCGTTCCGCGTCCCGCATAGAGTAATACTACAATTTTTGGTACGATAATAGCCAATCTACTTACCTAATATACAAATAGCGTTCAAGTAGGCTATTAAGACAATTAATCGCAATATTAAAATGAGACATACCTTATGATTGGTAGAGGAAAGCGTAGTCAAAAACGGGAAACTGTGATCAATAAAATTAAAAATACGTGCAAAAAAAATAAAACTATGAAAACTGTAATAGCGAGCAAAAAAACAGCGATCTCAAATGCGCGAAATCTGCGCAGAAACGGATGTTTACCAAGGTATTTAACTATTGACTTCCACTCCTACATTTCTATTAGCGGTAAACAAAAATGAACAAGGATAGTTTACAAAACTTTTCCATCACTTTTCCTCTCTATCCAAGAATTATAAGACTTATCCAGGGCCTGGAAAAATTATTTCAAAAATCCAAAACTTTTCCAGTTTTTCCATAAGGTATGGCCACCAGCCACTCCCTGACTGTACTGGTGCCTCGCCCATTTCAATCAGACAGCTATATCTCAGGGATGCTTCAGCCAATCATGACCAAATTTGGCTCACTGATGTAGGACTGTACCACAGAGAGACCGTCCAAATTTTGTGTCGATCGGTCAAACGGGAGCGCTGCGGCCACTGATTATATATGTCTAAGACCAACCAAGGCAAATTCAGCTAAAATGAATTACCAGATCAGGTAGTAAGGTGTCTACCGATCTCACCGTTCTTATCAACAGCAGCGGGTGGCTCAGTGTGCTAAAGTTGTGTGCTTGTTACAGAGGGTCCCCCCTACAGAGGGTCGCCGGTTCGAACCCAGCTTCGGTGGGTACTTGAGCTACAGTAGGCAGCCCGATGTGCACAGCATGCTCTCCCTAAAGCAAACTGGGGAGACATAAAGGCATTTTCCCCATGATGGTCAATGAAGCTTCTATTATTATTAAACCAGCCATTGAGATTGGCTCAGGCACTCCTCCGGAGGGTTCAATTACAATTAGTTTTCTTCCCTAAAACTGAATGCCCAGCCTAAACCGTGAGTCCTGGACCGACCAAATTGGGCAGTAAGATGCCTATTGCTACCCCCTACTAAGCCCTTCCGACCCGTCCCAGTCAGTCAGAGGGGGACGCCGTTGCGCCCCACAACACGTTTTGGTCGATATCTCCTGTCCCATCTGCATTTCTGCCTATTTCTCCAGAACTGCCAAGCCTACACTTAAATTTTATTGCCAGTCCAATTTAGTATGTCCTGAAGAATCCAACTGCATATAGAACTTGGTTCTGCATCTTTGCGTTTTTACATGATTTATATTTCTCTGAAAACAGGTCATTTCGTTCACCTCCTAGGATTTTCACCACACCTACATAAGTCTGTTGTCATTTAAATCAAGAGACAATCCTTTTACAGATTTATGGAAAAAAACTTAAACTTTCGATAAGGTACGGCCAAAAGCCACACCAAGACCGTACTGTTGCCACATCCATTTCAATCAGAGAGCTGTATCTCAGGCATGCTTCAGCCAATCATTACCAAATTTGACATAGTATTGTACAGCTGTACCACAGAGAGACCATACAAATTTTTTATCGATCGGTCAAACGGGAGCGCTATAGCCACTACCCATATATGTCTAAGACCCACCTAGGCTAATTGACATAAAATGAGTCACCAGATCAGGTAGGAAGGTGTCCAGCGATCTCACACATTGGGTCAATAGCAGCCGGTGGCTCAGTGTGCTAAACTTGTGTGCTTGTAATCAGAGGGTCGCCGGTTCGAACCCAGCTTCGGTGGGTACTTGAGCTACAGTAGGCAGCCCGATGTGCACAGCATGCTCTCCCTAAAGCAAGCTGGGGAGACATAAAGGCATTTTCCCCATGATGTAGGACATGATGAAGCTTCTATTATTATTAAACCAGCCATTGAGATTGGCTCAGGCACTCCTCCGGAGGGTTCAATTACAATTAGTTTTCTTCCCTAAAACTGAATGCCCAGCCTAAACCGTGAGTCCTGGACCGACCAAATTTGGCAGTAAGATGCCTATTGCTACCCCCTACTAAGCCCCTCCGACCCATCCCAGTCAGTCAGAGGGGGGCGCCGTTGCGCCCCACAACACATTTTGGTCGATATCTCCTGCCCCATCTGCATTTCTGCCTATTTCTCCAGAACTGCCAAGCCTACACTTAAATTTTATTGCCAGTCCAATTTAGTATGTCCTGAAGAATACAACTGCATATAGAACTTGGTTCTCCATCTTTGCGTTTTTACATGATTTATATTTCTCTGAAAACAGGTCATTTCATTCACCTCCTAGGATTTTCACCACACCTACATAAGTCTGTCGTCATTTAGATCAAGAGACAATCCTTTTACAGATTTATGGAAAAAAACTTAAACTTTCGATAAGGTACGGCCAAAAGCCACACCAAGACCGTACTGTTGCCACATCCATTTCAATCAGAGAGCCAAATTCTCAGGCATTAACGTGATCGAGGCCGATCGATCGGTGCACCCCTACTACTAATAAGCTAAAGGAATAGGAAGTTGCAAATAAGTAGCTAACTTAAGTGTAACTTTGCCATTAGTTTAGGCGACAAGGTTGACCATGGCCAAGAGACACAGACAGGCCAATTGGAAAACGAAAAAGGCCAATTGGAAAACGAAAAAGGCCAATTGGAAAACGAAAAAGGCCAATTGGAAAACGAAAAAGGCCAATTGGAAAACGAAAAAGGCCAATTGGAAAACGAAAAAGGCCAATTTGGTTTTTAATATTATTAATTTCACGACTCATACACAAGTGGAAATTAAAATGCAAATGGTGCCATTTCATTTTTAGCGCACAGACTTTGGAAACTAAATGGAAAAGTGGAGATTATATTTTCTTTTTATCATTTTCATTTTATTTTTTGCAGAAAATACCTCCCATAGTTAGTGTACTTGGTAGCCTGTAAACCAAACCACTTAAAAAAAATGCAGTCAATATGTCATGGTTCTTTTATTACACAAAACATCAGAATTAGCTTCACATAATACAGACAATGAAGGGTCAAATAAAAACAACAAAAACTTTACAGGGAAAAACAGTGAAACTACGACATGCTCCATGCCGCGTTGCTGCAGCTAGCTACTGCATTATCGCTGACATCTCTAATATGCCAGACGTTGCAATCATCATCAAAGGCAAACTCAAGAATATCATCGGAAAGAAGATGTTCTTCCACAGTTTCTTCATTATCCATCGCCGTCGGTATTTTTCGTAGTTTTAAGAAATCAAGTAATACACAATGCCCAACATTTAGCGTATAGTATGTCCCTTCTTTGTTCATAACTTTTAGCGTCCCATGTAGCGCTTTTCCAAACGACCCTGACTTTTGCAGCATTCTACAACCCTGGCATCTGACAAACCGTGTTTTGTCGTCCCAGCCATCCTGTCGGCTACCACAAAGCCGACATTTAATGCCGGCTTTGATCTCAACGCCTACGATGGAAGCCTGAACCGTCAACACCGACTCTTCCACTGCAGCTTCTGCCTCTCCAATGTCCAGATCACAAATTTTCTCTATAGTTGTCTCGGTGGTTGTCGTTAATTCCACTGTTCCCTCAAACACCCGCGTTGAAACGTCCGTAAATGCATACGACGACTCCACCTCCACGGCATTGATTTGCCTCTCCCAAACACAGATAGTCATTTGCGCAGTACCATCAGAGACGGTGTACCGCTTTACCTCCTTCTTCGTCCCTCTGACAGGTACGAGTTTTTCTAACGATGCTGCCAGGACTTTCACCTTCACCAAGTGAACCTATAGGAAATAAAAGTAATTGCTTTACCAAACTGCTCATCCACAAATTTCAAAGGTTTTACAAAAGGTCTACATTACCATAACAAACCATATTCATGAACGCACCTTCCTCCCTGCCGGCAAAGCTGCCACATCCAGCAGCGTCTGTCTGGCTGGGGCCGCAGGCTTCCGCAAAGGAAACGTCACTTTAACGACAGACATCTCCGTTGTCTGGTTACCGACAACGTCAAAGTCAGACGTACCTTTAAAACCTACCAAAAAAGTAACACATTAACATACACACAGTGACAAACAAATCCTATACAACTGAACCACGTTAAGCGATACTCACTCAAAGCCTTTCGAATATTTGTAAGCCTAACGGGAGTGCCACACTCCGCAGCTTGCGTGAACATTTGACGCTTTCTTGTGCTAAACATAATTAAATCATGGAAATTTTCTCGGCCAGTCTGTAAGATGGCGTTGAAAAATCCTTTGTTTTTGTTGGTAAATTTTACTGCCGACACTGAATGGATATAACCAGTCACCGTGTCTGTATCGCTCTTTTGCTTCTTGGCCGGACTCTCCATCACGAACAAAAAAAAAGCAATTAGGACAACACGTAAAACATGCCAACATTTATACTCCTCAGACACACCTTTCCCCTCTCCTTGTCCAACTATTTGACACAGATTTGACTCCCCCTCGTTAACCTAACGTGGAATCCCTGTGTGATCAGCTATTTCTGGTTGTTGTCATTAGTCCTCTGTAATTAGTCCACGTTTCAGTTTGTTTACTCATTACAGTCATTGTAACATAACTGCGTGTTTTCTTGCATGCCCTTTAAAAAAAAATAATAATAAAAAATCTGTGTACCCCGATTTCCTAACTGCCGCTTGTCTGTCTCCGTTCCGCGTCCCGCATAGAGTAATACTACAATTTTTGGTACGATAATAGCCAATCTACTTACCTAATATACAAATAGCGTTCAAGTAGGCTATTAAGACAATTAATCGCAATATTAAAATGAGACATACCTTATGATTGGTAGAGGAAAGCGTAGTCAAAAACGGGAAACTGTGATCAATAAAATTAAAAATACGTGCAAAAAAAATAAAACTATGAAAACTGTAATAGCGAGCAAAAAAACAGCGATCTCAAATGCGCGAAATCTGCGCAGAAACGGATGTTTACCAAGGTATTTAACTATTGACTTCCACTCCTACATTTCTATTAGCGGTAAACAAAAATGAACAAGGATAGTTTACAAAACTTTTCCATCACTTTTCCTCTCTATCCAAGAATTATAAGACTTATCCAGGGCCTGGAAAAATTATTTCAAAAATCCAAAACTTTTCCAGTTTTTCCATAAGGTATGGCCACCAGCCACTCCCTGACTGTACTGGTGCCTCGCCCATTTCAATCAGACAGCTATATCTCAGGGATGCTTCAGCCAATCATGACCAAATTTGGCTCACTGATGTAGGACTGTACCACAGAGAGACCGTCCAAATTTTGTGTCGATCGGTCAAACGGGAGCGCTGCGGCCACTGATTATATATGTCTAAGACCAACCAAGGCAAATTCAGCTAAAATGAATTACCAGATCAGGTAGTAAGGTGTCTACCGATCTCACCGTTCTTATCAACAGCAGCGGGTGGCTCAGTGTGCTAAAGTTGTGTGCTTGTTACAGAGGGTCCCCCCTACAGAGGGTCGCCGGTTCGAACCCAGCTTCGGTGGGTACTTGAGCTACAGTAGGCAGCCCGATGTGCACAGCATGCTCTCCCTAAAGCAAACTGGGGAGACATAAAGGCATTTTCCCCATGATGGTCAATGAAGCTTCTATTATTATTAAACCAGCCATTGAGATTGGCTCAGGCACTCCTCCGGAGGGTTCAATTACAATTAGTTTTCTTCCCTAAAACTGAATGCCCAGCCTAAACCGTGAGTCCTGGACCGACCAAATTGGGCAGTAAGATGCCTATTGCTACCCCCTACTAAGCCCTTCCGACCCGTCCCAGTCAGTCAGAGGGGGACGCCGTTGCGCCCCACAACACATTTTGGTCGATATCTCCTGTCCCATCTGCATTTCTGCCTATTTCTCCAGAACTGCCAAGCCTACACTTAAATTTTATTGCCAGTCCAATTTAGTATGTCCTGAAGAATCCAACTGCATATAGAACTTGGTTCTGCATCTTTGCGTTTTTACATGATTTATATTTCTCTGAAAACAGGTCATTTCGTTCACCTCCTAGGATTTTCACCACACCTACATAAGTCTGTTGTCATTTAAATCAAGAGACAATCCTTTTACAGATTTATGGAAAAAAACTTAAACTTTCGATTAGGTACGGCCAAAAGCCACACCAAGACCGTACTGTTGCCACATCCATTTCAATCAGAGAGCTGTATCTCAGGCATGCTTCAGCCAATCATTACCAAATTTGACATAGTATTGTACAGCTGTACCACAGAGAGACCATACAAATTTTTTATCGATCGGTCAAACGGGAGCGCTATAGCCGCTACCCATATATGTCTAGGACCCACCTAGGCTAATTGACGTAAAATGAGTCACCAGATCAGGTAGGAAGGTGTCCAGCGATCTCACGCATTGGGTCAATAGCAGCCGGTGGCTCAGTGTGCTAAACTTGTGTGCTTGTAATCAGAGGGTCGCCGGTTCGAACCCAGCTTCGGTGGGTACTTGAGCTACAGTAGGCAGCCCGATGTGCACAGCATGCTCTCCCTAAAGCAAGCTGGGGAGACTTAAATGCATTTTCCCCATGATGTAGGACATGATGAAGCTTCTATTATTATTAAACCAGCCATTGAGATTGGCTCAGGCACTCCTCCGGAGGGTTCAATTACAATTAGTTTTCTTCCCTAAAACTGAATGCCCAGCCTAAACCGTGAGTCCTGGACCGACCAAATTTGGCAGTAAGATGCCTATTGCTACCCACTACTCAGCCCCTCCGACCCGTCCCAATCAGTCAAAGGGGGGCGCCCTTGCGCCCCAGAACACGTTTTGGTCGATATCTCTTGTGCTAATTGTCCTACACTTAAATTTTATTTCAAGTTCAATTCACTACTTCATGCCAAATCCAGTAATATATATAACTTAATTATACATCTTTATGTTTTTGCATGATTTACATTTGTCTGAAAAATGGACATTTTGTTAACCTCGTTGGATTTTCGCCCAACCTACTTAAATCTGTTGTCATTCAAATCAGGAGACAGTTGTTTTAAAGATTTAGAGAAAAAAACTTAAATTTTCGGTAAGGTACGGCCAAAAGCCACACCAAGACGATACTGGTGCCATGTCCATTTCAATCAGACAGCTATATCTCAGGCATGCTTCAGCCAATCATTACCAAATTTCTCTGTAACCCAGACAGACCCTCCAAATTTCGTGTCGATCAGTCAAACGGGAGAACTACAGCCAATGGTTATATATGTCTAAGACCAACCTAGGCTAATTCAGCTAAAATGAGTTACCAGATCAGGTAGGAAGGTGTCTACCGATCTCACCCTTCTCACCAAAAGCAGCATGTGGTGCAGCGGGTTAAGTCTGTGTGCCTGTAATCAGAGGGTAGCTGGTTCGAACCCAGTTTTGGTGGGTTCTTGAGACAGCCTGCTCTCCGGAAAACAAGTTCAGGGAGACATAAAGGCATTTTCTGCACGATGATCAATGAAGCTTCTTTTTTATTATTATTAAAACAGACATTAAGACAGACATAGGCACTACACCAGAGGGATCTACATTCTGTCCAACATCTACTGACCTGTTTCACCTACACTAAAAGCATTTCATCAAAATTTTTCCTACTACTACGACCATCTCACCAAAACCAGTCCTGCTCTGTCCTACATCTACTATCACATTAGACCTACACTTAATCTACATCATGTTATGATTAAATAGTTATGTCTGACTTTCTACTATGCTGGCCGCCAGTGACAGTCCTCCAGATTTCCGCCTTTATTACTATATTACTTGTCCTACCTATCCTACCAGTCCGATCATCCTACGCTTTGGACCCTTCCGTAACTGCCTGCAGTTTCTAGTTATTATTATTAAGGGTCCAAAGCATGAAATGCTATGGAACCTTATTGTTTTTCTTAGGATTATTATTAAGGGTCCAAAGCATGAAATGCTATGGAACCTTATTGTTTATCTTAGGATTATTATTATTATTATTTTTCTGCCCTAAAACTGAATGCCCAGCCTAAACCGTAAGTCCTAGGCCTACCAAATTTGGTACGATGATTGGAATTCCTACCCACTACTCAGGTTTTCTGACCCGTCCGAATCAGCCAGAGGGGGGCGCCGTAGCGGCCCATAACACGTTTTGGACGATATCTCCTGTCCTGTTTGTCCTACCTTCAAAATTCTTTTTTCTCCTGATACAGACAGCCATGCCCTACCAAAAAGTCAATGGGACCATGAAGCTCCGCCTACTTAGATTTTTTGCTAATTTGCATAATCTGCAAATCATACTTTTTTCTTAAAGTCCTGGCTTGTCCTACCAAATCAGACAAATGAGGTGTCAGACGAATCAGAATTTTCAGCTGATCAAGAATCATCAACAAAATCCAGACATTTTTATATCCTATGGCCATTAGCCACACCCAAACAATGTCCAAATTTGGCCAATTTTGGTCTGATGGCTATAACTTGGCCGTGCCTTGGCCTACCTTGACCAAATTTGAAATGCTTCCTCCCTACACCATTCTGGGGACACGGTCCGAAGCGGGCCGCATTTCGTCAATAGGGGGCGCTACAACTAAAAACTGGCAATATCTCCTGACTGCCTTTGCCAATCTAACTGAAATTTGGCAGATATGTACTAGCACCCAGCCTGTGGTCAGTCACATACAATGACAGTCATCATTCCTTAAATAGTGGCCGCCATCGGCCAATCAAAATCAAGCAGGCATTTGACAGGCTTATAAATGACCAATCTATACCAAATTTTTGTGGTATATTTGTCCTCTGACCCGCAGCCCACCATGCAAAGGACACCTCACTCGGCCAGATGCGGGCGCTACAGTGACAACTTTTGCATTTCTGCCTATTTCTCGAGAAGGGTGAAGTCTACAATCGACATTTATTGCCAGGTCAATTCAGTACGACATGCCAAATCAAACAACATGTAGAACTTGCTTCTGCATCTTTGCGTTTTTGCATAATTCATATTGGTCTGAAAACAAGACATTTCGTTAACCTCCTAGGATTTTCACCAAACCTACACAAATCTGGTATCATTTAAATCAGGAGACAGTCATAATAAATAATTCATAAAAAAATCATAAACTTTGCATGAGGTATAGTCACCAGCCACACACAAACCATACAGGTGCCATGCCCAATTCAATCCGACAGCTATATCTCAGGCATGCTACAGCCAATCATTACCAAATTTCTCTCACTAATGTAGTGCTATACCACCGAGCGACCCTCCAAATTTTGTGTCGATCAGTCAAACGGGAGCGCTACGGCCACTGTTTATATCTTACTAAGACCAACCTAGGCCAATTCAGCTATACTGAGTTACCAGATCAGTTATGAAAGTGCCTACTGATCTCACCGATCTTACCATCAGAAGCGGGTGGCTCAGTGGGCTAAACCTGTGTGCTTGTAATCAGAGGGTCACCGGTTCGAACCCAGCTTCAGTTGGTACTTGAGCTAGGCAGCCCGATGTGCACAGCATGTTCTCTGTAAAGCAAGCTGGGGAGACATATAGGCATTTTCCCCATGATGGTCAATGAAGCTTCTATTTTTGTTATTAACCCAGCCATTCAGACGGGCTTAGGCACTCCTCCGGAGGGTTCGATTATAATTATTTTTCTTCCCTAAAACTGAATGCCCAGCCTAAACCGTAAGTCCTAGGCCGTCCAAATTTGGCAGTAAGATTCCTATTGCTATCCACTACTGAGCCTCTCTGACCTATCCCAGTCAGTCAGAGGGGGGCACCGTTGCACCCCACAACACGTTTTGGTCGATATCTCCTGTCCTACTTGTCCTACACTTAAATTTTATTGGCAGTCAAATTTACTATCTTGTACCAAATCCAGGAACATATATAGTCATATCGCATTAGACCTATGCCAAAATTTCCATCATTTTATGGCTGACTAATTCTGTCTGACTTTCTACTACCATGGCCGCCAGATCTCTGCCCTTATTCCTCTACTGTCCTACCAGTCCGATTGTCCTACGCTTTGGACCCTTTAGTAACTGCTTGCAGTTTCTAGTTATTATTATTTTTCTGCCCTAAAACTGAATGCCCAGCCTAAACCGTAAGTCCTAGGCCTACCAAATTTGGTACGATGATTGGAATTCCTACCCACTACTCAGGTTTTCCGACCCGTCCGACTCAGCCAGAGGGGGGCGCCGTAGCGCCCCATAACACGTTTTGGATGATATCTCCTGTCCTGTTTGTCCTACCTTCAAAATTCTTTTTTCTCCTGATACAGACAGCCATGCCCTACCAAAAAGTCAATGGGACCATGAAGCTCCGCCTACTTAGATTTTTTGCTAATTTGCATAATTTGCAAATCATACTTTTTCCTTAAAGTCCTGGCTTGTCCTACCAAATCAGACAAATGAGGTGTCAGACGAATCAGAATTTTCAGCTGATCAAGAATCATCAACAAAATTCAGACATTTTTATATCCTATGGCCAATAGCCACGCCCAAACAATGTCCAAATTTGGCCCATTTTGGTCTGATGGCTATAACTTGGCCGTGCCTTGGCCTACCTTGACCAAATTTGAAATGCTACCTCCCTACACCATTCTGGGGACACGGTCCAAAGCGGGCCGCATTTCGTCAATAGGGGGCGCTACAACTAAAAACTGGCAATATCTCCTGACTGCCTTTGCCAGTCTAACTGAAATTTGGCAGATATGTACTAGCACCCAGTCTGTGGTCAGTCACATACTATGGCAGTCATCATTCCTTAAATAGTGGCCGCCATCGGCCAATCAAAATCAAGCAGGCATTTGACAGGCTTATAAATGACCAATCTATACCAAATTTTGGTGGTATATTTGTCCTCTGACCCGCAGCCCACCATGCAAAGGACACCTCACTTGGCCAGATAGGGGCGCTACAGTGACAACATTTGCATTTCTGACTATTTCTCGAGAACGGTGAAGCCTACAATCGACATTTATTGCCAGGTCAATTCAGTACGACATGCCAAATCAAACAACATGTAGAACTTGCTTCTGCATCTTTGCGTTTTTTCATAATTCATATTGGTCTGAAAACAAGACATTTCGTTAACCTCCTAGGATTTTCACCAAACCTACACAAATCTGGTATCATTTAAATCAGGAGACAGTCATAATAAATAATTCATAAAAAAATCATAAACTTTCCATGAGGTATAGTCACCAGCCACACACAAATCATACAGGTGCCATGCCCAATTCAATCCGACAGCTATATCTCAGGCCTGCCTCAGCCAATCATCACCAAACTTTAACATATCCTGTAGAATAGTAGTCCGGAAGGGCCCTCCAAATTTGGTGCCGATCGGTCAAACGGGGGCGCTACAACAATATAACATGTCTGTATAAACCTTGAAAAGCAGTTCAACTTACATTTATCTCATTTCTGTTATTGTGACATATTACTGGTTAAAATATTTTGTACTGCCAGTTCTGTGAGTCATGCCATATCAAGACATATGCAATGCCCAATGATAGTCATTTTCATTCCCTTGTGATGTTTAAAAGCTTAATAAATAACATATTACTGTAACTTCTACAATGTCCAGCCCAAGTAGGTCATTCTGGTAGTACATCAATCAGGACATTGCCCTTATGGATAATTCATAAAAATATCTTGACCTACCTGTATGCTATGGCCACCAGCTACACCAAACATGCACCATATCCATGCTCATTTCAATCAACCATCTAAAACTCAGCCGTGCATCAGCCAATCCTCATCAAATTTGACAGCCTAATGTAGTAAGGGACATCAGACAGACCCTCCAATTTTGGTGCCAATTGGTCAAACGGGGGCGCTACAGCCACTGTCCATATATGTCTAAGACCCACCTTAGCAAATTCAGCTGAAATGTCCTTATTTCTCATAAAACCTTGAAAAAATTGTTACCTTTCCCTTCACCTGAGTCCATATTTTTTATTCACTTTCATTTTTCACCGATTTGCCTCATAGAACATTATCAGACTTAATTTACACATAAGAAGGCCTGAAAGTATTAAATGGAATTTCAAAAATGGAGCGCTGCCTCCACCTGCTGGCCACACTATTTCCATACACATTTCAATCAAACAGCTATATCTCTGGCATGCTTCATCAAATCCTTACAAAATTTGACTCGCTTCTGTGTCACTGGACTACAGACAGACCTTCCAAGTTTGGTGGCAATCGGTCAAATTGGGGTGCTACAGCCGCTGTTCTAATATGTCTAAGACCAACCTTGGTTAATGCAGCTGAGATCTGCTTATTGTTTATTTAAAAATTAAAATATTAATCACCTTTCCCTTCATCTAAGTCCATATTTTTAATCTGCTTATATTTTCCTGCCATTTGACTTTTACAAATCTTTCAAACTTTGATCTTTCTTCAGGCTGTGTACACTGCAGCAATTACAATTTTATAATACATTGGCCAGCAGGTGGAGTCAGCGCTCCATTTAAATAATGCCTTCAATACTTTTAGCCTTTCTCCTGTCTAAATGTACTACCTAGAATATGATACAGCATGATATTACTGCTGTTACATGTCACACTCCTGCAACTCAGCACTTTGTTAAGAATATGCAACGCAGCCTATGTTTACACAGGCAGTATAAAAAATCAACTCTGTAATATCTAGACTTACCAGACCAGGTATGAAGGTGCCTAAATCTACCAACTAGTCAGGCCATCTGACCAAAACCATGCATTAAGTCAGGCTAAGGCACTCCACCACAGGGTTCTACATTCTGTCCTACATTTTCTGACCTGTTAGACCGATACTAACTAATCTATATCCTGATTTCTACCTACTACTCAGACCATCTGACCAAAACAATGCATTCAGTCAGGTTCAGGCACTACACCACAGGGTTCTACATTCTGTCCTACATTTCCTGACCTGTTAGACCGACACTAAACAATCTACATCATGATTTCTACCTTCTACTCAAACCATCTGACCGAAACAAGTTCTCTTCTGTCTGACATCTGCTGACCTGTTGTTCTGTCTGACTTGTTGGTATCCTCCTCTACGGTTTGCCCTACATCTCCTGTCGCATTAGAGCTATGCTAAATCTGCATCCTGTTATGGCAGTCTAATTCTGTCTGACTTTTTACTACCCTGGCCGCCGGATCTCTGCCCTTATTCCTCTACTGTCCTACCAGTCCGATTGTCCTACGCTTTGGACCCATTCGTAACTGCTTGCAGTTTCTAGTTATTATTATTATTTTTTTCCTGCCGTAAAACTGAATGTACAGCCTAAACCGTAAGAACTAGACCAACCAAACTTGGTAAGATGATGTCAATTCCTACCCGCTACTCAGATTCTCCGACCCAGGCCTGTCAGCCAGATGGGGGCGCTCTAGCACCCCCCAACGCGTTTCAGTCCATATCTCCTGTCCTATTAGTCCTACAATTGAAATTATTTTTTCTGCTGATACAGACAGCTTTGCTCTACCAACTTGCCATTTGGACTATGAAGCTCCGCCTACTTAGATTTTTTGCTAATTTGCATAATTTGCAAAACTGACCTCTGCCTTCAAGTCCTACCCCGTCTGTCCAAATCAGACAAATGACATGTCAAACCAATCAGTTCTCTGAGCTGATCAAGACTTACAAAAATAATCATGAAATTTCTGTATCATATGGTCTTCAGCCACGCCCAAACTTTGCATAAATTTGGCCAGTTTCAGTCTGATTGCTATAACTTGGCTCTGCTTTAACCAATCTTAACCAAATTTGAAATCCTTCCTCCCAGTGCCATTCTGGGGACTAGGTATAAAGCTGGCCCCATTTCATCAATAGGGGGCGCTACAACTAAAAACTGCCAATATCTCCTGACTGCATTGACCAATCTAATTGAAATTTGGCAGATATGTACTACAACCAATTCTGAGATCAGACATATATCATAGCAGTCATTGATCATAAAATCATGGTCATCATCAGCCAATCAAAATGAAGCAGCCATTTGACAGGCTAAACAATACCGAATCTCAACCAAAACAGGCTGTCACATTTGATTCCCTACCCTTAGCATACCATGTTAAGGACACCGCAATCAGCCATATGGGGGCGCTACAGCAACAAGTTTTGCATTTCTGTCTATTTCTCTTGAACTGATAAAGATTAAATTTAGAATTGTTGCGAATCCTATCCACTCGCTCATGGCAAATTTAATGGTATAAAGAACTTCATCATATCTCTTGCCGTTTTTGCCTATTTTGTAACAGTCTGAAAACAGGGTTTTTTCTTATCCTCCTAGGATTTTCACCAAACCTACACAAATCTGGTATCATTTAAATCAGGAGACAGTCCCTATATAAAATTATTAAAAAAATCATAAATTTTCCATGAGGTACGACCACCAGCCACACCCAAACCATAGTGGTGCCACACCCACTTCAATCAGACAGCTATATCTCAGGCGTGCCTCAACCAATCATCACCAAACTTAAATATATAATGTAGGACATTACTGGGGAAGGGCCCTCCAAATTTTGTGCCGATCGGTCAAACGGGGGCGCTACAGCAATATAACATCACTGTATAAACTGCAAAATCAGCTCAACTTACATTTATCTCATTTTTGATCAAGTGACATATTACTGGTTAAAATCTTTTGCCCTGCAAGTTCTGTTAGTCATGTCAAATCAAGAAATATGCAATGTCACATGATAGTCATTTGCATTCCCTTGTCATATTTAAAAACTTAATAAATAACATATTACTGTAACTACTGCAATGTCCAGCCTAAGTAGGTCAATCTGGTAGTAGATTAATCAGGACACTGCCCTTATGTATAATTTATAAAGATATCATAACCTGCCTGTACATTATGGCCACCAGCCACACTGAACCTACAGCATTTCCATAATCATTTCAATCAAACAGCTAAATCTGAGGCATGCTTCGTCTGATCATCACCAAATTTGAGCCACTAATGTAACACTGCACCTCAGACAGACCATACAAATTTGGTGCCGATCGGTCAAACGGGGGCGCTACAGCAATATAACATGTCTGTATAAATGTGGAAAATCAGTTCAACTTACATTGTTCTTATTTCTGTTACAGTCACATTTTACTGATAAAAATATTTTGTCCTGCAAGTTCTGTGTGTCATTCCAAACCAAGATATATGCAATGTTACATGATAGTCATTTGCATTCCCTTGTGATTATTAAAAACTTAATAAATAACATATTGCTATAACTACTACAATGTCCAGCCAAAGTAGGTCATTCTGATAGTAGATCAATCATGACATGGTCCTTATAGATAATTTATAAAAATAGCTTGACCTACCTGTATGCTATGGCCACCAACTACACCAAACCTGCACCATTTCCATGCTCATTTCAATCAAACAGCTAAATCTGAGGCAGACTTCGTCTGATCATCACCAAATTTGACCCACTAATGTAGCACTGGACCTCAAACAGACCTTCCAAATTTGGTGCTGATCGGTCAAATGGGGGCGAGACAGCCACTGTCCATATATGTGTAAGACCCACCTTAGCAGATTCAGCTGAAATGTCCTTATTCCTCATGAAACCTTCAAATAATTGTTACCTTTCCCTTCAGCTGAGTCCATATTTTTAATTTCCTTTCATTTTTCACCAATTTGCCTTATACAACATTATCAGACTTCATTTACAAATGAGAAGGTCAGAAAGCATTTAATATCATTTCTAAAATGGAGCGCTGACTCCACCTGCTGGCCACACCATTTCCATTACCATTTCATTCAAACAGCTAAATCTCAGGCATGCTTCATCTGATCCTTACAAAATTTGATTCACTTCTGTATGACTGGACTACAGACAAATCTTCCAAGTTTGGTGGCGATCAGTCAATCTGGAGCGGTACAGCCACTGTCCTAGTATGTCTAATAACTACCTTGGCTAATTCAGCTGAAATATCCTTCATAATACTTTCAAGGAATTAACTTTCCCTTCACCTCAGTCCATATTTTTAAGCTCCTTTCATTTTTATGCTACTTGACTTATAGAAAATTATCAGATTTTATTTATAAGCCAGGCAGTATATATTGCAGATTTTTTGCTTTTTTGTATTAAATTGGCCAGTAGGTGGAGATGGTGCTCTATTTATATTGCAGTTTTTTGGATTTTTTTTTATACATTAGCCAGCAGGTGGTGTTCGTCCTGTATTTCATTAATGGCATTAAATTCTTTCAGGGCTTCTTATGTCTAGAAGAATACTTTACAAATGCAGTAAGCCACTGTTGTTTTTTTTAATATACAAGACAGCATTTGTTCACTGAGGTAGTATAAAGTAAGCTTAACTTGTATGATCTAGACTTAAAATATTAGGTATGCAGGTGCCTATTTCTACCGTCTACTTAGACCATCTGACACAAAAAACAAATTCTTTTGGGCTGAGGCACTTCAGCAAATGGTTATATATTGTATCTTATATTGTTGTACTATGGTTGCTTCTGCTAATGGCAGTAGTCAAACTGCCACACCAGGTACTGCATACTACCAATTATCAAATGTAGTGCTAACTCCACCTGCTGGCCTCACTACTTCCATACCGAATTCATTAAGTCTGCTAAACCTCATTCATACTTCATCGAATTCTCACAAAATTTGACTCACTTCTGTAGCACTGGACTATGAATAGACCATCTAACTTTGGTGACATTCGGTTAAACGGGGGTGCTTCTGCCACTGTCGAAATATACTAGTTGTTAATGCAGCTGAAATTTCTTTATTTTTCATCAAACCTTCAAAGATTATTGACATTTTCATTTCATTTCACTTTTAGAAATGTATCAAAGTTCAGAGATACTTCAGGCTGTGTACAGTGCAACAATTGCAATTTCTTCCAACAGCTAGTCACCACATGTCCCTTCTGTTTCTCATCTACCCTCTTCCCTTTATCGTACCTTAATCAACATATCAAAGTCAATGTTCAAAATGTCAGGTATAATCTTATCATAGAAGCATTTCCTACTTTGTGTCTATTTAAATGCATTGGCCATCAGTTACAGTCTGTACTTCATTTCAAATTTAGCCACTGTCATAATATGTCTAAGATCAACCTTGGATAATGCAGCTGACATCTCCTTATTGTTTATTTAAACATTTAAATATTATTCACCTTTCCCTTCTTCAAAGTCCATATTTTTAATCTGCTTATATAATCCTGCCATTTCACTTTTAAAAATCTATCAAACTTCAATGTCCACAGCCTGTGTACACTGCAGCAATTGCAATATTTCTCCAACAGCTAGTCACCACATTTCCCTTCCGTTTCTCATCTACCATTTTCCTTTATCATACCTTGATAAACATTTCCACAAAAATGTTTAAATGTTAGCTATCATCTCATAGTAGCATTTCTTATTTAATGAGTATTTAAATGCATTGGCCATCAGTTACAGTCTATATTTCATTTACAATTTAGCCACTGTCATAATATGTCTAACAACAACCTTGGTTAATGCAGCTGACATCTCCTTATTGTTTATTTAAACATTTAAATATTAATCACCTTTCCCTTCATCTAAGTCCATATTTTTAATCTCATATATTACTGCCATTTAACTTTTAGAAATCTATCAAACTTCAATGATACTTCAGCCTGTGTACACTGCAGCAATTGCAATATTTCTCCAACAACTAGTCACCACATATCCCTTCTGTTTCTCATCTACCCTTTTCCCTTTATTGTACCTTGATAAACATTTCTACAGTAATGTTCAAATGTTAGGTATCATCTCATAGTAGCATTTCCTATTTTCTGACTATTTAAATGCATTGCTCATCAATTACAGTCTGTACTTCATTTACAATAATTAGTGAACTTCTAATCTTATGCCATTCACTTCATTCCTCTTCATTGCTTCTGTCCATTTGCTTTGGACCCGATTGTCACTGCTTGCAGTTATCTTTATTATTAAGGGTCCAAAGGACGAAGTCCTTATGGACCATTATTGTTTTTCTTAGGATTATTATTATTAAGGGTCCAAAGGACGAAGTCCTTATGGACCATTATTGTTTTTCTTAGGATTATTAAGGGTCCAAAGGACGAAGTCCTTATGGACCATTATTGTTTTTCTTAGGATTATTAAGGGTCCAAAGCACGTAGTGCTATGGAACCTTATTGTTTTTGTTAGGATTATTATTTTTTTTATTATTTTTAAGGGTCCAAAGCACATAGTGCTATGGAACCTTATTGTTTTTGTTAAGATTATTATTATTATTATTATTATTATTTTTATTATTTTTCTTCCGTAAAACTGAATGCCCAGCCTAAACCGTAAGTCCTAGGCCGACCAAATTTGGTAGGATGGTTGGAATTCCTACCCACTACTCAGGTTGTCCGACCCGTAGCGCCCCCCAACACGTTTTGGTCAATATCTCCTGTCCTGTTTGTCCTACAACCGAAATTCTTTTTTCTGCTGATACAGACAGCCATGTCCTACCAAAAAGTCAATGGGACCATGAAGCCCCGCTTACTTAGATTTTTTGCTAATTTGCATAATTTGCAAGTCCTACTTTTTCCTTACAGTCCAAGCTTGTCCATACAAATCACACAAATGAGGTGTCAAACGAATCACAACTCTGAGCTGATCAAGAATCATCCACAAATTTCAGACATTTCTATGTCCTACGGCCATTAGCCACGACCAAACAATGTCCGAAATTGGCTTGTTTTGGTCTGACTGCTATAACTTGGCCGTGCCTTGGCATACCTTGACCAAATTTGAAAGGCTATCTCTGGACACCATTCTGGGGACATGGTCCGAGGCGGGCCGCATTTCGTCCATAGGGGGCGCTAAAAATAAAATCTGCCAATATCTCCTGACTGCCTTGGCCAATCCAACTGAAATTTGTGATATATGTACTAGCACCAAGCCTGAGGTCAGTCACCTACAATGGCAGTCATCAGTCCTTAAAGAGTGGCTGCCATCGGCCAATCAAAATCAAGCAGCTATTTGACAGGCTTAACGATGAGCAATCCAAATCAAATTTCGGTGGTATATTTGTCCTCTGACCCTCAGCCCTCCCTGTAATGGACACCTCACTTGGCCAGATATGTGTCTAAGACTCACCTATGCTCATTGAGCTAAAATGAGTTACCAGATCAGGTAGGAAGGTGTCTACCGATCTCACCTGCTTTAACCACAGCAACGGGTGGCTCAGTGGGCTAAACTTGTATGCTTGTAATCAGAGGGTCGCAGGTTCGAACCCAGCTTCGGTGGGTATTTGAGCTAGGCAGCCCGATGTGCACAGCATACTCTCCGTGAAGTGAGCTGGGGAGACGTGAAGGCGTTTTCCCCACGATGATGAATGAAGCTTATATTATTGTTAATTTAGACGTGCTCAGGCACTACTTCAGACGGTTAAACAATAATTATTTTTCTTCCTTAAAACTGAATGCCCAGCCTAAACCGTAAGTCCTAGACTGACCAAATTTGGCAACAAGATTCTTATTCCTACCCACTACTCAGTCCCACTGACCCGTCACAGTCAGTCAGATGGGGGCGCTACAGCACCCCGATTTGCATTTCTGCCTATATCTCCAGAACTGTCAAGCCTACAGTTGAAATGTATTGCCTGTCCAATTCACTATGTCTTGACGAATCCAACTTCATATAGAACTTGGTTCTCCATCTTTGCCTTTTTGCATGATTTATAGTTGTTTGAAAACAGGTTATTTTGTTAACCTCCTATGATTTTCACCCAACATACATAAATCTGTTGTCATTCAAATCAGGAGACAGTCCTTTTAATGATTTACAGAAAAAACGTAAACTTTCGGTAATTTACAGCCACCAGCCACACCATGACTGTACTGGTGCCTCGCCCATTTCAATCAGACAGATATATCTCAGGGCTGCTTCAGCGCATCATTACCAAATTTGGCTCACTGATGCAGGACTGTACCCCAGAGATACACTACAAATTCCATGTCGATCGGTCAATCGGGAGCCCTACGCCACTGTCTATATACATCTAAGACCCACCTAGGCTCATTCAGCTAAAACGAGTTACCAGATCAGGTAGGAAGGTGTCTACTGATCTCACCCATTTTAAGCACAGCAACGGGTGGCTCAGTGGGCTGAACTTGTATGCTTGTAATCAGAGGGTCGCAGGTTCGAACCCAGCTTCGGTGGGTACTTGAGCTAGGCAGCCCGATGTGCACAGCATACCCTCCGTGAAGTGAGCTGTGGAGACGTAAAGGCGTTTTCCCCACGAGGATCAATGAAGCTTCTATTATTGTTAATTTAGACGTGCTCAGGCACTACTGCAGAGGATTGAACAATAATTTTTTTTCTTCCCTAAAACTGAATGCCCAGCCTAAACCGTAAGTCCTAGACTGACCAAATTTGGCAACAAGATTCTTATTCCTACCCACTACTCAGTCCCACTGACCCGTCCCAGTCAGTCAGATGGGGGCGCTACAGCACCCCGATTTGCATTTCTGCCTATATCTCCAGAACTGTCAAGCCTACAGTTGAAATGTATTGCCTGTCCAATTCACTATGTCATGATGAATCCAACTGCATATAGAACTTGGTTCTCCATCTTTGCCTTTTTGCATGATTTATAGTTGTTTGAAAACAGGTTATTTTGTTAACCTCCTATGATTTTCGCCCAACATACATAAATCTGTTGTCATTCAAATCAGGAGACAGTCCTTTTAATGATTTACAGAAAAAACTTAAACTTTCGGTAATTTACAGCCACCAGCCACACCATGACTGTACTGGTGCCTCGCCCATTTCAATCAGACAGATATATCTCAGGGCTGCTTCAGCGCATCATTACCAAATTTGGCTCACTGATGCAGGACTGTACCGCAGAGATACACTACAAATTCCATGTTGATTGGTCAATTGGGAGCCCTACGCCACTGTCTATATAAATCTAAAACCCACCTAGGCTCATTCAGCTAAAATGAGTTACCACATCAGGTAGGAAGGTGCCTACCAATCTCAGCCATTTTTTCCACAGCAACGGGTGGCCCAATGGGCTAAACTTGTATGCTTGTAAACAGAGGGTCGCAGGTTCGAACCCAGCTTCGGTGGGTACTTGAGATAGGCAGCCCGATGTGCACAGCATACTCTCCGTAATGCAAGCTGTGGAGATGTAAAGGTGTTTTCCACATGAAGGTCAATGAAGCATCTATTTTTGTAGGCTTATGCACTACTCCGGAGGGTTCGATTATAATTATATTTCTTCCCTAAAACTGAATGCCCAGCCTAAACCGTACGTCCTAGGCCGACCAAATTTGGCAGTAAGATTCCTATTGCTACCCACTACTGAGCCTCTCCGACCCATCCCAGTCAGTCAGAGGGGGGCGCCATTGCTCCCCACAACACGTTTTGGTCGATATCACCTGTCCTACTTGTCCTACACTTAAATTTTATTCCCAGTCAAATTCACTATGTCGTGCCAAATCCAGTAACATATATTTAAGGGTCCAAAGGACGAAGTCCTTATGGACCATTATTGTTTTTCTTAGGATTATTATTATTATTAAGGGTCCAAAGGACGAAGTCCTTATGGACCATTATTGTTTTTCTTAGGATTATTATTATTATTTTTCTGCCCTAAAACTGAATGCCCAGCCTAAACCGTAAGTCCTAGGCTGACCAAACTTGGTAAGATGCTTGCAATTCCTACCCACTACTCAGGTTGTCCGACCCGTCCGACTCAGCCAGAGGGGGGTGCCGTAGCGCCCCCCAACACGTTTTGGATGATATCTCCTGTCCTGTTTGTCGTACCATTGAAATTCTTTTTTCTCCTGATGCAGACAGCCTTGCCCTACCAAAAAGTCAATGGGACCATGAAGCTCCGCCTACTTAGATTTTTTGCTAATTTGCATAATTTGCAAATCATACTTTTTCCTTAAAGTCCTGGCTTGTCCTACCAAATCAGACAAATGAGGTGTCAGACGATTCCGAATTCTCAGCTGATCAAGAAACATTAACAAAATTGAGACATTTTTATATCCTACGGCCATTAGCCACGCCCAAACAATGTCCAAATTTGCCCCGTTTTGGTCTGATGGCTATAACTTGGCCGTGCCTTGGCCTACCTAGACCAAATTTGAAATCCTACCTTCCAACACCATTCTGGGGACACGGTCCAAGGCGGGCTGCATTTCGTCCATAGGGGGCGCTACAACTAAAATCTGCCAATATCTCCTGACTGCCTTGGCCAATCCAACTGAAATTTTGCTGACATATACTATGACCTAGCCTGAGGACAGTCACATACAATGCCAGTCATCAATCATAAAAGCTTGGCTGCCATTAGCCAATCAACATCAAGCAGCCATTTGACAGGCTTAACAATGACCAATCAAACCAAAATTTGGCTGCTACATTCACCTTCTGACCCTCTGCAAACCCTGTAAAGGACAACTCACTAGGCCAGATGGGGGCACTACAGTGGCCCCATTTGCATTTCTGCCTATTTCTACAAAACTGTCAAGCCTACAGTTAAAATTGATTGCCAGTCTAATTCAATATGTCATGGCAAATCTAAACACATATGTAACTTGGTTATATATCATTGCATTTTTGCATAATTTATAATTGTCTGTAAACAGGCTTTTTCGTTGCCCTCCTAGAATTTTTGCCCCACCTACTTAAATCTGCTGTCATTAAAATCAGGAGACAGTCCATTTAATGATTTACAGAAAAAATCTTATGCTTTCAGTAAGGTACGGCCAAAAGCCAAACCATGACCATACTGGTGCCACGTACATTTCAATCAGACAGCTATATCTCAGGCATGCTTCAGCCAATCATTACCAAATTTCTCTCACTAATGTAGTGCTATACCACCGAGCGACCCTCCAAATTTTGTGTCGATCAGTCAAACGGGAGCGCTACGGCCACTGTTTATATGTTACTAAGACCAACCTAGGCCAATTTAGCTATACTGAGTTACCAGATCAGTTATGAAAGTGTCTACTGATCTCACCCATCTTACCATCAGAAGCGGGTGGCTCAGTGGGCTAAACCTGTGTGCTTGTAATCAGAGGGTCACCGGTTCGAACCCAGCTTCGGTTGGTACTTGAGCTAGGCAGCCCGATGTGCACAGCATGCTCTCTGTAAAGCAAGCTGGTTAGACATATAGGCATTTTCCACATGATGGTCAATGAAGCTTCTATTTTTGTTATTAACCCAGCCATTCAGACGGGCTTAGGCACTCCTCCGGAGGGTTCGATTATAATTATTTTTCTTCCCTAAAACTGAATGCCCAGCCTAAACCGTAAGTCCTAGGCCGTCCAAATTTGGCAGTTAGATTCTTATTGCTATCCACTACTGAGCCTCTCTGACCCATCCCAGTCAGTCAGAGGGGGGCACCGTTGCGCCCCACAACACGTTTTGGTCGATATCTCCTGTCCTACTTGTCCTACACTTAAATTTTATTGGCAGTCAAATTTACTATGTCGTACCAAATCCAGGAACATATATAGTCATATCGCATTAGACCTATGCCAAAATTGCCATCATGTTATGGCTGACTAATTCTGTCTGACTTTCTACTACCATGGCCGCCAGATCTCTGCCCTTATTCCTCTACTGTCCTACCATTCCGATTGTCCTACGCTTTGGACCCTTTAGTAACTGCTTGCAGTTTCTAGTTATTATTATTAAGGGTCCAAAGGACGAAGTCCTTATGGACCATTATTGTTTTTCTTAGGATTATTATTAAGGGTCCAAAGCATGAAATGCTTATGGACCATTATTGTTTTTCTTAGGATTTTTCTCTTTTATTATTATTATTATTATTATTATTTTTCGCGCCCTAAAACTGAATGCACAGCCTAAACCGTAAGTGCTAGACCAACCAAAATTGGTAATATGATGTCAATTCCTACCCGCTACTCAGATTCTCTGACCCAGGCCTGTCAGCCAGATGGGGGCGCTCTAGCGCCCCCCAACGCGTTTCAATCCATAGCTCCTGTCCTATTAGTCCTATAATTGAAATTATTTTTTCTGCTGATACAGACAGCTTTGCTCTACCAACTTGCTATTTGGACTATGAAGCTCCGCCTACTTAGATTTTTTGCTAATTTGCATAATTTGTGAAACTGACTTCTGCCTTCAAGTCCTACAATATTGGACCAAATCAGACAAATGAGGTGTCAAACCGATCAGTCCACTTAGCTGATCAAAATAGATTCAAGAAAGTCTGACATTTGTGTATTTTATGGCCACTAGCCATGCCCAAATCCCACCTAAATTTGGCCTATTTCAGTCTGAATGCTATAACTTCTCCATACCTTAGCCTACCTGAACCAAACTGACAATCCAACCTCCCTGCTCTATTATGGGGTCAACATACAATGCGGCCCACATTTCGTCAATAGGGGGCGCTACAACTAATAACTGCCAATATCTCCTGACTGCCTTAAGCAATCTAATTGAAATTTGGCAGATATGTACTATGTACAAGCCTGAGGTCAGAGAAGTAAAATGGCAGTCATTAGTTGTAAAATCCTGGCCACCATTAGCCAATCAAAATCAAGCAGCCATTTGACCAGCTAAACAATGAGCAATCCAAACCAAATTTGGGTTATACATTTGTATTCTGACCCTGAGCCCACCCTGTAAAGGACATGTCAGTCTGCCATATGGGGGCGCTACAGCACATTTCTGCCTATTTCTCCTGAACTGTTAATTATAAAATTGACAATTGTTGCTTAAGCTATCCACTAGCTCATGACAAATTTAATGGTATAAAGAACTTCATCATATCTCTTGCCATTTTTGCCTATTTTGTAAAAGTCTTAAAACAGTACTTTTTTCTTATCCTCCTAGGATTTTCACCAAACCTACACAAATCTGGTATCATTTAAATTAGGAGACAGTCCCTATATAAAATTATTAAAAAAATCATGAACTTTCCATGAGGTATGGCCACCAGCCACACCCAAACCATAGTGGTGCCACACCCATTTCAATCAGACAGCTATATCTCAGGCCTGCCTCAACCAATCATCATCAAACTTAAATATATAATGTAGGATATTACTGGAGAAGGGCCCTCCAAATTTGGTGCCGATCAGTCAAACGGGGGTGCTACAGCAATATAACATCACTGTATAAACTGCAAAATCAGCTCAACTTACATTTATCTCATTTTTGATCCAGTGACATATTACTGGTTAAAATCTTTTGCCCTGCAAGTTCTGTGAGTCATGTCAAATCAAGAAATATGCAATGTCCCATGATAGTCATTTGCATTCCCTTGTCATATTTAAAAACTTAATAAATAACATATTACTGTAACTCCTGCAATGTCCATCCTAAGTAGGTCAATCTGGTAGTAGAAAAATCAGGACACTGCCCATATGTATAATTTATAAAGATAACTTCACTTGCCTGTACAGTATAGCCACCAGCCACACTGAAACTATAGCATTTCCATGATCATTTCAATCAAACAGCTAAATCAGAGGCATACTTCATCTGATCATCACCAAATTTGACCCACTAATGTAGGACTGCACCTCAGACAGACCCTGCAAATTTGGTGCCGATCGGTCTAATGGGGGCGCTACAGCTACTGTCCATTTATGTCTAAGACCCACCTTAGCAAATTCAGCTGAAATGTCCTTCTTTCTCATAAATCATTCAAAGAATTTTTACCTTTCCCTACACCTTAGTCCATATTTTTAAGTTCCTTTCATTTTTCAACAATTTGCCTTATACAACATTATCAGACTTCATTTACAAATGAGAAGGTCAGAAAGCATTTAATATCATTTCTAAAATGGAGCGCTGACTCCACCTGCTGGCCACAACATTTCCATTCCCATTTCATTCAAACAGCTAAATCTCAGGCATGCTTCATCTGATCCTTACAAAATTTGATTCACTTCTGTATGACTGGACTACAGACAGATCTTCCAAGTTTGGTGGCGATCAGTCAATCTGGAGCGGTACAGCCACTGTCCTAGTATGTCTAATACCTACCTTGGCTAATTCAGCTGAAATATCCTTCATAATACTTTCAAGGAATTAACTTTCCCTTCACCTCAGTCCATATTTTTAAGCTCCTTTCATTTTTCTGCTATTTGACTTATAGAAAATTATCAGATTTTATTTATAAGCCAGGCAGTATATATTGCAGATTTTTCACTTTTTTGTATTAAATTGGCCAGTAGGTGGAGATGGTGCTCTATTTATATTGCACTTTTTTGGATTTTTTTGATAGATTCGCCAGCAGGTGGAGTTCGTCCTCTATTTCATTAATGACATTAAATTCTTTTAGGGCTTCTTATGTCTAGGAGAATACTTTACAAATGTAGTAAGCCACTGTTGTTTTGAATATACAAGACAGCATGTGTTCACTGAGGTAGTACAAAGTAAGCTTAACTTGTATGATCTAGACTTAAAATATTAGGTATGCAGGTGCCTATTTCTACCGACTACTTAGACCATCTGACACAAACCATACATTGTCTTGGGCTGAGGCACTTCACCAAAGGGTTCTATATTCTATCCTACATTGGTGTACTAAGGCTGCTTCTGCTAATGGCAGTAGTCAAACTGCCACACCAGGGATTGCATGCATACAGCAGGCTAATATTATACATTATGGCCATTTACTATATAATGTCATTATAGTGTAGTATGTTTTTCCTTAAATGTTGTTCAGGACATTGTAATACTTTTTGTACGTATATTTCCTTTACTGCCTGTTTCACCTACCGTAATTGAAATTTATTCTGACATTTACATGTGTATTTAACATGCTTAATAATGATGACTGTATTAATGATTATAATATTTATTATTACTCATTAGAGACATAATGGAAAACACATTATACACATTGTAAAATTGCAATTAAATACATCTGTCTTAGGCAAACATTTAGGTTTGTGTCATTGTTTGATGAGGCTGAAAAAGTACATTGAGACCACAATAGTTTAGCCAGAACAATTGACATAATATTTTGCATATGATGTGCATAGCATTCTTACATAAACAGTGTATAAAGACCACAAAGTGTGATAGTAGCACTCATATATATATATACTACAAAACTCCCAACATGGCAATATTCTTTTGAATATACAATTTAGTGTAAGTCAAGACAGGCATCACAAACAAAGCTGGACCGTTATTTTGACATCAATTTAACCATGGTATCATGACTGTAAATTATGTAACATATTATGTAGTACAGAACTGTTACAACACATCATTAATGTTTTGTTATTGCAGAGTAAAAGTGAAAATAACTTAATAAATACTACAAAAAAAATTGTGCGACATCACAGCAATAAACATCCACAAGCGACAGCACATTTTACTCAAAGTACCTTTGCTGTCAGACTATAGTGTGTGGAGATGATTTCTGATGCATTTCACTTCAGGTATCTGTTTGTAGTTCATACTGTCTGTGTGCAGTCTCTGAGTGCTTTAGAGAACGCTTTGGTTGTTGACAAAATGGGCGCAGGGAAACTTGATGTGGTGAGTATGGTGTCACTGATATGAAGATAAGGCACTGGAAAAGAGAGTAAAACCAGAAAGCTGCATGTCAGCCAATCAGACACTTGCAGTTGTAAAGTAAAACTACTTCACAGACAAAATAATCTTTCAAAGCGGTAAACTCACCAGGCCAGCGCATCTAATTGTTCCAACGTACCAGGCAGTGTGATGTGTTAACGAAACTTGATGTGGTGGGCATGTGGTCAGTGTCATCAACAGCAGGTGCTGGAAAAGATTAAAGGCATAAACTGGCATGTAAGTTAGACAAACACTGACAGAGTAAAACTAGAACTACACCAAAGAGGAAGAAACCTCTGAAAAAGGCAAACTCACAAGGTCAGCGCCTGCTCCTCTGACCATGTAGCATTCAGTGTGATGTGTCACACTCCCAATGTACAGCTGTATGACGAAGGATGCAGTATAGCAGAGCTTGGACAGACAGATGTGACTTAGCTTGATCATCAGGGAAGCACATGACAGTTGTGCCTTAGTGACCTGAGGTTATACATAGGAGAAGGCAGGTTAAAATCTGTAATATAACAATGTAGTAGCGATTTCTGACAATACTTAGTTACACAATGTATAAGCTCATACACTGCAAACTGGCATGTTTTAACTAACATGCCCATGTTAAGTGAGAAAACTGTCACTGACGGACCTTTGCTTTGCCCACCCAGTCATGGCACATCCACTGTGTCTAGATAAATGTCTCACAGTCACTGCCCAGCTTTCCCAGTTAGATTTTAGGTCATCCACATGTATGACTGTTTAGTGTTACTTCATTTTAGCTGTTTGAAGAAGGACACAAAACATACACATTACTGCAAAAAATGCATCATATACATAATACCATAATACAGTCAGTGTACATATCTGCAACATTTCCTTTTACAGTATGAAAGTACACTGTACAACACTATACAGACAGACGTCAGTATATGGTCTTACCTTAGCCCATAGATGGTCTGTGCCTGTTCGCCCTCTCACCATTCTTTTTGATCAAAGCCGTGCTCTGTGAAATTCTGTCTTTTTAGCATGTTTTGCAGTACAAGACATTAGTTTGGTACTGTCTACATCTGATGGTACTTCTTCATTTCCTTACTTTTAATTCATTGTAATTATATATTCTATGTTATATAAACAACTACACATTTACATTTTCCAAGTGTGTGGTGCTGTGTAAAGAGGTTCAGTGCACTGTACTGCCCCACAACACAAAATTTCTATATAGGCAATAATGCATTTCATGAATAGTCAATTAAATCACAGGACATCTAAAATTATTTATGTTTTTGTGGAAAATTCATACCATCAACAAGTTTGGCATACTGCTGTTGTGAGGCACTTGACAGAGCACATTACCTCCGTTTTACAAGCCCATGTTGTGTCCTCTGTGCTAATCTTCCCCTAGCCCACACACCCACCCCCAGTGCCAGATGCCCCATCCTCCCCTGCTTCCCACCCAGCCCCAGCCGTAGGCCCCCTGTCCCAGAAGCTGAAGCCCAACACCCCTCCCCTAAGATTAGCCTATGCTTAGTGGTAGCTAACATGTTGTATACAAAACTATACATTTACATGATGATTGAAAGGTGTGGTGCTTTGTAAAAAGGTTCAGTGCAGTGTACTGGCCCACAACACAGAATTTCTTATGTATACAAGAATAATTTTTATGAATAATCAAATATATTGCAGGATATCTAAAAATTCTTTTTTTTTAATTTATAGCATTTCAAAATTTTGGGATACTGCTGTTGTGAGGTACTTGACAGAGCACATTACCTCCCTTTTCAAAGCCCACATTGCTTGCTCTGTCCTAATCTTCCCATAGCCCCCACACCAGCCCCTAGTGCCAGGTGCCCCATCCTAGCCCCCTTATGCCTAGCGCTAGTGACCCTCCTGTAACCTTAGTCCTATGCCTAGTGGTAACCCAATCAGCCCACCTCATACTACTCCCCAGCAACAGGCCGCCATGTCCAGCTTTAGTCCCCCCTGCCTCAGCCCTAGTACCAGCTCACTGAAGCCCAGCTGCAGCCACCTAAAGCATGGTACCAGGTGCAGGCCTAGCAACAGGCACCTCAAGGTCGACCCCAACCCCCAAAGCCCAACATCAGCCTCAGGCTAAATGCCAAGCCCTGAAACACCAGCTCCACTGCTAACCTCTGAGACCCAGTTGCAGCGTTCTGAAGGCCAACCCCAGTCTTAGCCGCCCACAGCCTACTGGCAACCCCAGTGGTAGCTACTGATGGCTAGATAATGTAGCACCACACATTCATGATGGCTGAAATACATCGGCATTGCTGAAACAAAAATTCTGTTAGTCAAAATGTCTTTCACATACACATGATCAATCAAAGTGCCTTTCTCAGTAGTTGCTTCTTTCACAAGTTGAGCATACCCATGTTTTTCCATAAAATTAGCAATTGTACTTGCTGCCAAATGATTCACTGCATGACAATTTTTTTTGTTTATTTATACAGTTTCTTATAGATAATGTAGCACTACACATTCATGATGGCTGAAATATGTTGGCATTACTGAAACAAAGATGCTGTTAGTCACAATGTCTTTCACATACACATGATCAATCAAAGTGCCTTTCCCAGTGGTTGCTTCTTTCACAAGTTGAGCATACCCCTGTTCTTCCATAAAATTAGCAATTGTACTCACTTGCAAAAGATTTTCATTGAAGTCGCCCATGATGATTTTTCCACCTTCCACACTGTCCAACCGAGTGATCAACTGCATCAGGTTCTTCTGAAAGATTGTCAGATTATACGAGGGTGGTCTGTATAGTACCAAGACTGTTGTTCTTAGTAGGCCCACACTGAACTGCACACACTCAATGTTGACACACTGCACATCAGTCACAGTACAGTTGGTATGTTCTTTATAATACAAACCCACACCACCATGTTGTTGCTTCTTCAGTTCAGCAAAGATAGCATCACTACCATCATATGCCTGATGTCTGGGCTTCCCATGGTATGAAAATCCAGGCAGCTGTACATCTTCTGTGTCTTCCTCCAAATTTAACCATGTCTCTGTCAAGCAGATGATATCAGCTTCTATATACCTTCTGTCTTGCTTTAGGTCATCCAGGTGACAGGTAAGTCCTTCAACATTATGTAGGAGAATTTTGCATGATGATGGCACTTCCATGACAGGATCAATAAACGCAGGCATGCTTTGCATTGCAGTCTCAATGTCTTGTTTTGCATATATAGCAGTCTCCTTAAAGTCTTCTATTATGAGGCCTTCCAGAGAAGTCACACGGCTTAATGCTACATACGCTTGTCCAGCTGCAAATATCTTCTTTAGTGATACAACAGCCTTATCCACTGTCAGACCTTGTACCTTGTGTACTGTACAAGCCCAAGCTAATTTCAGTGGAAACTGCCGTCGTGTTCCACCACTGTTTGTCACTCTCTCCTCCTCTGGTTTGATTCGTGTAGCTTTGTCCAACCCTACTTTGAGGCATGGCTTCTTTCCCCTGAGTGACTTTCCAGCTGCTTCATTGTCAAATGTGATGTATATCTCTGATGGAAAATCCTCATCAGTATCAAAGCAGATGTCACTGACTGTACCAAATGCACCATTTACCAGGCCGTCTGAAACATCAATGTTTTTCAGCAGCATTACTCGTGCATTGACACCTACATGTAGTGATTCTGGGAGACATGTCTTCTGAACATTGGCATGATGTCCATGTTTCCTTTCCAGTCTGCCAGTTGCAGCAACCCTTTCAAAATCCTGAGCATGAATGATGACATGGTCTGAGCAGATCTTCCGCAGCATATGGTAGTTATGCTGATCAACTTCATCATTGGTTGCATAAATATGAAGACCAGTACTGTCTTGTCCTTCGCCTGTCACACGTAGTTTCAGCATAGCAATGTCTTCCTCCAGCATTGCATCACCCCTTTTGCGTTTCCTTAGTCGATTCAGCAACTGTGCAAACTCCATATCTTTCTGTCTCATAATTTCAGTGAGCTCCACCATAGCAAAATGATTCTGCCATAGATTCACACCTTTACCCTCAGTATACAAAGCTTTCCCTTTCACAGGACAAAGTTGGTAGAAATCTCCAACAGCAATGATTGAAACATTTCCAAAAGCAGAATAATCTCCAATTTGTTTGATTTGTCTTAATCTGCCATGAATATACGCAAGCAGCTTGTGATCAACCATTGAAATTTCATCTATAATCAATATCTGCAGGTTTCCCAGTTCAGCTCTCAATGAATTTATTTTTTCATCTCCAAGTGGTTCATATGGCAACTTTACATCTGTTGCAATATGGAAACAGGTGTGTATTGTTGCAGCTTTTATGTTGTAAGCACTAACTCCAGTTGGAGCAGTCAGTAACACATGTGTCTCATCTGGATTATGTGACAACTGACGCAAGACACGAGCTGCCTCATACTGTATTGCTTTGATCAAGACTGACTTGCCCACACCTCCAGGTCCAGATATGAATACATGAAATGGTTCTGGGTTTTCACCACGCGCCTTCAGTAAACACCAGTTTCGTATTTTGTAAAAAATCTCAGATTGCTTGTTATTCAGTGAGCGAAGCAAAGCCAACGCTTCCTGCCTGGACATACCACAAGGATTGTCATGTAACATATAGCGACTCAGTCTTGGTAACAAATCTGGTATCTCATCACGTTTTTCTCTCATTTCTGGTGTAATGTTGCATTTGCTGGCAAGACACTCTAACCGTTCACGTTCAGTCTCTGGACAAATCTCTGCCCAAGCATCTTCCATTGCACCATGCAGCTGTAGGTCTTCCTGAGCTTTGTCTATTGCACGTGATTCCTTTTCAAAACTTGACATGTTTGACTCCACAACCAGTTTCACTGAATGCAATTCATCATCAACAAACTTGACACAACCAGTCTCATAGAATTCCTGGTAACTGCCAAAAGTAGAAGGTTTTAACTGTGCATCGAAATAATGTGGCAGAAAAAGTTGCAAAATGCTGTGGTAATATTTTTCTGGGTCCTTTGTGGGTGAAAAGCGAGCATACCGAACAACAGCTCCATCTGTGCGTGTCCTTTTTTTCACAAATCCTAATTTTCTGTCCAACTGCACACTTCCAGGGCATGAGCTTTGAGACTTAGATAGTATTCTGTACTCAGATGCAAATGTCGCCAGGCACATTCCTGCAAACGCTTCTGTTTCTGGTCTGGCTTTATATCTATCAGTGATACTGTTCATCCAAATTCCTTGTTCATCCTCATTCTCACACTCAGCTTTCTTCCGTATGACGTTCAATGGAAGGCTCATTTTTACCACATTTTCTCCGGTTGGGATAAACTGCACCTTTCGTGATCCCTCTTTCAACCTCATGTTAGTCAGACGATAAACACTTTCCTGAGCTGAAACTTCACGATTGTGTAGGAAAACGCTGCCAAGTTGCCGAAGAGCTTCTTTTGCATCAAGGTTACCTTGCTGGGTGGCCTCTTTCTGAGCATTAGCCAGTAGCAGTCCCATCTCTCTCTCAGCTTTGGAAATGTAGGAAATGATGTACACAATACATGAATATGCATCAACCACAAACTGAATGTCCATATTTGCATTCCAACAGCGTAAAAGGTCTCTGTTATATTGGTTCACCCACACTTCACATGGTCTCCTCTTAAGAACAATGGTAGTTTTCTTTGTGATTCTTGAGTACGCAGCTTCAAATATTTCCTGACTGATACCAATTGTACTAAATAAGGAATCAACAGAGTCATAGTTGGCCTCAGGGTTTAGTACAGCATCCTTCACTTTTTTCATTATAGCATCTGCTACTTCTTTTTTCAGGGGCTGTCCGTCTGTCTCACCATCTCCAAGTTTGCATGATGACACAAATGTTCTGTTGCTTGGAGGACGTGGGAAATTGAATCTACAAGTTTTCCCTTTTTTCTTGCATGTTTTTGAGTGCCTCTTACTATGTTGCTGTACACTACATACAATTTCATGCATTTCATCGTTACCCTCTGGCATTTCACATGTCACATAGTGATCAATGAAAGCTGATACTTCATCTTCATCATCTTTGCCAACCTTAGGTGCATCTTCCACCCAAAACAAACAGTGAGTGTGAGGTGATCCCCGTTGCTGAAATTCTATTCTGTAGAAATAGTCAACTATTTTGCCAATGGGTTGTGCTTCTGACATGATGACATCTTTCAGGAAGCAGTGGAATCGATAGTCAAACATTCTGGCAGCTGTCACAGGATTGTTTTTCAACAGTGCACACCTTTCTGACCAGTCGAGCTCAGCACTTGATGCATCTATGCCATCTTGTTTGAAGATTGCTGTTATCATTTCTGTCCAACGTAAATCAGCAGACGAAAAGGAGCAAAACCATGTGGGAATACCAAGCTGTCTTACCATCGCAAACAAATCTTTCTGAACACTTTGCCAAAAAACAGGGGTGCCTCTGATTGGTCTTAGAAATTTATAACCTTCATCAAAATTGAACATCTTTTGTAGAGCCTCCTTATTTGTCAAAGTTTCTGATGTGACAGGACACTTATCCCGTGCATCATAGCCTTTTCTCACAGCAATTGACACATTTGACACAACCTGCTGAAGCTCAGACAAATACTGCCCATAAAATATATAGTCTAAGTTTTTTCCAAAACGTCCATCTGCATTAAGAATTCTTGTATTTAAATACCTACACAGTGTCAGTTTTTCCTTCCTTCTCTCATGAAAAGTACCTGTTCCTTTTGGGAAAAGGACTGGAAAACATTTAGCTTCATTTGACTCATCAGTTAGAAGCCTCACTGGATTGTTTCCTTCTGCAGGTGCCATAGACATGATTCCATCAAAGTGCTGATCCAAGATCTCTTGTGCTATGTCTACAGGTTGAAGACACGTATCCATATACATGCCATGTTGTTGTCTATCATGCATAGTTTCATCCATTTCCTCATCCTCCATGTTATTTTCATTACAGTCTTCATTTGCATGTATGTCACTTACATCACCAGGTATTTCTTTAGTTTTCTGCAGGGGATTGATCCAGTCATTGTTAAACTGCACATTGCTGTAAAATTGGTTATTTTCTGTAAGATACACCAAAGCCTTCTTTATTTTTTCTAGATGCACAAATTCATATTTGTAATGCCCTTTGTAAGTTAACTTCCGCTTCAACTTTACACGAATCATAAGGTCATCATTGTTGACTCTTGGTAAAACTTCAGCTACATTTGGAACACTAGATGGGACACAAGTCACAGGACCATGAACACCATTTTGTCCACCTTTTGGCAAAGACACAATTCTCATGAAAGGAATATGCATAGCAATCAGATGTTGTTCCAGTGAATTTAGACGCTGTAACTCTACAGGGACTGGGTCTAAAGCTAGATTGTTTGCAACACTCTCTGCTGGCAGTTTCCCATCAAGAATCTTTCTGTGACACGTGTGGCAGATCCACAAGGAACCTCTAGAGCCAATAACACTGCTACAATCATCAGAACACATATCTACACATTTATGCAAGTATGTCTCAGTTATACACTGTGATGCCACTAACGCAATTGCCTGTGATTTTTTGAAGTACTCATCTTTCTTGCAAATCAGAACTTGGTGTTTAAATAGCAATCGATGACACACTGAACAAATGTATTCTGGGCCTTTAGTTATTTTCTGTCTAAACTGTTCAATCACATACTTAATGTCTTTTCTGTTATCCTTCTCTTTAGTCCGTTTTCCAGTATTTCTGCTTTTCACTGCAGTGGCATAACAGCTGTCTGTCTTATATCTATTACTGCAACTTTGCTTCTGAGCTGATTGGTATACTGGATTACAATGGTAGGCTTCAAATTTCTGTTTCTTCACAGCTTCTCTGTAACTTTCATTTGTGGCATGCTTACGAACCATACAGTCTTTTACACGTTGCCTGTGTTCAATGTCAGTTGCATACTTCTGCATACTTGACTGCTTCACACGGTGCCTGTGTTCAGTGTCTGTTGCATACTTAATCACACTCGACTGCTTCACACGTTGACTGTGTTCATTATCTGTCGCATACTTGCTCACACTCGACTGCTTCACACGTTGCCTGTGTTCATTATCTGTCGCATACTTGCTCACACTCGACTGCTTCACACGTTGCCTGTGTTCATTATCTGTCGCATACTTGCTCACACTCGACTGCTGCACACGTTGCCTGTGTTCATTATCTGTCGCATACTTGCTCACACTCGACTGCTGCACACGTTGCCTGTGTTCATTATCTATCGCATACTTACTCACACTTGACTGCTGTATATGTTTGCGGTGACCCAAGTCTGTTGCGTACTTACTTACACTTGACTGTTTCACATGTTCTCTGTACACTTCATCCTCATGGTAGCGCTTTATGCTTCTCTCAAGTTGTTCCTCCTTGTACACCATACTTTCTTCATACCGTCTTTTGCCTCGTTCCAGTTTTCGTCGACTTGATGCCATTTCAGATGCTGTATTGTGAATTTCAGAGCATTGTCTGGCACAACCCTCAGTATCACGCCCTTTCACACAAGTTACAGCCTCATAGTGTGACTCATTACAATGTTTCAGGTACATACCTCTCGGATCAGAACCAATACATGTGGAGTACTTCAACCATTTGTTATTGGAGAATGTGAAAATATGCACACCAAGCAGATCAGCGGCAGCTTGAATCTCTACCTCAGATGCCCAAGTACCAACATATTTCATCCGTGATGCAGTGACATACTCAGTGACAGAAGAGTGACCTTCCCTAAGACAAGCAACATACTTGGATTGATTTTTTAGTATGTGACCAACAACAGCACATCTAATTTTCCTGTGTTCTTTCTCATTTCCAGTAATAGCAAAAGCCAGAGATCTGAAAAAGCAGTTACCATCACCAGTAATAGGTACCGTTCTGCAAGGGTCACCCATTGGAAACTGTGCAGCCATGTTTACATGACCATGATCAATATACACCACACCAAGCTTACAGGAAAGGCTTCTTTGCTGCTGTGTTGTCAAAGGACTGAACAAAAACTGCTCATTGCATAGCTCACTGATGAATACTACATCACCTTCATTGCTCACATGCATATCAACCTCAGGTTGTGCATCGTCTGTCACATTTGGCCTTACCAAACCATATTGGCTCTCTGACATGTTGGCAAACTGCTTGACTCTGGTCACTGAGGAGTTACCATCTGGATGGTCTGACATGCTGGTAGGCTGGTTGAGACTGGTGACTGAGGAATTACCATCTGGATGCTGCTGCAGGATGCTTCGACTGGTCACACTCACAGCTGTAATCTCAAACTGTTCCCCTGTTGCATCTAAAGACAGTCCTAGGGTATTCACATGGTCTAGCAAAGAATCTATGTTAGAGTGGTACACCAATATACTTCTGCCTGATGCGTCACTTGCTCCATCTACTCGTCGGGAATGGGAGTCGATCACCACATACCATGACCCTTGCTTAATGATGGCACATGTATTTACTTTAAGAGTAAAAAGACACGCATCATACAGTGAGAATACTCTTCTTACCGCTTGATCAGCTGACATGAGAATGTTGCACATATCTCCATATTCACTCACACCAAACAAGCCAACAAACATGTCATCATGGTAGTTTATTTCAAATTTATCACCATTCAATGTGTACTCAGTTGGTAGATCTCTCACAAACAGATACCCAGAAGCATCTCCAATTCTCCCAGCATCTCTGATGGTGGTGTAGAGGTCATCTCCATTCAGCAGCACTTGATCAATGTCTGTGACTGACCAGGTTAAAACATTCTTTACCTTACACGTCACTATAGCAATCAAACTATTAGCAACACATTGCTTGTTACTGTTGACTCCAAATCGTGGGTGTCCTTGATGGAAGGAGCCTCTCACAGTACGTGCCTGAGGAAAATGAGTAGGTGCACAGACAGTTACAGGGTTCATATGCTGCTGTTGAGCCAGGGCACTTTGTTGTTCAGACATTAGCAAGGGTTTTGCCAAGGGTTTTGCCAAGGGTTTTGCCAAGGGTTTTGCCAAGGGGTTCGCCAATGTTTTTGCCAAACGGCAACGCTTCGGACAACGCTTCGGACAACGCTTTGGACAATTGTTTGGAACAGAGTTTGACACTTCAAGTGCTGAGTTAGATGGTCTCACGGATGGTTTTTTAGATGGTCGTATAGCTGCAGCCTTTCTTTTAGGAGGTGGCTGCACAACCTCATCAGTCAAAGCCTTGTCTTTATAAAAAGAAGGCATATACAACTCGTCATCAGTCCTACAAATGGCACCCAGGGTGGGAACCTGGTGGTCATGGCTCGTCGGGAAAGTCACAGTCTGGATCTTTTTGGTATTCCAGTAGGGGGGAAAAGAAATAACCCCGTCAGTCATAGCCATGACAGAGTCAGGCCGCGGCTGTACGGCCTGCTCAGGTTGTTGGTCGTGGCTCGTCGGGAAAGTCACAGTCGTGATCTTTTTGGTATTCCGGTAGGGGGGAAAAGACGTAACCCCGTCATCGGTCATAGCCACATCAAAACTATCAGCAGCTCGCCGCCGGTCCATCAGCCTCTTCTTCGCTGCTGCTGAACGCTTGGACGCCTTGGTGCGAGGCATCTGCAAATGAACAAGGGGGGGGGGGACAACACAAGGCACACCTGCTTACAACCTTACTTTGCACTGACATCTCAATTATACGTCCTAATAGCTAGGGATGTACACTTGTAATTTAAAATCACAGGTTCAAATCCCCAACAAGCAAGGTACCACTGAGTTACCATCAGCAAAGTACCACCTCAAACAACTGCTCGAATGATGCATCTGTCAAGTTGTTCCTCCTTGGATGGAACGTCATAGCGTCTTCTCTTCTGCCAGTTTCCAACAGTGCTCCATACAGGTTACATGTCGAAGACATTTTATGCTCGTGCAGTGTGTGTGGTGACTCAGTAATTATCAGATATCACAAAACTAATTTTGATTGATATGTATTAAAACAATTACAATGCTGTTCTGTGAGAACTATGTACACTGACACATCTCAGCTACTAAGAATCAGTGATGAAGCTAAATTAATATTGAAGTGTATGGACAGTAAACCACAATTTACACACTAAACATTTTATGAACTGCTTGAATGATGCATCTGTCAAGTTGTTCCTCCTTGGATGGAACTTCATAGCGTCTTCTCTTCTGCCAGTTTCCAACAGTGTTCCATATGGGTTACATGTAGAAAACATTTTATGGTTGTGCAGTGTGTGGTGACTCAGTAATTATCAGTTATCACAAAACTAAGTTTAATTGATATGCATTACTTAAAGCAATTACAATGCTGTTTTTCTGTGAGAACTATGTACACTGACACATCTCAGCTACTTAGAATCAGTGATGCAGCTAAATCAATATTGAAGTGTCTGGACAGTAAACCACAATTTACACACTAAACATTTTATGAAGCATTACAATCCTTATCCTACAATCAATCTCTAACATGACTTTCATTGTTAAAATGACACACTTACCTGTGAAGTCACACTGCAAAACAATATTACATAAGCTTCACCTCAACACGAACGGATGGGTTTCTCACATGTATTTCAATTTTTCCTGTCACTACAATGCGATTTATTACAAATGCTACAAATTACTAATCTCACAGACACAAATATACCTTAAAATCAATATCATGGCCATTTACCATATTGAGGAAAAAGCACCTCTGCCACTATATATTCAATGTGCTGTTGTATAAACAAGTCTTAATTTTAATATTTTAAATTAAATTTAAGGAAGCACTTTTTTTTTTTTTTTACACAGCATGTACCTACAGTACAGAAAAGTCTTCGTACTACTGTAGCACAAACTAAAACCCTAGGTTCCTTTAAATCAGACCTAGATAAGATTACCAACTATAACATATTAAGCAATAACAATCACCTATAAAATACTATGCTTCTCTTCCTACAGCAAATGCATTTACAGCATACTGCTGAAATATGGAATAGTCTTCCAGGTAGTAAATTGTAACCCAAAACCCTGGGTTACCTTAAATCAGATAGATAAGATTTTAACAACTAACATATTAAGCTTCTATTTCTATAGCAAACTGATGTGAGCATTGCCACTACTTCTCGAAGTGCACAAAGCATACCGTTTATCACTTTCTCCTTGGAAATGTCTTTCTCCAGCAGAAATCTGTAGAGAAAAGTGACAGATGACTTTCATAGCATCAACATTTCTCAATAGTCAGTCTTTATTTAAAACACCATGTACACTTGAAACCTTCTCCACGGTCATTCTGAAACAACTGGTGGTAGACAGCAGCTTCAAAATATTCACCTTTGATCCCTCTGTCGACAGACCTCTTCAAAGTCTATAAAGACAAGATGTATGACTTAACTGACATGTGTATACATTTCATTACTATACGAAACATGGATACCGCAAACATTTTTTACTGTAGCATTCCAAGCAGTCCTTTAACATTAAGTTTCTTTCATAACGGCTTACGTTACTAGTAAAATACATATTACATTTTTACTGTAAAATATACGTAGTAAATTCACATCGACTGAGAGGAATGACAAAAGTGCACCATACAAACATCGCTGCGATGTAATGCAGCCTCACATACATTTGTTTCACACCGGTCTGTATCTGTTTTCGTACTGTTACAGTTCCTAAACACGCAGGCATGGCTCCTTGCCGGTTAATTCTGTCTGTATTTACCGTGAACTGCTGCAGTAGTAACCAAGCAGTTATTGCCTTACTTTACAAGTCTACAACTACGACGTAAACACTATGGAAGTTTAGCATGCAACTTACGGTAAAACCGTAATGTACTGCTGCCGAATCCTTATCGGATGAATTGCAAAATATGTTACTTTACAATATATGGCTACATAGATGGGGATAGAGTGAAGCGCCTTCAGACAATTTAATGTTGTGAACTAAATAAAAGTATATTTTATTGTAAATTGATTACCGGATAGTGATCCCACTCAAGATTTCAATATTAAGATTCTTTGTCACATACATAGATATAACCAGTACAACATGCAGTGAAATGAACCCTGACCGATCTAAAGACTGCAAAAAGAGAAAGAGTAAAAAAATACAAAATACATTTGTATTCCGTACATGTGCGCATGCTCAGCAAAAACAAGACATCTAAAATGGCCGACACGGAAACAGCTTTGTGGCGCATTTAATTATTAAATTTATTTAATAAATTATATATATGTTTTTAAAAACCTTGACACAAAATAAACCACCCACAGTGAGAAAACAGCAAAGCGTCAAGCGAATAAAAACAGCATTACACATATGTAATTACGTCTACCATAATTATAAATGTTAAAACACAAAAGTACGATATGCCACAGACACAGCGTTTAAAACATACTTTGCGCTTCTGAACCAAACTTAATTTGACCACTTAAACGTGATTTACTGTTGCCACATCCTTATCTGCTGCATTACAAAATATATTACTTCAAAACATAACCGTGTAAGGACGGGGATAATGTAACGCGCAAATGTACATGCTAATCAAAAACAAGATACCTAAAATGGCCGCCACAGAAAGAGCTTTCTGTGACGCAGTTAACACCGATGAAACAAACGATTACGCTGCTGAAACACTATTGCCTAACATCAAACTAAAAATGTTTTAAAAAAACCTTAACACAAAATAAACCAGCTACAATTGGAAAAGAGCAAAGCGTCAACAAGCGAATAAAAACATAGCATTACACATATGCAATTACGTCTACCGTAATTATAAATGCTAAAACACAAAAGTACGACATGCCACAGACACACAGCGTTTAAAACATACTTTGCGCTTCTAAACCAAGATTAATTTTGACCACTTACACGTGTTCTACTGCTGCCAAATCCTTATCTGCTGCATTCCAAAATATACCACTTTAAAACGTAAGCGTATAAGAACGGGGATAATGTAAAGCGCAAATGTAAAAGATACCTAAAATGGCTGCCACAGAAACAGGTCTGTCGCGCATTTCACACTACCTAAACGAACGCTTACCCTGCTCAAACACTATTGCCTAACACCGAACAAAAACATGTTTTAAAAAACTGAGGACCACAAAATAAATCACCTATAATTAAAAAAGCAAAGCGTCAACAAACTAATAAAAGCATTACATATATGTAGCGACTTACCTCTTGCAAATCCAGAAATAAAATGCACAGGACAAGCCTTGCTTCAGGTGGGAGTGGTCACTTACGTCAGCCAATCAAAACAAGTCCCTGTCTCTCTGTTAATCTAGCTCAGGGAAACCAATAAACGAAATGGCTGCCACTAAAACGCCCCTTCACGACTACTCTAAATTGATGCTTAATTACCTTACCACTTTACGTAAGTGTAAGGTTTACCACTCATTACACCTTACACTTCTAAGCACTTTATATTTTTATCTTTTACATGAGTTACTTTTACCTGCCTAGGTTGTGGTTTATACGTTGTTTTTCATGCCAAGTCTTGTGCTGTGTGATTTCAACGTTTAATTCAACTGTGATGTGGACTTGTCACTGTATACAGTAAAAGGGGGTCCAGCCTGCTACTAGCAAGGTGGCCATTGAGTGTATAGAGTCATATGTGCAATTTTTTTTCTATCTTGTTCATAGTTATACTTAAACTGTTTTATACTTTTTAATCTATACTTTTAATCTGTATTAAAAACTAAATAACTAATTTAAAATTTCGGTAAGTTAAATATTTTTGTTGCAATTTAAAATCATTCAATATCTGTTGTACGATGTTATATTTTAAATATTATGCAGGTTCTGTATAATTGCATCATAATTTGCATCATCCAATTACACATTCAGAGAGTGAAGACAAAAACACTGCACAACAATTACTTTTACTGTACAATTACTGTAACAGCCTGATGTTTTCTTGCCACATGTTGTTTAAGATTCTTCTTATTTAGGCTCATTCTACAGTGAGGACATTCAACAGTTACTTGCTTTCTATGGACAGCTTGTTGGCATGGTATGAGTGCTTGATCAGGTTGCCCTGGTGGATGGCCAGCGGGAGACTCTGTTGGATGTCCAGAGGGAGGTACTGGTGGGTGGCCGGCAGGAGGCTCTGTTGGGTGGCCAGCGGGAGGCTCTGTTGGGTGGCCAGCGGGAGGCTCAGCAACAATGGAATGGTGACGGCAATGATGCTTTTGCAGATCACCTTTGTTTACATATACAGCTGTACACAGACAGCAGTGAAAATGTGTAGTCCTCCCACGGCATCCAAGGGTGCAGCTATATATGATATAATCTAAAACAGATTAAAAGCATCATGTTAATAGATGTTCATTGGCCATTATGAATGAACTGAAAAACATAACAAGACCAACCACTCACCACCATACTCAACCGCCCTTGTCCTATGGGAAGCAATGTGGACTGCAACAGAATTATACTCCTTTGGATTGTACTTGTCCAAAGTGCAAAAAGGGCAAGAAAACAGATTTGAATTTTCACAAATTCTTTGAGGTTGAGGCACCGGATAGTCCTTAATCTGAACAGTGACATGCTGCAAAGACAAAATATGCAGTGTTTAATGATAATATTCTTAATTATTAACTTAATTAGCTTAATTATTTTAACAAAATTAATCTAATAATGTTCAGAGTTTCATACATTACGATTAAAAATGTTTATATATAAAAAAGGTTATAATTAACTGAATTAACTTTATAATATTTTAGATATCTTATTAATTCAAGCATTTTATGTGATCTATTGGTTAAGATGACACCTATAATGGTTTAATGCATATTTTTTTAGAAGACCAACACGCAGACAGCAATTTTCAGTAACATAATATCTGTTGCTGCATTTGCTGAACCTGGGAAATGGAAACTACATCATTCATGACCTACTGGTCCTGGGATCATGTACAGATTGTACTGTGTAGATTATGGTGCTCTGTTTTTTAAAAGGAAACAATAAGTGAGAGACATTAGTGTCTTTCACTCAGTCAGGCTCTTCTTTATCCCAGGAAAAAAATCAATATTTGACACATTACAGATTCCAATTAATATAGCAGGATTCTATTTACTTGCACACTTCAAAACATATCCGCAATTCAGATTCTTATTTCAGTCGGATCAATTTAACCTATCAAACATTTGTTACAGAAGATACATATGCATAAATACGTAAAAAAAAATGCTTGTTGAAAACAAAAATGCAGGGATTACATAAAAATTACACAGAATCTTAGCCTAGTGAATATCCCTACACATATACAGCAACGAGAATAAATGATTAAATACTTAAATTAATCGTTTTCCTAAACAATCTTTGAAGATCCTCTATCCTTCATGAGATTTAAAATATAAATAAATAAAACATATCATCAGGGTAGAGATATGGAACACACATACGTAAGCAAACAAAATGAATAATGGCGAGTCGGCCATTTAGAAACGCGAATTGCGAGGCGCCATTTTAATGAAATATTATCAGAAATAATTATAAGCATATAATCAAAAACAATACGTATAACTAAATAGACATTTACTTACCTGGGTCATGTACTGCATCCGATCCGCCGCCATTGTTTCTGAACGCTGTTTCTACACGCCTCCAGAAAGTCCCGTCACAGAGCCAATCAGATACTTACCTTGAAATCCGCCCAGTTGTCGTTATAGGCAATCAGAACAACGCTTTGAAACCGCCCACTCCACTTGAAATCCACCCAGTGATTGTTTTAGCCAATCAGAACAACGCTTTGGAACCGCCCACTGTAATACACTTCCAGTGCTTGAAATCCGCCCACTCGCGTCAGTGTTCTGCAGAGACTAGTACTTGGATTTTTCGTAGGCTTTAGGGATTCTAGAGAAAAACCGTTAGTTGTGTCCGTCATTCTGCAGCTATGGCCAGCCCTGCTAAAATCGCAAAACAGGAGCTCGAGACATTGCAGGGCTTTCTGCACTGCGTGTCGCCAACGATTGTGTCAAAGCGCAATTCTAAATATTTCACGGCACTGCTTCAAACCAGCAGGGACGAATTCCACAAAGTTATTTGCTTTTGTCAAGAAAAGCAGACATCGTTTGCGCAAGCTTCCAAAAACAAGACTGGGGTGAAGCTGACCAACGTCAAGCGAAGTATCAGTAAGTCTTAATTTTCTTAAAATAAAATAAAACAAAACAGAAAATTCTGCTTCAAATGAAGTGTCTATTTAACCTAAATCAAGCCGGTATTTACTTGATGTTCATGTTTTCTAGGCTACTCAGATCCTTCAGGATTCGACGTTTTGTGCAACAGAAGCACAACTGTGGAAGTCGTGAACCTGTCTTTTTTACCTAAAATCCCTCCCAGCAGCTCAAAGCTGATCATTGCCAAAATACAAACACTTGGACCCAGGCAAACTGTAAGTAGATATAATAATCTTATAAGTAGTACAATGAAATGTAGTCATAGATTGTTTGATTGACATTATTGATGAGAAGCGCGTTATTCTGTTGAAAGAAATACGTTTCTAACGTGCCTGTACAATTAAATTAACCAGTTACTTTGTTTATGTGGTTTATAACTTGTTCTAGCGCAATTTATTAAAACCTCTTTTAACTCGGCATAAAATACATGTAAATGACCCTGCAGTGATATTCAACGAAATTGTGATATGATAAATATGTCTTATGAAGTAACCGAACATTAGTATTTTCTGATCAGTCCTATTTAATATATCTCTATCTGTGTGTAACAGGTCGGTGTCCTAAAAGCGAAAATTTTGGCCCCAGGAAGCTACAACAAAGTCGTCAACATAAATGGCAGTGACTTAGAACTTAAGGAGTTCCAAATAGCGGATTCCTCGGGACATCTGAAGCTGACTTTATGGGACCAACAAATTGTTCAAGTGGAACCTCTGAAGTCTTACCAATTTACGAACTTATCCACAAGAGAACGTGAGGGACGGATATATTTGTCGGGGACTCCATCGACCACCATCATAGAAATTGACGACCTGAAAATCGCTGAATTCAATGAACTAACTGACGCTGAAACACTTTCTGAATCGTCAGGAACTATTACTGGCATACAAATTTTGTGCAAACATCGGTGTGCAAAATGCCAAACCGCACAAAATGAGTTTACTGGCAAATCATCTGTACACAGATGCATTGGTTGCAAATTAATGCAGAAGTGTGGTTCATATAACACGACCTACACTGGGACTGTGTCGCTTACAAAAGATGGCACAGATCAAACACTGACCATAACAAATTCTGCAATTCGGACTTATTTCAGTGAGCAGGATATGTGCCATCTTTTACATGATGTACAAGATATGGAAGAGCATTTTATTAATGCGGGTGACTTTTCTGTCCTCCTAAATGAGGACGGACTGATCAGCAAAATCAGGCCGACTGCTGAAAACAAACCTGACGCTGATGATGATGAGGAAGGTACTTCAAATGCAGCTCAGTAGCTGTGTTTTGTAATTTGTGTGTGTGTGTGTGGTTCAAAATTGTTTGATATGTTCTGTATAACGTTATTTATATATTTTATAATTGTTCAATTGTTCCTTTTAAATAAATATATTTTGCGTGTGACGTTGTTTCATAAACTACGTATCGAGACCAAAAGTTTCGGACGCGTTCGGAACGCATCGATCCTGGGTGCCGAAATTGCCATCTCTAGCTAAAAGCAGGAAAACGGTACCTTTGATCAAGCGCCGTTGCCTGGTACAGGCGTCGGTAGTCTACAGGTAACCTTATTTACTATGCGTGACCGGGTATTTACTATTGTTTGGTGCGGTGAAACAAGACAACTTGTAACGGGCTATTTCTGCTTTTATACTACAAGCTGCTACGTAAGGTCCGTTTGCCTGAGTAACGCGGATAACTACCTTGGTACTTTAAGTGGTTACTTAAAATATTGGCATCAATTTGAAACTGATGTGTGCGCGTGTGTTTATTTTTCCTTTTAAAGGTGGTTTAGGCAAGGCTTTTGTACAGGTAACCTTATTTACTATACGTGACCGGGTATTTACTGTTGTTCCGTCCGGTAAAAGAAGGCAACTTGTAACGGGCGATTTCTACTTTTATGCTACAAGCTGCTACTTAAAGTCTGTTTGCCAGGGTAACGCGGCTAAGGTACTTTTGGCATTTTAAGTGGTTACTTAAAATATTAGCATCGATTTCAAACTGATGTCTGGGGGTCTGTTTATTTTTTCTTTTAACACTAGAATTCCTGAAAAAATGAGACTCTCCTCACGAGGAGCCCCCCCCCTTACTGCCCATACAAGCTGCCCGCCCCCTCTCCAGCACCATTAACACCTTTTGTTTTGCAAATTAATCACAGTCACTCAGTCAAACTCACCCCCCAGCCTGAAGTCAATTCTTCAGCTCAGGTCTGCACTAAAGAGTTTATCTAGCGGTGTGTTGTAAGGAATCGAATACATGTGCTTTCATAGAGCATAATTTGAAATATAGTGGAACCCCCAAATGTACTAGGTTAACCGTGCTGTCAATTACACAAATATGTGATATAACAAATACATATACTTGATGTATGTTCTTCTCACAACTATTTGTGTAAATTTATGATCAAATAAATTTTAGGTTTTGCAGACAATCTTATACATGTGCATGCATGTACATTTTTGATATAATCACTTCATACGGTACATGTGAAAAAGTTGCATCATTGAGTCATGAGTGCAAGCTGCCAGAAATTTAGACACAGAATATATACATTTGAAGAATCAGATAGTATAAAGATAAAGAGCATATGTCTGTGTGTAGGAGACAGAGACAGAGAGTCAGTGTCATTCAAGTGGAAGATACACATTTATTATATAAAATAAACAGATACACAAAAGGTACAAAACCATTTCGTGTGAACTGTTTCCGTGGAAAGTGCACTGTGGCATTGTTTTTATTTTTTTTATAACAAAAGGTTGAACTTTACACATTACATCGTATAATATTTTTGGCACCCCTCAAGTAAGCAATATTTCGTTTTTACTGCGTGACACATTTGTAATGCATATACCGCGCTAATATCATGCCAGTGTCCTTTTACCGATGTACGTAAATCAGTTTAACTTTTAGCTATAACTTTTACAACTGAATAAGGTCACACAGATTGTTGCAGACATCAACTGTATGTACTGTATTTATTATATCAAATACAACTGCTTGAATGTGATACGGAAATATACATACGCGAAGGTTTTCTTTATTGTGCCGTAATATATTTCGACTGCAATCTGTTTCTGAGTAATTAGCCCTTTTCTGTGCTCCAAACATGTAACGTGTGAACTGTTTCCGTGAGAAGTTTACGTTGACATCTCATAATCCCATACATGATTGCACATACGTCCGGAGTAATTTATAGTCTTTTGCGTGCTCATAACTACACAATCTTTTTCGCACGTAGCGATGTCAGTGTGTATACTTGCAAAGTGCATTGTGTCATCTCATAACAGATGGACATAGTAATCAGTAGGTTTTTTTGTGCTCATAACTACGCAATGTTTCACATATAACGTACGAAGCAGAGCATGTGAGCGGAGCCGAGCGGTGAGAATTTCCGCTCCTGGCTCACGAGGCTGTTGGCTCCGCCCGCTCCTCTGCTCTAATTCGCACTAAGCCGCTCCGCTCAACACTGCTCCTCGCTCCACTAAAATGTCCTCCCGCTCCAGTCAAATCGCTCCACGCTCGATCCAATTTAAAACAGGAACAAATAATCTGCATGCCTAACAAATGTCACCTTAAACCGAAGCCTTATGTCATAAAGAAATATGAGCAACGGCAACATTGCCAGTCAGAACAGAAAATATTTATTTTTAAGCAACCTACCGGCAACAACGGACAGGTTTAGAAATGGCATTCCACACAAAAATAGGCTTATAAATAAAGGAATCAGTGGGTTTAATAGCCTAAAGAATATACAAAAACGTTTTAAATTCCTCAGTTTTTTTCTGTTGATGCAGCACGTCTCTAAAATAAAATGTAAAATAATACGTGAAATAAAAAAAAAATCTTATTAGACCTACTTTGAATGACAAAACGAATTTATTTGATTACCAATATTTACTTTATATGCTTTTATACTTTAATTTACTTTATAGACTTGATATGCTACAACCATATAAAACTTACACGCGTTTTGCTCTGGCTTCCGCTTGTTCGCGTAGCACACTCATGTTTCTGAGAAAAGTGATTCCAAAGTGAATCTTTACTAACTGAAACAGTTTCACCACATTGTTGTTCTTGCTGTACATTCTTGTCATCTATACGTTTGATAAGAATAGTACACTTGTATGATTTATCAGTATCCTTTCTGAAATACTTTGCGAATTCCATCTCGGCCAATTTGTGTAACAGTCTTGATAATTGTACAGATAAATTCTGGGTAGATTTGGGCACGCCTCAGAATTGTAGTGTGAGCGGTATCTGAGCGAAATTGGAGCGAGACAAAGCGACCGCTCCAGCCTTAATTAGAAAACCCGCTCCGCGCTCTGACCAAATTCTGCCCGCTCCGCTCACATGCTCTGGTACGAAGTATCCCTGCAAGGTGCACTGTGCCATTTTTTAACAGGCTGAATGTGTGTTTTAGCACATACCTTTATTGTGTTCCGTAAAATTCTTGGACTTAACTTGGACTAAAATACTTCGACTTAACGGTCTTTACACATTCTAAGTTGCAAGTTCCATTTTTTTTTCATTACTTATAAAAATGTTTTGTCTGTTGGCACATTTATAATGCATATACCGCACTAATGTCATGCCAGGGTAATTATAACGATATAAATTAATTAATTTGTCTTTTAGCCCTGATCGAACTTAAAAAAAAGAAAAATACATTAACACCGATTGTTACAGACAGTAAGCAGATGCATTTATTTATTCTTTCAAATACTTTAGATAAACTGAAATCGCCATTACTAAATCAAGAAAAATGGGGATTAAATTGTAGGCCCTATTTCAAATTACGATTATAATATACATTTATTTTACAATTCCTTAAACCACACTGTTACAAAGACGTTTCTGAGGAGAACCGAGGTTGAAACCGTGAAACTTGCTTTCATTTGCAAAACAATAGCTGTTGATTGGCGCTGATGACGGCGCGGGCAGTTCGTGTGGGGAGTGAGGGGGGGGCTCCACCAGAGGTGCGTCCGAGATTTTTCGTAGGCTTTAGGGATTCTAGTAACAGCGATATTTTACTCAAACCACAGTATAATAGAAACGTCTCTCTGCAGACCTAAGGTTAGAGACGTGAAACTACCTTTCATATGCAAAACAATATGTGTTCATTGGCCCTCATAAAACGACGACTAGCTTGTGCAGGCGGGGGGGGGGGACATCAGGTGCCAAGAAGTCTCGTAGGCTTGCCGAAACGTAGGCTCCTACTAGCCTGGCGCCAGGCTTCTCCACAGTCTGACCTTTAATTACTTACAGCACTCACTTCAAAGCTCTTCTAATCAACAATCTCCCTTAACCCTCTGAAGTCTGACGCCTATCACCGATGTTTCAAGTCCTGTAACATACCTTCACATTTTAACACTGTGGAGTCGGCCATCTCACCAGCAAAATAAAACCAAAATTCCACCAAACGTTTACAAATCTCTACCACATATATACATATACAAACACAGACACAAACACACACACTATAAATATTTCACATGATATACTACACATTAAATACTAAATACCATTTATCAAATGTACCGCTAACTACACCTGCTGGCCAAACCAGTTCCATGCCCATTTCAATAAAACAGCTATATCTCTGGCATGCTTCATCCAATCCTCTGAAAATTTGACCCACTGATTTATCACTAGCCCACAGACAGACCATCCACCATTCGTGCTGATTGGTCAAAGGGGGGCGATATGGCCACTGTCTAAATATGTCTAACACCAACTTTGGCTAATGCAGCTGAAATAACCTTATTTCTCATGAAAATTTAAAGATTAATCACCTTTCCCTTCATCTCAATTAATATTTTTAAGTTGCATTAATTTCCCTGCCATTTGACTTTTAGAAATGTATCAAACTTCAGTGATACTTCAGGCTGTGTACACTGCAGGAATTGCAATTTCTTTGAATAGCTAGTCACCACATTTAACTTCTGTTTCTCATCTACCCTTTTCCCTTTATCATACCTTAATCAACATTTCTACGGTAATGTTAAAATGTCAGTTATCATCTTATCATAGGAACATTTCCTACTTTCTGACTATTTAAATGCATTGGCCATCAGTTACTGTCTGTACTTCATTTCCAATTTAGCCACTGTCCTAGTATGTTTAAGACCAACCTTGGTTAATGCAGCTCACATCTCCTGATTGGTTATTTAAACATTTAAATATTAATCACATTTCCCTTCATTTAAGTCCATATTTTTAATCTGCTTCCGCTACAGCAATATAACATCACTGTATAAACTGCAAAATCAGCTCAACTTACATTTATCTCATTTTTGATCAAGTGACATATTACTGGTTAAAATCTTTTGCCCTGCAAGTTCTGTTAGTCATGTCAAATCAAGAAATATGCAATGTCACATGATAGTCATTTGCATTCCCTTGTCATATTTAAAAACTTAATAAATAACATATTACTGTAACTACTGCAATGTCCAGCCTAAGTAGGTCAATCTGGTAGTAGATTAATCAGGACACTGCCCTTATGTATAATTTATAAAGATATCTTAACCTGCCTGTACATTATGGCCACCAGCCACACTGAACCTACAGCATTTCCATGATCATTTCAATCAAACAGCTAAATCTGAGGCATACTTCGTCTGATCATCACCAAATTTGAGGCACTAATGTACCACTGCACCTCAGACAGACCATACAACTTTAGTGCCGATCGGTCAAATGGGGGCGCTACAGCCACTGTCTATATATTTCTAATACCCACCTTAGCAAATTCAGTTGAAATGATCATATTTCTCATCAATCATTCCAAGAATTGCTCCCTTTCCCTTCAACTAGCTACATCTTTTTAATTTATGTTCTTTTTTCACCTATTTGCCTCATAGAACATTATCAGAATTCATTTACACATGAGAAGGCCTAAAAGTATTAAATAGCATTTCTAAAATGGAGCGTTGACTCCACCTGCTGGCCACACCATTTCCATTTCCATTTGATTCAAACAGCTAAATCTCAGGCATGCTTCACCTAATCCTCACAAAATTTGACTCACTCCTGCAGCACTGGACTACAGAAAGACCATCTAAGTTTGGTGGTGATCAGTCAAACGGGGGCACTACAGCCAATGTATTATGTCTAAGAGCCACTTTTGCAGATTCAGCTGAATTGTCCTTCTTTCTCATAAAACCTTCAAAGAATTGTTACCTTTCCCTTCACCTTAGTCCATATTTTTAATTTCCTTTCATTTTTTACCAATTTGCCTTATACAACATTATCAGACTTCATTTACAAATGAGAAGGTCAGAAAGCATTTAATATCATTTCTAAAATGGAGCACTGACTCCACCTGCTGGCCACACCATTTCCATTCCCATTTCATTCAAACAGCTAAATCTCAGGCATGCTTCATCTGATCCTTACAAAATTTGATTCACTTCTGTATGACTGGACTACAGACAGATCTTCCAAGTTTGGTGGCGATCAGTCAATCTGGAGCGGTACAGCCACTGTCCTAGTATGTCTAATACCTACCTTGGCTAATTCAGCTGAAATATCCTTCATAATACTTTAAAGGAATTAACTTTCCCTTCACCTCAGTCCATATTATTAAGCTCCTTTCATTTTTCTGCTATTTGACTTATAGAAAATTATCAGAATTTAATTATAAGCCAGGCAGTATATATTGCAGATTTTTTGCTTTTTTGTATTAAATTGGCCAGTAGGTGGAGATGGTGCTCTATTTATATTGCAGTTTTTTGGATTTTTTTTTATACATTAGCCAGCAGGTGGAGTTCGTCCTGTATTTCATTAATGGCATTAAATTCTTTCAGGGCTTCTCATGTCTAGAAGAATACTTTACAAATGCAGTAAGCCACTGTTGTTTTTTTTAATATACAAGACGGCATGTGTTCACTGAGGTACTGTAAAGTAAGCTTAACTTGTATGATCTAGACTTAAAATATTAGTTATGCAGGTGCCTATTTCTACCGTCTACTGACACAAAAAACAAATTCTTTTGGGCTGAGGCACTTCAGCAAATGGTTATATATTGTATCTTATATTGTTGTACTAAGGCTGCTTCTGCTAATGGCAGTAGTCAAACTGCCACACCAGGGACTGCATACTACCATTTATCAAATGTAGTGCTAACTGCACCTGCTGGCCACAATATTTCAATACCGAATTCATTTACTATGCTAAATCTCATTAATACTTCATCAAATTCTCATAAAATTTGACTGACTTCTATAGCACTGGACTACGAATAGACCATCAAACTTTGGTGACATTCGGTTAAACGGGTGCCCTACTGCCACTGTCAAAATATGTCTAAAACTAATAGTTAATGCAGCTGAAATTTCTTTTTCATCAAACCTTCAAAGATTAAACACATATTAATTTACTTTCATTTTCCTGCCATTTCACTTTTAGAAATGTATGAAAGTTCAGTGATACTTCAGGCTGTGTACACTGCAGCAATTGCAATTTCTTTGAACAGTTAGTCACCACATCTCCCTTATGTTTCTCATCTACCGTATTCCCTTTATCGTACCTTAATCAACATTTCTACGGTAATGTTAAAATGTCAAGTATCATCTTATCATAGTAGCATTTCTTATTTTCTGACTATTTAAATGCATTGGCCATCAGTTACAGTCTATATTTCATTTACAATTTAGCCACTGTCATAATATGTCTAACAACAACCTTGGTTAATGCAGCTGACATCTCCTTATTGTTTATTTAAACATTTAAATATTAATCACCTTTCCCTTCATCTAAGTCCATATTTTTAATCTGCTTATAAATTCCTGCCATTTGACTTTTAGAAATCTATCAAACTTCAATGTTACTTCAGCCTGTGTACACTGCAGCAATTGCAATATTTCTCCAACAGCTTGTCACCACATTTCCCTTCTGTTTCTCATCTACCTTTTTCCCTTTATCGTACCTTGATAAACATTTCCAAAGGTAATGTTTAAATGTTAGATATCATCTCATAGTAGCATTTCATATTTTCTACCAATTTAAATGCATTGCTCATCAATTACAGTCTGTACTTCATTTCCAATAATTAGTGAACTTGTAATTTTATGCCATTCACTTCATTTCAGTTCATTACTTCTTTCCATTTGCTTTGGACCCGATTGTCACTGCTTGCAGTTATCTTTATTATTATTATTTTTCTGCCCTAAAACTGAATGCCCAGCCTAAACCGTAAGTCCTAGGCCTACCAAATTTGGTACGATGATTGGAATTCCTACCCACTACTGAGGTTTTCCGACCCGTCCGACTCAGCCAGAGGGGGGCGCCGTAGCGCCCCATAACACGTTTTGGATGATATCTCCTGTCCTGTTTGTCCTACCTTCAAAATTCTTTTTTCTCCTGATACAGACAGCCATGCCCTACCAAAAAGTCATTGGGACCATGAAGCTCCGCCTACTTAGATTTTTTGCTAATTTGCATAATTTGCAAATCATACTTTTTCCTTAAAGTCCTGGCTTGTCCTACCAAATCAGACAAATGAGGTGTCAGACGAATCAGAATTTTCAGCTGATCAAGAATCATCAACAAAATTCAGACATTTTTATATCCTATGGCCAATAGCCATGCCCAAACAATGTCCAAATTTGGCCCATTTTGGTCTGATGGCTATAACTTGGCCGTGCCTTGGCCTACCTTGACCAAATTTGAAATGCTACCTCCCTACACCATTCTGGGGACACGGTCCAAAGCGGGCCGCATTTCGTCAATAGGGGGCGCTACAACTAAAAACTGGCAATATCTCCTGACTGCCTTTGCCAGTCTAACTGAAATTTGGCAGATATGTACTAGCACCCAGCCTGTGGTCAGTCACATACTATGGCAGTCATCATTCCTTAAATAGTGGCCGCCATCGGCCAATCAAAATCAAGCAGGCATTTGACAGGCTTATAAATGACCAATCTATACCAAATTTTGGTGGTATATTTGTCCTCTGACCCGCAGCCCACCATGCAAAGGACACCTCACTTGGCCAGATAGGGGCGCTACAGTGACAACATTTGCATTTCTGCCTATTTCTCGAGAACGGTGAAGCCTACAATCGACATTTATTGCCAGGTCAATTCAGTACGACATACCAAATCAAACAACATGTAGAACTTGCTTCTGCATCTTTGCGTTTTTTCATAATTCATATTGGTCTGAAAACAAGACATTTCGTTAACCTCCTAGGATTTTCACCAAACCTACACAAATCTGGTATCATTTAAATCAGGAGACAGTCATAATAAATAATTCATAAAAAAATCATAAACTTTCCATGAGGTATAGTCACCAGCCACACACAAATCATACAGGTGCCATGCCCAATTCAATCCGACAGCTATATCTCAGGCCTGCCTCAGCCAATCATCACCAAACTTTAACATATCCTGTAGAATAGTAGTCCGGAAGGGCCCTCCAAATTTGGTGCCGATCGGTCAAACGGGGGCGCTACAACAATATAACATGTCTGTATAAACCTTGAAAAGCAGTTCAACTTACATTTATCTCATTTCTGTTATTGTGACATATTACTGGTTAAAATATTTTGTACTGCCAGTTCTGTGAGTCATGCCATATCAAGACATATGCAATGCCCAATGATAGTCATTTTCATTCCCTTGTGATGTTTAAAAGCTTAATAAATAACATATTACTGTAACTTCTACAATGTCCAGCCCAAGTAGGTCATTCTGGTAGTACATCAATCAGGACATTGCCCTTATGGATAATTCATAAAAATATCTTGACCTACCTGTATGCTATGGCCACCAGCTACACCAAACATGCACCATATCCATGCTCATTTCAATCAACCATCTAAAACTCAGCCGTGCATCAGCCAATCCTCATCAAATTTGACAGCCTAATGTAGTAAGGGACATCAGACAGACCCTCCAATTTTGGTGCCAATTGGTCAAACGGGGGCGCTACAGCCACTGTCCATATATGTCTAAGACCCACCTTAGCAAATTCAGCTGAAATGTCCTTATTTCTCATAAAACCTTGAAAAAATTGTTACCTTTCCCTTCACCTGAGTCCATATTTTTTATTCACTTTCATTTTTCACCGATTTGCCTCATAGAACATTATCAGACTTAATTTACACATAAGAAGGCCTGAAAGTATTAAATGGAATTTCAAAAATGGAGCGCTGCCTCCACCTGCTGGCCACACCATTTCCATACACATTTCAATCAAACAGCTATATCTCTGGCATGCTTCATCAAATCCTTACAAAATTTGACTCGCTTCTGTGTCACTGGACTACAGACAGACCTTCCAAGTTTGGTGGCAATCGGTCAAATTGGGGTGCTACAGCCGCTGTTCTAATATGTCTAAGACCAACCTTGGTTAATGCAGCTGAGATCTGCTTATTGTTTATTTAAAAATTAAAATATTAATCACCTTTCATAAGAACATAAGAACATAAGAACTATACAAACGAGAGGAGGCCATTCGGCCCATCGAGCTCGCTTGGGGAGAACTTAACTAATAGCTCAGAGTTGTTAAAATCTTATCTAGCTCTGATTTAAAGGAACCCAAGGATTCAGCTTGCACTACGTTATCAGGAAGACTATTCCATACTCTGACTACACGCTGTGTAAAGAAGTGCTTCCTTAAATCCAGTTTGAAATGTTCTCCCGCTAATTTCCACCTATGGCCACGAGTTCTTGTATTTGAACTAATGCTGAAGTAACTATTCGGTTGAACAGCATCCAAACCTGTTAGAATCTTATAGACCTGGATCATGTCCCCCCTCAGTCTCCTTTGCTTGAGGCTGAACAGATTTAGCTCAAATAACCTTTCCTCGTATGACATTCCTCTAAGACATTCCCTTCATCTAAGTCCATATTTTTAATCTGCTTATATTTTCCTGCCATTTGACTTTTACAAATCTTTCAAACTTTGATCTTTCTTCAGGCTGTGTACACTGCAGCAATTACAATTTTATAATACATTGGCCAGCAGGTGGAGTCAGCGCTCCATTTAAATAATGCCTTCAATACTTTTAGCCTTTCTCCTGTCTAAATGTACAACCTAGAATATGATACAGCATGATATTACTGCTGTTACATGTCACACTCCTGCAACTCAGCACTTTGTTAAGAATATGCAACGCAGCCTATGTTTACACAGGCAGTATAAAAAATCAACTCTGTAATATCTAGACTTACCAGACCAGGTATGAAGGTGCCTAAATCTACCAACTAGTCAGGCCATCTGACCAAAACCATGCATTAAGTCAGGCTAAGGCACTCCACCACAGGGTTCTACATTCTGTCCTACATTTTCTGACCTGTTAGACCGATACTAACTAATCTATATCCTGATTTCTACCTACTACTCAGACCATCTGACCAAAACAATGCATTCAGTCAGGTTCAGGCACTACACCCCAGGGTTCTACATTCTGTCCTACATTTCCTGACCTGTTAGACCGACACTAAACAATCTACATCATGATTTCTACCTTCTACTCAAACCATCTGACCGAAACAAGTTCTCTTCTGTCTGACATCTGCTGACCTGTAGTTCTGTCTGACTTGTTGGTATCCTCCTCTACGGTTTGCCCTACATCTCCTGTCGCATTAGAGCTATGCTAAATCTGCATCCTGTTATGGCAGTCTAATTCTGTCTGACTTTTTACTACCCTGGCCGCCGGATCTCTGCCCTTATTCCTCTACTGTCCTATCAGTCCGATTGTCCTACGCTTTGGACCCATTCGTAACTGCTTGCAGTTTCTAGTTATTATTATTATTATTTTTCTGCCCTAAAACTGAATGCCCAGCCTAAACCGTAAGTCCTAGGCCTACCAAATTTGGTAGGATGATTGGAATTCCTACCCACTACTCAGCATGTCCGACGCGTCCGACTCAGCCAGAGGGGGGCGCCGTAGGGCCCCCCAACACGTTTTGGACGATATCTCCTGTCCAGTTTGTCCTACCTTCGAAATTCTTTTTTCTCCTGATACAGACAGCCATGCCCTACCAAAAAGTCAATGGGACCATGAAGCTCCGCCTACTTAGATTTTTTGCTAATTTGCATAATTTGCAAATCCTACTTTTTCCTTCAAGTCCTGGCCTGTCCTACCAAATCAGACAAATGAGGTGTCAGACGAATCAGAATTCTCAGCTGATCAAGAATCATTAAGAAAATTCAGACATTTTTATATCCTACGGCCATTAGCCACGCCCAAACAATGTCCAAATTTGGCCCGTTTTGGTCTGACGGCTATAACTTGGCCGTGCCTTGGCCTACCTTGACCAAATTTGAAATGCTACCTCCCTACACCATTCTGGGGACACGGTCCGAGGCGGGCCGCATTTCGCCCATAGGGGGCGCTACAACTAAAAACTGGCAATATCTCCTGACTGCCTTGGCCAATCTGACTGAAATTTGGTAGATATGTGCTTGGACCCAGCCTGAGGTCAGCCACATACAATGGCAGTCATTAGTCCTTAGATCGTGGCCGCCATCGGCCAATCAAGATCAAGCAGCCATTTGACAGTCTTATCAATGACCAATCTAGACCAAATTTTGGTGGTATATTTGTCCTCCGACCCCCAGCCCAACATGCAAAGGACACCTCACTCGGCCACATGGGGGCGCTACAGTGACAACTTTTGTGTTTCTGCCTATTTCTCGAGAACGGTGAAGCCTACAATCGACATTTATTGCCAGGTCAATTCAGTACGACATGGCAAATCAAACAACATGTAGAACTTGCTTATGCATCTTTGCGTTTTTGCATAATTGTTATTGTTCTGAAAACAAGACATTTCATTAACCTCCTAGGATTTTCACCAAACCTACCCAAATCTGATATCATTTAAATCAGGAGACAGTCATAATAAATAATTCATAAAAATATCATAAACTTTCCATGAGGTATAGTCACCAGCCACACACAAACCATACAGGTGCCATGCCCAATTCAATCAGACAGCTATATCTCAGGCCTGCCTCAGCCAATCATCACCAAACTTTAATATATCCTGTAGAATAGTAGTCCGGAAGGGCCCTCCAAATTTGGTGCCGATCAATCAAACGGGGGCGCTACAACAATATAACATGTCTGTATAAACCTTGAAAATCAGTTCAACTTACATTTATCTCATTTCTGTTCTAGTGACATATTACTGGTTAAAATATTTTGTACTGCCAGTTCTGTGAGTCATGCCAAATCAAGACACATGCAATGCCGAATGATAGTAATTTTCATTCCCTTGTGATGTTTAAAAACTTAATAAATAACATATTACTGTAACTTCTACAATGTCCAGCCCAAGTAGGTCATTCTGGTAGTACATCAATCAGGACATTGCCCTTATGGATAATTCATAAAAATATTTTGACGTGTATGCTATGGCCACCAGCTACAACAAACCTGCACCATATCCATGCTGATTTCAATCAACCATCTAAATCTCAGCCGTGCTTCAGCCAATCCTCATCAAATTTGACGGCCTAATGTAGTAAGGGACCTCAGACAGACCCTCCAATTTTGGTGCCGATCGGTCAAACGGGGGCGCTACAGCCACTGTCCATATATGTCTAAGACCAACCTTAGCAAATTGAGCTGAAATGTCCTTATTTCTCATAAAACCTTGAAATAATTGGTACCTTTCCCTTCACCTCAGTCCATATTTTTTTATTAACTTTCATTTTTCACCGATTTAACTCATACATCATTATCAGACTTAATTTACACATAATAAGGCCTGAAAGTATTCAATACAATTTCTAAAATGGAGCGCTGACTCCACCTGCTGGCCACACTATTTCCATGCCCATTTCATTCAAATAGCTATATCTCTGGCATGCTTCATCCAATCCTCACAAAATTTGACGCACATCTGTGTTACTAGACTTCAGAAAGACCTTCCAAGTTTGGTGGCAATCGGTCAAACGGGGGCACTACAGCCACTGTCATAATATGTCTAAGACCACCCTTGGTTAATGCAGCTGAAATCTGCTTATTGTTTATTTAAAAATTAAAATATTAATCACCTTTCCCTTCATCTAAGTCCATATATTTAATCTGCTTATATTTTCCTGCAATTTGACTTTTTCAAATCTTTCAAACTTCAATCTTTCTTCAGGCTGTGTACACTGCAGCAATTACAATTTTATAATAAATTGGCCAGCAGGTGGAGTCAGCGCTCCATTTCAATAATGCCTTCAATACTTTTAGCCTTTCTCCTGTCTAAATGTATAACCTAGAATATGATACAGCATGATATTCCTGCTGGTACATGTCACACTATGCAACTCAGCACTTTGTTAAGAATATGCAACACAGCCTGTTTACACAGGCAGTATAAAAAAGCAACTCTGTAATATCTAGACTTACCAGACCAGGTATGAAGGTCCCTAAATCTACCAACTAGTCAGGCCATCTGACCAAAACCATGCATTCAGTCAGGCTAAGGCACTACACCACAGGGTTCTACATTCTGTCCTACATTTGCTGACCTGTTAGTCCGATACTAACTAATCTATATCATGATTTCTACCTACTACTCAGACCATCTGACCAAAACAATGCATTCAGTCAGGTTCAGGCACTACACCACAGGGTTCTACATTATGTCCGACATTTCCTGACCTGTTAGACCGAAACTAAACAATCTGCATCCTGATTTCTACCTTCTACTAAAACCATCTGACCTAAACAAGTTCTGTTCTGTCTGACATCTGCTGACCTGTAGTTCTGTCTGACTTGTTAGTACCCTCCTCTACGGTTTGCCCTACATCTCCTGTCGCATTAGAGCTACGCTAAATCTTCATCCTGTTATGGCAGTCTAATTTTGTCTGACTTTCTACTACCCTGGCCGCTGGTTCTCTGCCGTTATTCCTCTACTGTCCTACCAGTCCGATCGTCCTACGCTTTGGACCCTTTCGTAACTGCTTGCAGTTTCTAGTTATTATTATTATTTTTCTGCCCTAAAACTGAATGCCCAGCCTAAACCGTAAGTCCTAGGCCTACCAAATTTGGTACGATGATTGGAATTCCTACCCACTACTCAGGTTTTCTGACCCGTCCGAATCAGCCAGAGGGGGGCGCCGTAGCGCCCCATAACACGTTTTGGACGATATCTCCTGTCCTGTTTGTCCTACCTTCAAAATTCTTTTTTCTCCTGATACAGACAGCCATGCCCTACCAAAAAGTCAATGGGACCATGAAGCTCCGCCTACTTAGATTTTTTGCTAATTTGCATAATCTGCAAATCATACTTTTTTCTTAAAGTCCTGGCTTGTCCTACCAAATCAGACAAATGAGGTGTCAGACGAATCAGAATTTTCAGCTGATCAAGAATCATCAACAAAATCCAGACATTTTTATATCCTATGGCCATTAGCCACACCCAAACAATGTCCAAATTTGGCCAATTTTGGTCTGATGGCTATAACTTGGCCGTGCCTTGGCCTACCTTGACCAAATTTGAATTGCTTCCTCCCTACACCATTCTGGGGACACGGTCCGAAGCGGGCCGCATTTCGTCAATAGGGGGCGCTACAACTAAAAACTGGCAATATCTCCTGACTGCCTTTGCCAATCTAACTGAAATTTGGCAGATATGTACTAGCACCCAGCCTGTGGTCAGTCACATACAATGACAGTCATCATTCCTTAAATAGTGGCCGCCATCGGCCAATCAAAATCAAGCAGGCATTTGACAGGCTTATAAATGACCAATCTATACCAAATTTTTGTGGTATATTTGTCCTCTGACCCGCAGCCCACCATGCAAAGGACACCTCACTCGGCCAGATGCGGGCGCTACAGTGACAACTTTTGCATTTCTGCCTATTTCTCGAGAAGGGTGAAGTCTACAATCGACATTTATTGCCAGGTCAATTCAGTACGACATGCCAAATCAAACAACATGTAGAACTTGCTTCTGCATCTTTGCGTTTTTGCATAATTCATATTGGTCTGAAAACAAGACATTTCGTTAACCTCCTAGGATTTTCACCAAACCTACACAAATCTGGTATCATTTAAATCAGGAGACAGTCATAATAAATAATTCATAAAAAAATCATAAACTTTGCATGAGGTATAGTCACCAGCCACACACAAACCATACAGGTGCCATGCCCAATTCAATCCGACAGCTATATCTCAGGCATGCTACAGCCAATCATTACCAAATTTCTCTCACTAATGTAGTGCTATACCACCGAGCGAACCTCCAAATTTTGTGTCGATCAGTCAAACGGGAGCGCTACGGCCACTGTTTATATCTTACTAAGACCAACCTAGGCCAATTCAGCTATACTGAGTTACCAGATCAGTTATGAAAGTGCCTACTGATCTCACTGATCTTACCATCAGAAGCGGGTGGCTCAGTGGGCTAAACCTGTGTGCTTGTAATCAGAGGGTCACCGGTTCGAACCCAGCTTCAGTTGGTACTTGAGCTAGGCAGCCCGATGTGCACAGCATGTTCTCTGTAAAGCAAGCTGGGGAGACATATAGGCATTTTCCCCATGATGGTCAATGAAGCTTCTATTTTTGTTATTAACCCAGCCATTCAGACGGGCTTAGGCACTCCTCCGGCGGGTTCGATTATAATTATTTTTCTTCCCTAAAACTGAATGCCCAGCCTAAACCGTAAGTCCTAGGCCGTCCAAATTTGGCAGTAAGATTCCTATTGCTATCCACTACTGAGCCTCTCTGACCTATCCCAGTCAGTCAGAGGGGGGCACCGTTGCACCCCACAACACGTTTTGGTCGATATCTCCTGTCCTACTTGTCCTACACTTAAATTTTATTGGCAGTCAAATTTACTATCTTGTACCAAATCCAGGAACATATATAGTCATATCGCATTAGACCTATGCCAAAATATCCATCATTTTATGGCTGACTAATTCTGTCTGACTTTCTACTACCATGGCCGCCAGATCTCTGCCCTTATTCCTCTACTGTCCTACCAGTCCGATTGTCCTACGCTTTGGACCCTTTAGTAACTGCTTGCAGTTTCTAGTTATTATTATTAAGGGTCCAAAGGACGAAGTCCTTATGGACCATTATTGTTTTTCTTATGGTTTTTCTCTTTTATTATTATTATTATTATTATTATTATTATTATTTTTCGCGCCCTAAAACTGAATTCACAGCCTAAACCGTAAGTGCTAGACCAACCAAACTTGGTAATATGATGTCAATTCCTACCCGCTACTCAGATTCTCTGACCCAGGCCTGTCAGCCAGATGGGGGCGCTCTAGCGCCCCCCAACGCGTTTCAGTCCATAGCTCCTGTCCTATTAGTCCTATAATTGAAATTATTTTTTCTGCTGATACAGACAGCTTTGCTCTACCAACTGGCTATTTGGACTATGAAGCTCCGCCTACTTAGATTTTTTGCTAATTTGCATAATTTGTGAAACTGACTTCTGCCTTCAAGTCCTACAATATTGGACCAAATCAGACAAATGAGGTGTCAAACCGATCAGTCCACTTAGCTGATCAAAATAGATTCAAGAAAGTCTGACATTTGTCTATTTTATGGCCACTAGCCATGCCCAAATCCCACCTAAATTTGGCCTATTTCAGTCTGAATGCTATAACTTCTCCATACCTTAGCCTACCTGAACCAAACTTACAATCCAACCTCCCTGCTCTATTATGGGGTCAACATACAATGCGGCCCACATTTCGTCAATAGGGGGCGCTACAACTAATAACTGCCAATATTTCCTGACTGCCTTAACCAATCTAATTGAAATTTGGCAGATATGTACTATGTACAAGCCTGAGGTCAGAGAAGTAAAATGGCAGTCATTAGTTGTAAAATCCTGGCCACCATTAGCCAATCAAAATCAAGCAGCCATTTGACCAGCTAAACAATGAGCAATCCAAACCAAATTTGGCTTATACATTTGTATTCTGACCCTGAGCCCACCCTGTAAAGGACATGTCAGTCTGCCATATGGGGGCGCTACAGCACATTTCTGCCTATTTCTCCTGGACTGTTAATTATAAAATTGACAATTGTTGCTTAAGCTATCCACTAGCTCATGACAAATTTAATGGTATAAAGAACTTCATCATATCTCTTGCCATTTTTGCCTATTTTGTAAAAGTCTTAAAACAGTACTTTTTCTTATCCTCCTAGGATTTTCACCAAACCTACACAAATCTGGTATCATTTAAATCAGGAGACAGTCCCTATATAAAATTATTAAAAAAATCATAAACTTTCCATGAGGTATGGCCACCAGCCACACCCAAACCATAGTGGTGCCACACCCATTTCAATCAGACAGCTATATCTCAGGCCTGCCTCAACCAATCATCATCAAATTTAAGTATATAATGTAAGATATTACTGGAGAAGGGCCCTCCAAATTTGGTGCCGATCAGTCAAACGGGGGTGCTACAGCAATATAACATCACTGTATAAACTGCAAAATCAGCTCAACTTACATTTATCTCATTTTTGATCCAGTGACATATTACTGGTTAAAATCTTTTGCCCTGCAAGTTCTGTGAGTCATGTCAAATCAAGAAATATGCAATGTCCCATGATAGTCATTTGCATTCCCTTGTCATATTTAAAAACTTAATTAATAACATATTACTGTAACTACTGCAATGTCCAGCCTAAGTAGGTCAATCTGGTAGTAGAAAAATCAGGACACTGCCCATATGTATAATTTATAAAGATAACTTCACTTGCCTGTACAGTATAGCCACCAGCCACACTGAACCTACAGCATTTCCATGATCATTTCAATGAAACAGCTAAATCAGAGGCATACTTCATCTGATAATCACCAAATTTGACCCACTAATGTAGCACTGCACCTCAGACAGACCCTGCAAATTTGGTGCCGATCGGTCAAATGGGGGCGTGACAGCCACTGTCCATATATGTGTAAGACCCACCTTAGCAAATTCAGCTGAAATGTCCTTCTTTCTCATAAATCCTTCAAAGAATTGTTACCTTTCCCTACACCTTAGTCCATATTTTTAAGTTCCTTTCATTTTTCACCAATTTGCCTTATACAACATTATCAGACTTCATTTACAAATGAGAAGGTCAGAAAGCATTTAATATCATTTCTAAAATGGAGCGCTGACTCCACCTGCTGGCCACAACATTTCCATTCCCATTTCATTCAAACAGCTAAATCTCAGGCATGCTTCATCCGATCCTTACAAAATTTGATTCAGTTCTGTATGACTGGACTACAGACAGATCTTCCAAGTTTGGTGGCGATCAGTCAATCTGGAGCAGTACAGCCACTGTCCTAGTATGTCTAATACCTACCTTGGCTAATTCAGCTGAAACATCCTACATAATACTTTCAAGGAATTAACTTTCCCTTCACCTCAGTCCGTATTTTTAAGCTCCTTTCATTTTTCTGCTATTTGACTTATAGAAAATTATCAGATTTTATTTATAAGCCAGGCAGTATACATTGCAGATTTTTCGCTTTTTTGTATTAAATTGGCCAGTAGGTGGAGATGGTGCTCTATTTATATTGCACTTTTTTGGAATTGTTTTTTATAGATTGGCCAGCAGGTGGAGTTCGTCCTCTATTTCATTAATGCCATTAAATTCTTTTAGGGCTTCTTATGTCTAGAAGAATACTTTACAAATGTAGTAAGCCACTGTTATTTTGAATATACAAGACGGCATGTGTTCACTGAGGTAGTATAAAGTAAGCTTAACTTGTATGATCTAGACTTAATATATTAGGTATGCAGGTGCCTATTTCTACCGACTACTTAGACCATCTGACACAAACCATACATTGTCTTGGGCTGAGGCACTTCACCAAAGGGTTCTATATTCTATCCTATATTGGTATACTAAGGCTGCTTCTGCTAATGGCAGTAGTCAAACTGCCACACCAGGGACTGCATGCATACAGCAGGCTAATATTATACATTATGGCCATTTACTATATATTGTCATTATAGTGTAGTATGTTTTTCCTTAAATGTTGCTCAGGACATTGTAATACTTTTTGTATGTATATTTCCTTTACTGCCTGTTTCACCTGCCGTAATTGAAATTTATTCTGACATTTATATGTGTATTTAACATGCTTAAGAATGATGACTGTATTAATGATTATAATATTTATTATTACTTATTAGAGACATACTGAAAAACACATTATACACATTGTAAAATTGCAATTAAATACATCTGTCTTAGCCAAACATTTAGGTTTGTGTCATTGTTTGAGGAGGCTGAAAAAGTACATTGAGACCACAATAGTTGAGCCAGCACAATTGACATATTTCGCATATGATGTGCATAGCATTCTTACATAAACAGTGTATAAAGACCACAAAGTGTGATAGTACCACTGATTTATATATACTACAAAACTGCCAACATGGCAATATTCTTTTGAATATTCAATTTAGTGTAAGTCAACACAGGCATCACAAACAAAGCTGGACCGTTATTTTGACATCAATTTAACCATGGAATCATGACTGTAAATTACATAACATATGTAGTACAGAACTGTTACAACACATCATTAATGTTTTGTTATTGCAGAGTAAAACTGAAAATAACTTAATAAATACTACAAAAAAAATTGTGAGACATCACAGCAATAAATATCCACAAGCAACAGCACATTTTACTCAAAGTACCTTTGCTGTCAGACTATAGTGCGTGGAGATGATTTCTGGTGCATTTCACTTCAGGTATCTGTTTGTAGTTCATACTGTCTGTGTGCAGTCTCTGAGTTCTTTAGAGAACGCTTTGGTTGTCGAAAAAATGGGCGCAGGGAAACTTGATGTAGTGAGTATTGTGTCACTGATATGAAGATAAGGCACTGGAAAAGAGAGTAAAACCAGAAAGCTGCATGTTCATAGTAGCATTTCCTATTTTCTGACTATTTAAATGCATTGGCTATCAGTTACAGTCTGTACTTCATTTACAATTTAGCCACTGTCCTATCATATTTAAGACCAACCTTGGTTAATGCAGCTGACATCTCCTTATTGTTTATTTAGACATTTAAATATTAATCACCTTTCCCTTCATCTAAGTCCATATTTTTAATCTGCTTATATGTTACTGCCATTTGACTTTTAGAAATCTATCAAACTTCAATGTCACTTCATCCTGTGTACACTGCAGCTATTGCAATATTTCTCAAACAGCTAGTCACCACATTTCCCTTCGGTTTCTCATCTACCCTTTTCCCTTCATCGTACCTTAATAAACACATCTACGGTAATGTTCAAATGTCAGGTATCATCTTATAGTAGCATTTCCTACTTTCTGACTATTTAAATGCATTGGCCATCAGTTACAGTCTGTACTTCATTTACAATTTAGCCACTGTCATAATATTTCTAAGACCAACCTTGGTTAATGCAACTGAAATTAGCTTATTTCTCATCAAATATTTAAAAATTAATCACCATTCCCTTCACCTCAGTCAATATTAATAAATTGGTTTCATTATCCTGCCATTTGACTTTTAGAAATGTATCAAACTTCAGTGATGTACACTGCAGCAATTTCAATTTTTTTCCAACAGCTAGTCACCACATGTCTGTTATTTCTTATCTACCATTTTCTTACTTTCTGACTATTTCAATGCATTGGCCATCAGTTACACTATGTACTTCATTTACAATTTAGCCACTGTCCTAATATGTTTAAGACCAACCTTGGTTAATGCAGCTGACATCTCCTTATTGTTTATTTAGACATTTAAATATTAATCACCTTTCCCTTCATCTAAGTCCATATTTTTAATCTGCTTATATGTTACTGCCATTTGACTTTTAGAAATCTATTAAACTTCAATGTTACTTCAACCTGTGTACACTGCAGCAATTGCAATATTTCTCAAACAGCTAGTCACCACATTTCCCTTTGGTTTCTCATCTACCCTTTTCCCTTCATCGTACCTTGATAAACATTTCCACGGTAATGTTCAAATGTTAGGTATCATCTCATAGAAGCATTTCCTATTTTCTGCCAATTTAAATTCATTGCTCATCAATTACAGTCTGTACTTCATTTGCAATAATTAGTGAACTTCTAATCTTATACCATTCACTTCATTCCTCTTCATTGCTTCTTTCCATTAGCTTTGGACCCGATTGTCACTGCTTGCAGTTATCTGTATTATTATTTTTCTGCCCTAAAACTGAATGCCCAGCCTAAACCGTAAGTCCTAGGCCGACCAAATTTGGTACGATGATTGGAATTCCTACCCACTACTCAGGTTGTCCGACCTGTCCGACTCAGCCAGAGGGGGGCGCCGTAGCGCCCCCCAACACGTTTCGGTCGATATCTCCTGTCCTGTTTGTCCTACAACCGAAATTCTTTTTTCTGCTGATACAGACGGCCATGCCCTACCAAAAAGTCAATGGGACCATGAAGCTCCGCCTACTTAGATTTTTTGCTAATTTGCATAATTTGCAAATCATACTTTTTCCTTAAAGTCCTGGTTAGTCCTACCAATTCAGACAAATGAGGTGTCAGACTAATCAAAATTCTCAGCTGATCAAGAATCATTAACAAAATTCAGACATTTTTATATCCTACGGCCATTAGCCACGCCCAAACAATGTCCAAATTTGGCCCGTTTTCGTCTGATGGCTATAACTTGGCTGTGCCTTGGCCTACCTTGACCAAATTTGAAATGCTACCTCCCTACACCATTCTGGGGACACCGTCCGAAGCGGGCCGCATTTCGTCAACAGGGGGCGCTACAACTAAAAACTGGCAATATCTCCTGACTGCCTTTGCCAATCTAACTGAAATTTGGCAGATATGTACTAGGACCAAGCCTGTGGTCAGTCACATACAATGGCAGTCATCATTCCTTAAACAGTGGCCGCCATCGGCCAATCAATATCAAGCAGGCATTTGACAGGCTTAACAATGACCAATCAAACCAAAATTTGGCTGCTACATTCACCTTCTGACCCTCTGCAAACCCTGTAAAGGACAACTCACTAGGCCACATGGGGGCGCTACAGTGCCCTAATTTACATTTCTGCCTATATCTTCAGAACTGTCATGCCTACAGTTGAAATTTTTTGCCATTCTAATCCACTATGTCATGCCAAATCAAACAACATATAGAGCTATTATATGCATCTTCGCATTATTGCACAATTTTGTATTTTTCTAAAAACAGGCTTTTTCATTATCCTACTATGATTTTCGGCCAATCTACATAAGTCTGTTGTCATTCTAATCAGGAGACAGTCCTTTTAAAGACTTAGAGAAAAAACATAAACTTTCGGTAAGGTATGGCCACCAGGGACACCCTGACTGTGCTGGTGCCTCGCCTATTTCAATCAGACAGCTATATCTCAGGCATGCTTCGGCTAATCATTACCAAATTTCTCTCTCTGATGTAGGGCTGTACCACAGAGACACGTTCCAAATTTCATGTCATTCGGTCTGACGGGAGCGCTACGGCCACTGTTTATATATGTCTAAGACCAACCTATGCTAATTCAGCTAAAATGAGTTACCAGGTCAGGTAGGAAGCAGTCTACCGATTTCCCCCATCTTACCAAATGCAGCATGTGGCACAGTGGGCTAAGCCTGCGTGCTTGTGATCAGAGAGTTGCCGGTTCAAACCCAGTTTCGGTGGCTACTTGACCTACCTGTATGCTACGGCCACCAGCTACATCCAACCTGCACCATTTCCATGCTCATTTCAATCAACCATCTAAATCTCAGCCGTGCTTCAGCCAATCCTCATCAAATTTGATGGCCTAATGTAGTAAGGGACCTCAGACAGACCCTCCAATTTTGGTGCCGATCGGTCAAACGGGGGCGTTACAACAATTTAACATGTCTGTATAAACCTTGAAAATCAGTTCAACTTACATTTATCTCATTTCTGTTATAGTGACATATTACTGGTTAAAATATTTTGTACTGCCAGTTCTATGAGTCATGCCAAATCAATACATATGCAATGCCGAATGATAGTCATTTTCATTCACTTGTGATGTTTAAAAACTTAATAAATAACATATTACTGTAACTTCTACAATGTCCAGCCCAAGTAGGTCATTCTGGTAGTACATCAATCAGGACATTGCCCTTATGGATAATTCATAAAAATATCTTGACCTATATGCTATGGCCACCAGCTACAACAAACCTGCACCATATCCATGCTCATTTCAATCAACCATCTAAATCTCAGCCATGCTTCAGCCAATCCTCATCAAATTTGACGGCCTAATGTAGTAAGGGACCTCAGACAGACCCTCCAATTTTGGTGCCAATCGGTCAAACGGGGGCGCTACAGCCACTGTCCATATATGTCTAAGACCCACCTTAGCAAATTCAGCTGAAATGTCCTTATTTCTCATAAAACCTTGAAAAAATTGTTACCTTTCCCTTCACCTGAGTCCATGTTTTTTATTTACTTTCATTTTTCACCGATTTGCCTCATAGAACATTATCAGACTTAATTTACACATAAGAAGGCCTGAAAGTATTAAATGGAATTTCTAAAATGGAGCGCTGACTCCACCTGCTGGCCACACCATTTCCATACCCATTTCAATCAAACAGCTATATCTCTGGCATGCTTCATCAAATCCTTACAAAATTTGACTCGCTTCTGTGTCACTGTACTACAGACAGACCTTCCAAGTTTGGTGGCAATCGGTCAAATTGGGGTGCTACAGCCGCTGTTCTAATATGTCTAAGACCAACCTTGGTTAATGCAGCTGAAATCTGCTTATTGTTTATTTAAAAATTAAAATATTAATCACCTTTCCCTTCATCTAAGTCCATATTTTTAATCTGCTTATATTTTCCTGCCATTTGACTTTTACAAATCTTTCAAAACTTTAATCTTTCTTCAGGCTGTGTACACTGCAGCAATTACAATTTTATAATTAATTGGCCAGCAGGTGGAGTCAGCGCTCCATTTCAATAATGCCTTCAATACTTTTAGCCTTTCTCCTGTCTAAATGTACAACCTACAATATGATACAGCATGATATTACTGCTGTTACATGTCACACTGCCGCAACTCAGCACTTTGTTAAGAATATGCAACACAGCATATGTTTACACAGGCAGTATAAATAAGCAACTGTGTAATATCTAGACTTACCAGACCAGGTATGAAGGTGCCTAAATCTACCAACTAGTCAGGCCATCTGACCCAAACCATGCATTCAGTCAGGCTAAGGCACTCCACCACAGGGTTCTACATTCTGTCCTACATTTGCTGACCTGTTAGGCCGATATTAACTAATCTATATCATGATTTCTACTTACTACTCAGACCATCTGACCAAAACAATGCATTAAATCAGGTTCAGGCACTACACCACAGGGTTCTACATTATGTCCTACATTTCCTGACCTGTTAGACCGATACTAAACAATCTGCATCCTGATTTCTACCTTCTACTAAAACCATCTGACCAAAACAAGTTCTGTTCTGTCTGACATCTGCTGACCTGTTGTTCTGTCTGACTTGTTAGTACCCTCCTCTACGGTTTGCCCTACATCTCCTGTCGCATTAGAGCTACGCTAAATCTTCAACCTGTTATGGCAGTCTAATTTTGTCTGACTTTCTACTACCCTGGCCGCCGGTTCTCTGCCGTTATTCCTCTACTGTCCTACCAGTCCGATCGTCCTACGCTTTGGACCCTTTCGTAACTGCTTGCAGTTTCTAGTTATTATTATTATTATTTTTTTCCTGCCCTAAAACTGAATGTACAGCCTAAACCGTAAGAGCTAGACCAACCAAACTTGGTAAGATGATGTCAATTCCTACCCGCTACTCAGATTCTCTGACCCAGTCCTGTCAGCCAGATGGGGGCGCTCTAGCGCCCCTCAACGCGTTTCAGTCCATATCTCCTGTCCTATTAGTCCTACAATTGAATTTATTTTTTCTGCTGATACAGACAGCTTTGCTCTACCAACTTGCCATTTAGACTATGAAGCTCCACCTACTTAGATTTTTTGCTAATTTGCATAATTTGTGAAACTGGCTTCTGCCTTCAAGTCCTACACTGTTGGACCAAATCAGACACATGAGGTGTCAAACCGATCAGTCCACTGACCTGATCAAAAGCTGTTCAAGAAAGTCTGACATTTGTCAATTTTATGGCCACTAGCCACGCCCAAATCACACCTAAATTTGGCCTATTTCAGTCTGACTGCTATAACTTCTCCATACCTTTGCCTACCTGAACCAAACTTAGAATCCAACCTCCCTGCTCTATTATGGGGTGACCATACAATGCAGCCCACATTTCGTCAATAGGGGGCGCTACAACTAAAAACTGCTGATATCTCCTGACTGCTTTGACCAATCTAATTGAAATTTGACAGATATGTACTACGTACAAGCCTGAGGTCAGACAAGTATCATGGCAGTCATTAGTTGTAAAATCCTGGCCACCATTAGCCAATCAAAATCAACCAGCCATTTGACTGGCTAAACAATGAGCAATCCAAACCAAATTTGGGTTCTACATTTGTACTCTGACCCTGAACCCACCCTGTAATGGACATGTCAGTCTGCCATATGGGGGCGCTACAGCACATTTCTGCCTATTTCTCCTGAACTGTTAATTATAAAATTAACAATTGTTGTTTACGCTATCCACTAGCTCATGACAAATTTAATGGCATAAAGAACTTCATCATATCTCTTGCCATTTTTGCCTATTTTGTAAAAGTCTTAAAACAGTACTTTTTCTTAACCTCCTTGGATTTTCACCAAACCTTCATATTTCTGTGATCATTTTAATCAGGAGACAGTCCTTATAAAGAAATATTAAAAAAATCTGAAACTTTCCATGTGGTATGGCCACCAGCCACACCCACACCATACTGGTGCCACACCCATTTCAATCAGACAGCTATATCTGAGGCGTGCCTCAGCCAATCATCACAAAACTTAAATATATATTGTAGGACATTACTGGGGAAGGGCCCTCCAATTTTCATGCCAATCAGTCAAACAGGGGCACTACAGCAATATAACATGTCTGTATAAACCTGCAAAATCAGTTCAAGTTACATTGTTGTCATTTTTGATAAAGTGACATATTACTCCTTAAAATCATTTGTCCTGCAAGTTCTGTTAGTCATGCTAAATCAAGATAGTCCATAATAGTCATTTGAATTACCTTGTGATATTTAAAAACTTAATAAATAACATATTACTATAACTACTACAATGTCTAGCCAAAGTAGGTCTTTCTGGTAGTAGATCAATCAGGACACTGCCCTTATGTATAATTTATAAAGATAGCTTCACCTGCCTGTACAGTATGGCCACCAGCCACACTGAACCTACCACATTTCCATGCTCATTTCAATCAAACAGCTAAATATGAGGTATACTTCATATGATCTTCACGAAATTTGACCCACTAATGTACCACTGCACCTCAGACAGACCCTCCAAATTTGGTGCCGATCGGTCAAATGGGGGCGCTACAGCTAATGTGCATATATGTGTAAGACCCACCTTAGCAAATTCAGCTGAAATGTCCTTATTTCTCATCAAATATTGAAAGATTTGTTCCCTTTCCCTTCAACTAGGTCCATATTTTTAATTTTTGTTCATTTTTCACCCATTTGCCTCATAGAACATTTAGGTATGCAGGTGCCTATTTCTACCGACTACTTAGACCATCTGACACAAACCATACATTGTCTTGGGCTGAGGCACTTCACCAAAGGGTTCTATATTATATCCTATATTGGTGTACTAAGGCTGCTCCTGCTAATGGCAGTAGTCAAACTGCCACACCAGGGACTGCATGCATACAGCAGGCTAATATTATACATTATGGCCATTTACTATATAATGTCATTATAGTGTAGTATGTTTTTCCTTAAATGTTGCTCAGGACATTGTAATACTTTTTATATGTGTATTTCCTTTACTGCCTGTTTCACCTACCATAATTTGAAATTTATTCTGACATTTACATGTGTATTTAACATGCTTAACAATGATGACTGTATTAATGATTATAATATTTATTGTTATTCATTAGAGACATAATGGAAAACACATTATACACATTGTAAAATTGCAATTAACTACATTTGTCTTAGCCAAACATTTATGTTTGTGTTATTGTTTGAGGACGCTGAAAAAGTACATTGAGGCCACAATAGTTGAGCCAGCACAATTGACATAATATTTCGCATATGATGTGCATACCATTCTTACATAAACAGTGTATAAAGACCACAAAGTGTGACAGTAGCACTCATATATATATACTACAAAACTGCCAACATGGCAATATTATTTTGAATATACAATTTAGTGTAAGTCAACACAGGCATCACAAACAAAGCTGGATCGTTATTTTGACATCAATTTAACCATGGCATCATGACTGTGAATTACATAACATATTATGTAGTACAGAAGTGTTACAACACATCATTAATATCTTGTTATTGCAGAGTAAAAGTGAAAATAACTCAATAAATACTACAAAAAAAAATTGTGAGACATCACAGCAGGGGCGCCGCCAGAAATCTTGGGCCCCATGAAAGATTACAATTTTGCTCCCCCCCCCCCCCCCCTTTTTGCGAAAAGGTAAAGCCCCTAACAGGGCCCCATGTCAGTGCTGGGCCCCTAGAATTGTTCTAACCTTTCCCCCCCTGGCGGCGCCCCTGCATCATAGCAATAAACATCCACAAGTAACAGCACATTTTACTGAAAGTACCTTTGCTGTCAGACTATAGTGTGTGGAGATGATTTTTGGTGCATTTCACTTCAGGTATCTGTGTGTAATTCATTCTGTCTGTGTGCAGTCTCTGAGTTCTTTAGAGAATGCTTTGCTTGTCGACAAAATGGGCGCAGGGAAACTTGATGTGGTGAGTATGGTGTCAGTGATATGAAGACAAGGCACTGGAAAAGAGAGTAAAACCAGAAAGTTGCATGTCAGCCAATCAGACACTTGCAGTTGTAAAGTAAAACTACTTCACAGACAAAATAATCTTTCAAATATGTAAACTCACCAGGCCAGACCATCTGATTGTTCCAATGTACCAGGCAGTGTGATGTGTTAACGAAACTTGATGTGGTGGGCATGGGGTCATTGTGATCAACAGCAGGCGCTGGAAAAGATTAAAAGATTAAAAGCATAAATTGACATGTAAGTTAGACAAACACTGACAGAGTAAAACTAGAACTACACCAAAGAGGAAGAAACCTCTGAAGAAGGCAAACTCACAAGGTCAGCGCCTGCTCCTCTGACCATGTAGCATTCAGTGTGATGTGTCACACTCCCAATGTACAGCTGTATGACGAAGGATGCAGTATAGCAGAGCTTGGACAGACAGATGTCCCTTAGCTTGATCATCAGGGAAGCACATGGCAGTTGTGCCTTAGTGACCTGAGGTTATACATAGGAGAAGGCAGGTTAAAATCTGCAATATAACAATGTAGTAGGGATTTCTGACAATACTTAGTTACACAATTTATAAGCTCATACACTGCAAACTGGTATGTTTTAACTAACATGCCCATGTTAAGTGAGAAAACTGTCACTCACGCACCTTTGCTTTGCCCACCCAGTCATGGCACATCCACTATGTCTAGATAAACATCTCAGACTCACTGCTCAGCTTTCCCACTTAGGTATTAGGTCATCCACATGTATGACTGTTTAGTGTTACTTCATTTTAGCTGTTTGAAGAAACACACAAAACATAAACATTACTCCAAAAATTGCATCATATACATAATACCATTATATACAGTCAGTGTACATATGTCCAACATTTCGTTTTACAGTGTGAAAGTACACTGTACAACACTACACAGACAGACATCAGTATATGGTCTTACCTTAGCCCATAGATGTCTCTGCCTCTTCGCCCTCTCATCATTCTTTTTGATCAAAGCCTTGCTCTGTGAAATTCTGTATCTTTTTAGCATGTTTTGCAGTACAAGACATTAGTTTGGTACTGTGTACATCTGATGGTACTTCTTCATTTCCTTACATTTAATTCATTGTAATGATATATTCTATGTTATATAAACAACTACAAATTTACATTTTCCAAGTGTGTGGTGCTGTGTAAAGAGGTTCAGTGCACTGTACTGGCCCACAACACAACATTTCTATATAGGCAACAATGCATTTCATGAATAGTCAATTATATGACAGGACATCTAAAATTGTTTATGTTTTTGTGGAAAATTCATACCATCAACAAGTTTGGCATACTGCTGTTGTGAGGCAGTTGACAGAGCACATTACCTCCCTTTTCCAAGCCCATGTCGCGTCCTCTGTGCTAATCTTCCCCTAGCCCCCACACCCACCCCCAGTGCCAGGTGCCCCATCCTCCCTTGCTTCTCGCCCAGCCCCAGCCCTAGCCCTAGGCCCCCTGTCCCAGAAGGTGAAGCCCAACACCCCTCCCTTAAGATTAGCCTATGCTTAATGGTAGGTAACATGTTATATATAAAACTACACATTTACATTTTCGAAAGGTGTGGTGCTTTGTAAAGAGGTTCAGTGCACTGGAGTGGCCCACAACACAGAATTTCTATGTATGCAAGAAAAAATTTTATGAATAGTCAATTATATTGCAGGATATTTAAAAAAAAAATTTTTTAATTCATAACATTTAAAAAATTTCGCATACTGCTGTTGTGAGGTACTTGACAGAGCACATTACCTCCCTTTTCAAAGCTCACATTGCTTGCTCTGTCCTAATCTTCCCCTAGCCCCCACACCAACCCCCAGTGCCAGGTGGCCCATCCTAGCCCCCTTATGCCTAGCCCTAGTGACCGTCCCGTAACCTTAGTCCTATGCCTAGTGGTAACCCAATCAGCCCACCTCAGACTACTCCCCAGCAACAGGCCGCCATGTCCAGCCTTAGTCCCCCCTGCCCCTGCCCCAGTGCCAGGTCTCTGAAGCCTAGCCACAGCCCCCTACAGCATGGTGCCAGCTGCAGGCCTAGCAACAGCCACCTCAAGGTCGACCCCAACCCCCAAAGCCCAAAATCAGCCTCAGGCTAAATGCCAAGCCCTGAAACACCAGCTCCACTGCTAACCTCTGAGGCCCAGTTGCAGCCTTCTGAAGGCCAGCCACAGTCCTAGCCCCCCACAGCCTACTGGCAACCCCAGTGGTAGCTACTGATGGCCAGCCCCAGGCCTAACCCCTAAAGCTTGGCACCAGGCCAAGCCTCCCTGCCAACCCCCCCTAATGACAGCCACAGCCCCAGTCGCAGTGCCAGCCTCCTGAGGCTGATGTACCCCAGAAAACTATCACTGCAGCACAAAACTTATGTTTCTTACTGATAATATCTTTCATACAGTTTCTTACAGATAATGTAGCACCACACATTCATGATAGCTGAAATACGTTGGCATTGCTGAAACAAAAATTCTGTTAGTCAAAATGTGTTTCACATACACATGATCAATCAAAGTGCCTTTCCCAGTGGTTGCTTCTTTCACAAGTTGAGCATACCCATGTTCTTCCATAAAATTAGCAATTGTATTTACTGCCAAATGATTTACTCTACGACAAAATTTTTTGTTTTTTATATAGTTTCTTATAGATAATGTCTTTTATACAGTTTCTTACAGATAATGTAGCACTACACATTCATGATGGCTGAAATACGTCGGCATTACTGAAACAGAGATGCTGTTAGCCACAATGTCTTTCACATACACATGATCAATCAAAGTGCCTTTCCCAGTGGTTGCTTCTTTCACAAGTTGAGCATACCCATGTTCTTCCATAAAATTAGCAATTGTACTTACTGCCAGAAGATTTTCATTGAAGTCGCCCATGATGATTTTTCCACCTTCCACACTGTCCAACCAAGTGATCAACTGCATCAGGTTCTTCTGAAAGATTGTCAGATTATACAAGGGTGGTCTGTATAGTACCAAGACTGTTGTTCTTAGTAGGCCCACATTGAACTGCAGACACTCAATGTTGACACACTGCACATCAGTCACAGTACAGTTGGTATATTCTTTATAATACAAACCCACACCACCATGTTGTTGCTTCTTCAGTTCAGCAAAGAAAGCATCACTACCATCATATGCCTGATGTCTGGGTTTCCCATGGTATGAAAATCCAGGCAGCTGTACATCTTCTGTGTCTTCCTCTGAATTTAACCATGTCTCTGTCAAGCAGATGATATCAGCTTCCATATACCTTCTGTCTTGCTTTATGTCATCCAGGTGATATGTAAGTCCTTCAACATTATGCAGAAGAATTGTGCATGATGATGGCACTTCCATGATAGGCTCAATAAATGCAGGCATGCTTTGCATTGCAGTCTCAATGTCTTGTTTTGCATATATAGCAGTCTCCTTAAAGTCTTCTATTATGAGGCCTTCCAGAGAAGTCACACGGCTTAATGCTACATACGCTTGTCCAGCTGCAAATATCTTCTTTAGTGATACAACAGCCTTATCTACTGTTAGACCTTGTACCTTGTGTACTGTACAAGCCCAAGCTAATTTCAATGGAAATTGCCGTCGTGTTCCACCACTGTTTGTCACTCTCTCCTCCTCTGGTTTAATTCGTGTAGCTTTGTCCAACCCTACTTTGAGGCATGGCTTCTTTCCCCTGAGTGACTTTCCAGCTGCTTCATTGTCAAATGTGATGTATATCTCTGATGGAAAATCCTCATCAGTATCAAAGCAGATGTCACTGACTGTGCCAAATGCACCATTTACGAGGCCATCTGAAACATCGATGTTTTTCAGCAGCATTACTCGTGCATTGACACCTACATGTAGTGATTCTGGGAGACATGTCTTCTGAACATTGGCATGATGTCCATGTTTCCTTTCCAGTCTGCCAGTTGCAGCAACCCTTTCAAAATCCTGTGCATGAATGATGACATGGTCTGAGCATATCTTCCGCAGCATATGGTAGTTTTGCTGATCAACTTCGTCATTGGTTGCATAAATATGAAGACCAGTACTGTCTTGTCCTTCGCCTGTCACACATTGTTTCAGCATAGCGATGTCTTCCTCCAGCATTGCATCACCCCTTTTGCGTTTCCTTAGTCGATTCAGCAACTGTGCAAACTCCATATCTTTCTGTCTCATAATTTCAGTCAGCTCCACCATAGCAAAATGATTCTGCCATAGATTCACACCTTTACCCTCAGTATACAAAGCTTTCCCTTTCACAGGACAAAGTTGGTAGAAATCTCCAACAGCAATGATTGAAACATTTCCAAAAGCAGAATAATCTCCAATTTGTTTGATTTGTCTTAATCTGCCATGAATATACGCAAGCAGCTTGTGATCAACCATTGAAATTTCATCTATAATCAATATCTGCAGGTTTCCCAGTTCAGCTCTCAATGAATTTATTTTTTCATCTCCAAGTGGTTCATATGGCAACTTTACATCTGTTGCAATATGGAAACAGGTGTGTATCGTTGCAGCTTTTATGTTGTAAGCACTAACTCCAGTTGGAGCAGTCAGTAACACATGTGTCTCATCTGGATTATGTGACAACTGACGCAAGATACGAGCTGCCTCATAATGTATTGCTTTGATCAAGACTGACTTGCCCACACCTCCAGGTCCAGATATGAATACATGAAATGGTTCTGGGTTTTCACCACGTGCCTTCTGTAAACACCAGTTTCGTATTTTGTAAAAGATTTCAGATTGTTTGTTATTCAGTGAGCGAAGCAAAGCCAACGCTTCCTGCCTGGACATACCACAAGGATTGTCATGCAACATATAGCGACTCGTTCTTGGTAACAAATCTGGTATCTCATCACGTTGTTCTCTCATTTCTGGTGTAATGTTGGATTTGCTGGCAAGACACTCTAACCGTTCACGTTCAGTCTCTGGACAAATCTCTGCCCAAGCATCTTCCATTGCACCATGCAGCTGTAGGTCTTCCTGAGCTTTGTCTATTGAACGTGATTCCTTTTCAAAACTTGACATGTTTGACTCCACAACCAGTTTCACTGAATGCAATTCATCATCAAGAAACTTGACACAACCAGTCTCATAGAATTCCTGGTAACTGCCAAAAGTAGAAGGTTTTAACTGTGCATCGAAATAATGTGGCAGAAAAAGTTGCAAAATGCTGTGGTAATATTTTTCTGGGTCCTTCGTGGGTGAAAAGCGAGCATACCGAACAACAGCTGCATCTGTGCGTGTCCTTTTTTTCACAAATCCTAATTTTCTGTCCAACTGCACACTTCCATGGCATGAGCTTTGAGACTTAGATAGTATTCTGTACTCAGATACAAATCTCGCCAGGCACATTCCTGCAAACACTTCTGTTTCTGGTCTAGCTTTATATCTATCAGTGATACTGTTCATCCAAATTCCTTGTTCATCCTCATTCTCACACTCAGCTTTCTTCCGTATGACGTTCAATGGAAGGCTCATTTTTACCACATTTTCTCCAGTTGGGATAAACTGCACCTTTCGTGATCCCTCTTTCAACCTCATGTTAGTCAGACGATAAACACTTTCCTGAGCTGAAACTTCACGATTGTGTAGGAAAACACTGCCAAGTTGCCGAAGAGCTTCTTTTGCATCAAGGTTACCTTGCTGGGTGGCCTCTTTCTGAGCATTTGCCAGGAGGAGTCCCATCTCTCTCTCAGCTTTGGAAATGTAGGAAATGATGTACACAATACATGAATATGCATCGACCACAAACTGAATGTCCATGTTTGCATTCCAACAGCGTAAAAGGTCTCTGTTATATTGGTTCACCCACACTTCACATGGTCTCCTCTTAAGAACAATGGTAGTTTTCTTTGTGATTCTTGAGTACGCAGCTTCAAACATTTCCTGACTGATACCAATTGTACTAAATAAGGAATCAACAGAGTCATAGTTGGCATCAGGGTTTAGTACAGCATCCTTCACTTTTTTCATTATAGCATCTGCTACTTCTTTTTTCAGGGGCTGTCCGTCTGTCTGACCATCTCCAAGTTTGCATGATGACACAAATGTTCTGTTGCTTGGAGGACGTGGGAAATTGAATCTACAAGTTTTCCCTTTTTTTTTGCATGTTTTTGAGTGCCTCTTACTATGTTGCTGTACACTACATACAATTTCATGCATTTCATCATTACCCTCTGGCATTTCACATGTCACATAGTGATCAATGAAAGCTGATATTTCATCTTCATCATCTTTGCCAACCTTAGGTGCATCTTCCACCCAAAACAAACAGTGAGTGTGAGGTGATCCTCGTTGTTGAAATTCTATTCTGTAGAAATAATCAACTATTTTGCCAATGGGTTGTGCTTCTGACATGATGACATCTTTCAGAAAGCAGTGGAATCGATAATCAAACATTCTGGCAGCTGTTACAGGATTGTTTTTCAAGAGTGCACACCTTTCTGACCAGTCGAGCTCAGCACTTGATGCATCTATACCATCTTGTTTGAAGATTGCTGTCATCAGTTCTGTCCAGCGTAAATCAGCAGAAGAAAAGGAGCAAAACCATGTGGGAATACCAAGCTGTCTTACCATTGCAAAGAGATCTTTCTGAACACTTTGCCAAAAAACAGGGGTGCCTCTGATTGGTCTTAGAAATTTATAACCTTCATCAAAATTGAACATCTTTTGTAGAGACTCCTTATTTGTCAAAGTTTCTGATGTAACAGTAGACTTATCCCATGCATCATATCCTTTTCTCACAGCAATGGACACATTTGACACAACCTGCTGAAGCTCAGACAAATACTGCCCATAAAATATATAGTCTAAGTTTTTTCCAAAACGTCCATCTGCATTAAGAATTCTTGTATTTAAATACCTACACAGTGTCAGTTTTTCCTTCCTTCTCTCATGAAAAGTACCTGTTCCTTTTGGGAAAAGGACTGGAAAACATTTAGCTTCATTTGACTCATCAGTTAGAAGCCTCACTGGATTGTTTCCTTCTGCAGGTGCCATAGACATGATTCCATCAAAGTGCTGATCCAAGATCTCTTGTGCTATGTCTACAGGTTGAAGACACGTATCCATATACATGCCATGTTGTTGTCTATCATGCAGAGTTTCATCCATTTCCTCATCCTCCATGATATTTTCATTACGCTCTTCATCTACATGTATGTCACTTACATCACTAGGTACTTCTTCAGTTTTCTGCAGGGGATTGATCCAGTCATCGTTGAACTGCACATTGCTGTAAAATTTGTTATTCTCTGTAAGATACACCAAAGCCTTCTTGATTTTTTCTGGATGCACAAATTCATATTTGTAATGCCCTTTGTAAGTTAACTTCCGCTTCAGCTTCACACGAATCATAAGGTCATCATCGTTCACTCTTGGTAAAGATTCAGCTACATTCGAAATGCTTGACGGGACACAAGTCACAGGACCATGAACACCATTTTGTCCACCTTTTGGCAAAGACACAATTCTCATGAAAGGAATATGAATACCAATCAGATGTTGTTCCAGAGAATTTAGACACTGCAACTCAGGAGGAACTGGGTCTACAGCTAGACTGTTTCCAACACTCTCTGCTGGCATTTTCCCATCAAGAATCTTTCTATGACATGTGTGACAAATCCACAATGAACTAGTAGGGCCCATCAGACTGCTACAATTGTCAGAACAAGTATCTATACATTTGTGCAAGTATGTGTCAGTGATGCACTGCAATGCCAGTAATGCAACTGCCTGTGATTTTCTTAAGTATTGATCTTTTCTGCATATCACAACTTGGTGCTTAAACAACATTCGATGACATACTGAGCAAATGTATACAGGTCCTGTATTTATTTTGTCTCTGAACTGTTCAATCACATACTGAATATCTTTCCGTTTATCCTTCTCCTTAGTCCTTTTCTCAATATTTTTGCTTTTTACTGTATTAGCAAAATAGCTATTTGTTTTGTATCTATCAACACTTGACTGCTTCACACGTTGCCTGTGTTCAACGTCTGTGGCATATTTCTTGACACTTGACTGCTGCACACGTTGCCTGTGTTCAACGTCTGTGGCATATTTCTTAACACTTGACTGCTGCACACGTTGCCTGTGTTCAATGTCTGTGGCATATTTTTTGACACTTGACTGCTGCACACGTTGCCTGTGTTCAATGTCTGTGGCATATTTTTTGACACTTGACTGCTGCACACGTTGCCTGTGTTCAATGTCTGTGGCATATTTTTTGACACTTGACTGCTGCACACGTTGCCTGTGTTCAGTGTCTGTGGCATATTTCTTGACACTTGACTGCTGCACACGTTGCCTGAGTTCAATGTCTGTGGCATATTTCTTGACACTTGACTGCTGCACACGTTGCCTGTGTTCAGTGTCTGTGGCATATTTCTTGACACTTGACTGCTGCACACGTTGCCTGTGTTCAGTGTCTGTGGCATATTTCTTGAGACTTGACTGCTGCACACGTTGCCTGTGTTTACTGTCTGTGGCATATTTCTTGACACTTGACTGCTGCACACGTTGCCTGTGTTCAATGTCTGTGGCATATTTCTTGACACTTGACTGCTGTACACGTTGCCTGTGTTCAATGTCTGTGGCATATTTCTTGAGACTTGACTGCTGCACATGTTGCCTGTGTTCAATGTCTGTGGCATATTTCTTCACACTTGATTGCTTCACATGTTGCCTGTGTTCAATATCTGTGGCATATTTCTTGACACTTGACTGCTGCACACATTGTCTATGTTCAGTGTCTGTAGCATATTTACTTACACTTGACTGCTGTACACATTTGCGGTACTCCATATCTGTGGCATACTTACTGATACCTGATTGTTTAACGTGGTCTCGGTAGTTGTCATCATCATGGTAGCGCTTCATCTTTCTGGCAAGTTGTTCCTCCCTGTATACATCACTTATGTCATACCGTCTTTTTTCTCGTTCCAGTTTTCGTCGACTTGATGCCATTTCAGATGGTGTATTGTCAATTTCAGAGCATCGTGTGGCACAACCCTCAGTATCACGCCCTTTTACACAAGTTACAGCCTCATAATGTGACTCATTACAATGTTTCAGGTATATACCTCTCTGATCAGAACCAATACATGTGGAGTACTTCAACCATTTGTTATTGGAGTATGTGAAAATATGCACACCAAGCAGATCAGCAGCAGCTTGAATCTCTATCTCAGATGCCCAAGTACCAACATATTTCATCCGTGATGCAGTGACATACTCAGTGACAGAAGAGTGACCATCTCTAAGACAAGCAACATACCTGGATTGATTTCTTAGTATCTGAGCAACAATAGCACATCTAATTTTCCTGTGCTCTTTCTCATTTCCAGTAATAGCAAAAGCCAGAGATCTGAAAAAGCAGTTACCATCACCAGTAATAGGCACCGTTCTGCAAGGGTCACCCATTGGAAACTGTGCAGCCATGTTTACATGACCATGATCAATGTACACCACACCAAGCTTACAGGAAAAACTTCTTTGCTGCTGTGTTGTCAAAGGACTGAAGAAAAACTGCTCACTGCATAGCTCACTGACAAAAACTACATCACCTTCATTGCCCACGTGCATATTAACCTCAGGTTCTGCATCATCTGTCACATTTGGCCTTACCACACCATATTGGCTCTCTGACATGCTGGCAAACTGCTGGACTCTGGTCATTGAGGAGTTACCGTCTGGATGGTCTGACATGCTGGTAGACTGGTTGAGACTGGTGACTGAGGAGTTACCATCTGGATGCTGCTGCAGGATGCTTCGACTGGTCACACTCACAGCTGTAATCTCAAACTGTTCCCCTGTTGCATCTAAAGACAGTCCTAGGGTATTCACATGGTCTAGCAAAGAATCTATGTCAGAGTGGTACACCAATATACTTCTGCCTGATGCGTCGCTTGCTCCATCTCCTCGTCGGGAATGGGAGTCGATCACCACATACCATGACCCTTGCTTAATGATGGCACATGTATTTACTTTAAGACTAAAAAGACACGCATCATACAGTGAGAATACTCTTCTTACCGCTTGATCAGCTGACATGAGAATGTTGCACATATCTCCATATTCGCTCACACCAAACAAGCCAACAAACATGTCATCATGGTAGTTTATTTCAAATTTATCACCATTCAATGTGTACTCAGTTGGTAGATCTCTCACGAACAGATACCCAGAAGCATCTCGAATTCTCCCAGCATCTCTGATGGTAGTGTAGAGGTCATCTCCATTCAGCAGTACTTGATCAATGTCTGTGACTGACCAGGTTAAAACATTCTTTACCTTACACATCACTATAGCAATCAAACTATTAGCAACACATTGCTTGTTACTGTTGACTCCAAATCGTGGGTGTCCTTGATGGAAGGAGCCTCTCACAGTACGTGCCTGAGGAAAATGAGTAGGTGCACAGACAGTTACAGGGTTCATATGCTGCTGTTGAGCCAGGGTACTTTTTTGTTCAGACATTAGCAAGGGTTTTAGCAAGGGTTTTAGCAAGGGTTTTAGCAAGGGTTTTGCCAAGGGTTTTGCCAATGTTTTTGCCAAACGGCAACGCTTCGGACAACGCTTTGGACAATGCTTCGGACAACGCTTTGGACAATTGTTTGGAACAGAGTTTGACACTTCAAGTGCTGAGTTAGATGGTCTCATGGATGGTTTTTTAGATGGTCGTTTAGATGGTTGTATAGCTGCAGCCTTTCTTTTAGGAGGTGGCTGCACAACCTCGTCAGTCAAAGCCTTGTCTTTATAAAAAGAAGGCATATACAACTCGTCATCAGTCCTACAAATGGCACCCAGGGTGGGAACCTGGTGGTCATGGCTCGTCGGGAAAGTCACAGTCTGGATCTTTTTGGTATTCCAGTAGGGGGGAAAAGAAATAACCCCGTCAGTCATAGCCATGACAGAGTCAGGCCGCAGCTGTACGGCCTGCTCAGGTTGTTGGTCGTGGCTCGTCGGGAAAGTCACAGTCGTGATCTTTTTGGTATTCCGGTAGGGGGGAAAAGACGTAACCCCGTCATCGGTCATAGCCACATCAAAACTATCAGCAGCTCGCCGCCGGTCCATCAGCCTCTTCTTCGCTGCTGCTGAACGCTTGGACGCCTTGGTGCGAGGCATCTGCAAATGAACAAGGGGGGGGGACAACACAAGGCACACCTGCTTACAACCTTACTTTGCACTGACATCTCAATTATACGTCCTAATAGCTAGGGATGTACACTTGTAATTTAAAATCACAGGTTCAAATCCCCAACAAGCAAGGTACCACTGAGTTACCATCAGCAAAGTACCACCTCAAACAACTGCTCGAATGATGCATCTGTCAAGTTGTTCCTCCTTGGATGGAACATCATAGCGTCTTCTCTTCTGCCAGTTTCCAACAGTGTTCCATACAGGTTACATGTCGAAGACATTTTATGGTCGTGCAGTGTGTGTGGTGACTCAGTAATTATCAGATATCACAAAACTAATTTTGATTGATATGTATTAAAACAATTACAATGCTGTTCTGTGAGAACTATGTACACTGACACATCTCAGCTACTAAGAATCAGTGATGAAGCTAAATTAATATTGAAATGTATGGACAGTAAACCACAATTTACACACTAAACATTTTATGAACTGCTCGAATGATGCATCTGTCAAGTTGTTCCTCCTTGGATGGAACTTCATAGCGTCTTCTCTTCTGCCAGTTTCCAACAGTGTTCCATATGGGTTACATGTAGAAAACATTTTATGGTTGTGCAGTGTGTGGTGACTCAGTAATTATCAGTTATCACAAAACTAAGTTTAATTGATATGCATTACTTAAAGCAATTACAATGCTGTTTTTCTGTGAGAACTATGTACACTGACACATCTCAGCTACTTAGAATCAGTGATGCAGCTAAATCAATATTGAAGTGTCTGGACAGTAAACCACAATTTACACACTAAACATTTTATGAAGCATTACAATCCTTATCCTACAATCAATCTCTAACATGACTTTCATTGTTAAAATGACACACTTACCTGTGAAGTCACACTGCAAAACAATATTACATAAGCTTCACCTCAACACGAACAGATGGGTTTCTCACATGTATTTCAATTTTTCCTGTCACTACAATGCGATTTATTACAAATGCTACAAATTACTAATCTCACAGACACAAATATACCTTAAAATCAATATCATGGCCATTTACCATATTGGGGAAAAAGCACCTCTGCCACTATATATTCAATGTGCTGTTGTATAAACAAGTCTTAATTTTAATATTTTAAATTAAATTTAAGGAAGCACTTTTTTTTTTTTTACACAGCATGTACCTACAGTACAGAAAAGTCTTCGTACTAGTGTAGCGCAAACTAAAACCCTAGGTTCCTTTAAATCAAACCTAGATAAGATTACCAACTATAACATATTAAGCAATAACAATCACCTATAAAATACTATGCTTCTCTTCCTACAGCAAATGCATTTACAGCATACTGCTGAAATATGGAATAGTCTTCCAGGTAGTAAATTGTAACCCAAAACCCTGGGTTACCTTAAATCAGATAGATAAGATTTTAACAACTAACATATTAAGCTTCTATTTCTATAGCAAACTGATGTAGTGGCAATGCTCACTTCTCGAAGTGCACAAAGCATACCGTTTATCACTTTCTCCTTGGAAATGTCTTTCTCCAGCAGAAATCTGTAGAGAAAAGTGACAGATGACTTTCATAGCATCAACATTTCTCAATAGTCAGTCTTTATTTAAAACACCATGTACACTTGAAACCTTCTCCTCGGTCATTCTCAAACAACTGGTGGTAGACAGCAGCTTCAAAATATTCACCTTTGATCCCTCTGTCGACAGACCTCTTCAAAGTCTATAAAGACAAGATGTATGACTTAACTGACGTGTATACATTTCATTACTATACGAAACATGTATACCACAAATTTTTTACTGTAGCATTCCAAGCAGTCCTTTAACATTAAGTTTCTTTCATAACGGCTTACATTACTAGTAAAATACGTATTACATTTTTACTGTAAAATATACGTAGTAAATTCACATCGACTGAGAGGAATGACAAAAGTGCACCATACAAACATCGCTGCGATGTAATGCAGCCTCACATACATTTGTTTCACACCGGTCTGTATCTGTTTTCGTACTGTTACAGTTCCTAAACACGCAGGCATGGCTCCTTGCCGGTTAATTCTGTCCGTATTTACCGTGAACTGCTGCAGTAGTAACTAAGCAGTTATTGCCTTACTTTACAAGTCTACAACTACGACGTAAACACTACGGAAGTTTAGCATGCAACTTACGGTAAAACCGTAATGTACTGCTGCCGAATCCTTATCGGATGAATTGCAAAATACATTACTTTACAATATATGGCTACATAGATGGGGATAGAGTGAAGCGCCTTCAGACAATTTAATGTTGTGAAGTAAATAAAAGTATATTTTATTGTAAATTGATTACCAGATAGTGATCCCACTCAAGATTTCAATATTAAGATTCTTTGTCACATACATAGATATAACCAGTACAACATGCAGTGAAATGAACCCTGACCGATCTAAAGACTGCAAAAAGAGAAAGAGTAAAAAAATACAAAATACATTTGTATTCCGTACATGTGCGCATGCTCAGCAAAAACAAGACATCTAAAATGGCCGACACGGAAACAGCTTTGTGGCGCATTTAATTATTAAATTTATTTAATAAATTATATATATGTTTTTAAAAACCTTGACACAAAATAAACCACCCACAGTGAGAAAACAGCAAAGCGTCAAGCGAATAAAAACAGCATTACACATATGTAATTACGTCTACCATAATTATAAATGTTAAAACACAAAAGTACGACATGCCACAGACACACAGCGTTTAAAACATACTTTGCGCTTCTGAACCAAACTTAATTTGACCACTTAAACGTGATTTACTGTTGCCACATCCTTATCTGCTGCATTACAAAATATATTACTTCAAAACATAACCGTGTAAGGACGGGGATAATGTAACGCGCAAATGTACATGCTAATCAAAAACAAGATACCTAAAATGGCCGCCACAGAAAGAGCTTTCTGTGACGCAGTTAACACCGATGGAACAAACGATTACGCTGCTGAAACACTATTGCCTAACATCAAACTAAAAATGTTTTAAAAAAACCTTAACACAAAATAAACCAGCTACAATTGGAAAACAGCAAAGCGTCAACAAGCGAATAAAAACATAGCATTACACATATGCAATTACATCTACCGTAATTATAAATGCTAAAACACAAAAGTACGACATGCCACAGACACACAGCGTTTAAAACATACTTTGCGCTTCTAAACCAAGATTAATTTTGACCACTTACACGTGTTCTACTGCTGCCAAATCCTTATCTGCTGCATTACAAAATATACCACTTTAAAACGTAAGCGTATAAGAACGGGGATAATGTAAAGCGCAAATGTAAAAGATACCTAAAATGGCTGCCACAGAAACAGGTCTGTCGCGCATTTCACACTACCTAAACGAACGCTTACCCTGCTCAAACACTATTGCCTAACACCGAACAAAAATATGTTTTAAAAAACTGAGGACCACAAAATAAATCACCTATAATTAAAAAAGCAAAGCGTCAACAAACTAATAAAAGCATTACATATATGTAGCGACTTACCTCTTGCAAATCCAGAAATAAAATGCACAGGACAAGCCTTGCTTCAGGTGGGAGTGGTCACTTACGTCAGCCAATCAAAACAAGTCCCTGTCTCTCTGTTAATCTAGCTCAGGGAAACCAATAAACGAAATGGCTGCCACTAAAACGCCCCTTCACGACTACTCTAAATTGATGCTTAATTACCTTACCACTTTACGTAAGTGTAAGGTTTACCACTCATTACACCTTACACTTCTAAGCACTTTATATTTTTATCTTTTACATGAGTTACTTTTACCTGCCTAGGTTGTGGTTTATACGTTGTTTTTCATGCCAAGTCTTGTGCTGTGTGATTTCAACGTTTAATTCAACTGTGATGTGGACTTGTCACTGTATACAGTAAAAGGGGGTCCAGCCTGCTACTAGCAAGCTGGCCATTGAGTGTATAGAGTCATATGTGCAATTTTTTTTCTATCTTGTTCATAGTTATACTTAAACTGTTTTATACTTTTTAATCTATACTTTTAATCTGTATTAAAAACTAAATAACTAATTTAAAATTTCGGTAAGTTAAATATTTTTGTTGCAATTTAAAATCATTCAATATCTGTTGTACGATGTTATATTTTAAATATTATGCAGGTTCTGTATAATTGCATCATAATTTGCATCATCCAATTACACATTCAGAGAGTGAAGACAAAAACACTGCACAACAATTACTTTTACTGTACAATTACTGTAACAACCTGATGTTTTCTTGCCACATGTTGTTTAAGATTCTTCTTATTTAGGCTCATTCTACAGTGAGGACATTCAACAGTTACTTGCTTTCTATGGACAGCTTGTTGGCATGGTATGAGTGCTTGATCAGGTTGCCCTGGTGGATGGCCGGCGGGAGACTCTGTTGGATGTCCAGAGGGAGGTACTGGTGGGTGGCCAGCAGGAGGCTCTGTTGGGTGGCCGGCGGGAGGCTCTGTTGGGTGGCCGGCGGGAGGCTCAGCAACAATGGAATGGTGACGGCAATGATGCTTTTGCAGATCACCTTTGTTTACATATACAGCTGTACACAGACAGCAGTGAAAATGTGTAGTCCTCCCACGGCATCCAAGGGTGCAGCTATATATGATATAATCTAAAACAGATTAAAAGCATCATGTTAATAGATGTTCATTGGCCATTATGAATGAACTGAAAAACATAACAAGACCAACCACTCACCACCATACTCAACCGCCCTTGTCCTATGGGAAGCAATGTGGACTGCAAGAGAATTATACTCCTTTGGATTGTACTTGTCCAAAGTGCAAAAAGGGCAAGAAAACAGATTTGAATTTTCACAAATTCTTTGAGGTTGAGGCACCGGATAGTCCTTAATCTGAACAGTGACATGCTGCAAAGACAAAATATGCAGTGTTTAATGATAATATTCTTAATTATTAACTTAATTAGCTTAATTATTTTAACAAAATTAATCTAATAATGTTCAGAGTTTCATACATTACGATTAAAAATGCTTATATATAAAAAAGGTTATAATTAACTGAATTAACTTTATAATATTTTAGATATCTTATTAATTCAAGCATTTTATGTGATCTATTGGTTAAGATGACACCTATAATGGTTTAATGCGTATTTTTTTAGAAGACCAACACGCAGACAGCAATTTTCAGTAACATAATATCTGTTGCTGCATTTGCTGAACCTGGGAAATGGAAACTACATCATTCATGACCTACTGGTCCTGGGATCATGTACAGATTGTACTGTGTAGATTATGGTGCTCTGTTTTTTAAAAGGAAACAATAAGTGAGAGACATTAGTGTCTTTCACTCAGTCAGGCTCTTCTTTATCCCAGGAAAAAAATCAATATTTGACACATTACAGATTCCAATTAATATAGCAGGATTCTATTTACTTGCACACTTCAAAACATATCCGCAATTCAGATTCTTATTTCAGTCGGATCAATTTAACCTATCAAACATTTGTTACAGAAGATACATATGCATAAATACGTAAAAAAAAAATGCTTGTTGAAAACAAAAATGCAGGGATTACATAAAAATTACACAGAATCTTAGCCTAGTGAATATCCCTACACATATACAGCAACGAGAATAAATGATTAAATACTTAAATTAATCGTTTTCCTAAACAATCTTTGAAGATCCTCTATCCTTCATGAGATTTAAAATATAAATAAATAAAACATATCATCAGGGTAGAGATATGGAACACACATACGTAAGCAAACAAAATGAATAATGGCGAGTTGGCCATTTAGAAACGCGAATTGCGAGGCGCCATTTTAATGAAATATTATCAGAAATAATTATAAGCATATAATTAAAAACAATACGTATAACTAAATAGACATTTACTTACCTCGGTCATGTACTGCATCCGATCCGCCGCCATTGTTTCTGAACGCTGTTTCTACACGCCTCCAGAAAGTCCCGTCACAGAGCCAATCAGATACTTACCTTGAAATCCGCCCAGTTGTCGTTATAGCCAATCAGAACAACGCTTTGAAACCGCCCACTCCACTTGAAATCCACCCAGTGATTGTTTTAGCCAATCAGAACAACGCTTTGGAACCGCCCACTGTAATACACTTCCAGTGCTTGAAATCCGCCCACTCGCGTCAGTGTTCTGCAGAGACTAGTACTTGGATTTTTCGTAGGCTTTAGGGATTCTAGAGAAAAACCGTTAGTTGTGTCCGTCATTCTGCAGCTATGGCCAGCCCTGCTAAAATCGCAAAACAGGAGCTCGAGACATTGCAGGGCTTTCTGCACTGCGTGTCGCCAACGATTGTGTCAAAGCGCAATTCTAAATATTTCACGGCACTGCTTCAAACCAGCAGGGACGAATTCCACAAAGTTATTTGCTTTTGTCAAGAAAAGCAGACATCGTTTGCGCAAGCTTCCAAAAACAAGACTGGGGTGAAGCTGACCAACGTCAAGCGAAGTATCAGTAAGTCTTAATTTTCTTAAAATAAAATAAAACAAAACAGGACATTCTGCTTCAAATGAAGTGTCTATTTAACCTAAATCAAGCCGGTATTTACTTGATGTTCATGTTTTCTAGGCTACTCAGATCCTTCAGGATTCGACGTTTTGTGCAACAGAAGCACAACTGTGGAAGTCGTGAACCTGTCTTTTTTACCTAAAATCCCTCCCAGCAGCTCAAAGCTGATCATTGCCAAAATACAAACACTTGGACCCAGGCAAACTGTAAGTAGATATAATAATCTTATAAGTAGTACAATGAAATGTAGTCATACATTGTTTGATTGACATTATTGATGAGAAGCGCGTTATTCTGTTGAAAGAAATACGTTTCTAACGTGCCTGTACAATTAAATTAACCAGTTACTTTGTTTATGTGGTTTATAACTTGTTCTAGCGCAATTTATTAAAACCTCTTTTAACTCGGCATAAAATACATGTAAATGACCCTGCAGTGATATTCAACGAAATTGTGATATGATACATATGTCTTATGAAGTAACCGAACATTAGTATTTTCTGATCAGTCCTATTTAATATATCTCTATCTGTGTGTAACAGGTCGGTGTCCTAAAAGCGAAAATTTTGGCCCCAGGAAGCTACAACAAAGTCGTCAACATAAATGGCAGTGACTTAGAACTTAAGGAGTTCCAAATAGGGGATTCCTCGGGACATCTGAAGCTGACTTTATGGGACCAACAAATTGTTCAAGTGGAACCTCTGAAGTCTTACCAATTTACGAACTTATCCACAAGAGAACGTGAGGGACGGATATATTTGTCGGGGACTCCATCGACCACCATCATAGAAATTGACGACCTGAAAATCGCTGAATTCAATGAACTAACTGACGCTGAAACACTTTCTGAATCGTCAGGAACTATTACTGGCATACAAATTTTGTGCAAACATCGGTGTGCAAAATGCCAAACCGCACAAAATGAGTTTACTGGCAAATCATCTGTACACAGATGCATTGGTTGCAAATTAATGCAGAAGTGTGGTTCATATAACACGACCTACACTGGGACTGTGTCGCTTACAAAAGATGGCACAGATCAAACACTGACCATAACAAATTCTGCAATTCGGACTTATTTCAGTGAGCAGGATATGTGCCATCTTTTACATGATGTACAAGATATGGAAGAGCATTTTATTAATGCGGGTGACTTTTCTGTCCTCCTAAATGAGGACGGACTGATCAGCAAAATCAGGCCGACTGCTGAAAACAAACCTGACGCTGATGATGATGAGGAAGGTACTTCAAATGCAGCTCAGTAGCTGTGTTTTGTAATTTGTATGTGTGTGTGGTTCAAAATTGTTTGATATGTTCTGTATAACGTTATTTATATATTTTATAATTGTTCAATTGTTCCTTTTAAATAAATATATTTTGCGTGTGACGTTGTTTCATAAACTACGTATCGAGACCAGAAGTTTCGGACGCGTTCGGAACGGATCGATCCTGGGTGCCGAAATTGTCTACAGGTAACCTTATTTACTATGAGTGACCGGGTATTTACTATTGTTTGGTGCGGTGAAACAAGACAACTTGTAACGGGCTATTTCTGCTTTTATACTACAAGCTGCTACGTAAGGTCCGTTTGCCTGAGTAACGCGGCTAAGTACCTTGGTACTTTAAGCGGTTACTTAAAATATTGGCATCAATTTGAAACTGATGTGTGCGCGTGTGTTTATTTTTCCTTTTAAAGGTGGTTTATGCAAAGCTTTTGTACAGGTAACCTTATTTACTATACGTGACCGGGTATTTACTGTTGTTCCGTCCGGTAAAAGAAGGCAACTTGTAACGGGCGATTTCTACTTTTATGCTACAAGCTGCTACTTAAAGTCTGTTTGCCTGGGTAACGCGGCTAAGGTACTTTTGGCATTTTAAGTGGTTATTTAAAATATTAGCATCGATTTCAAACTGATGTCTGGGGGTCTGTTTATTTTTTCTTTTAACACTAGAATTCCTGAAAAAATGAGACTCTCCTCACGAGGAGCCCCCCCCTTACTGCCCATACAAGCTGCCCGCCCCCTCTCCAGCACCATTAACACCTTTTGTTTTGCAAATTAATCACAGTCACTCAGTCAAACTCACCCCCCAGCCTGAAGTCACTTCTTCAGCTCAGGTCTGCACTAAAGAGTTTATCTAGCGGTGTGTTGTAAGGAATCGAATACATGTGCTTTCATAGAGCATAATTTGAAATATAGTGGAACCCCCAAATGTACTAGGTTAACCGTGCTGTCAATTACACAAATATGTGATATAACAAATACATATACTTGATGTATGTTCTTCTCACAACTATTTGTGTAAATTTATGATCAAATAAATTTTAGGTTTTGCAGACAATCTTATACATGTGCATGCATGTACATTTTTTATATAAACACTTCATACGGTACATGTGAAAAAGTTGCATCATTGAGTCATGAGTGCAAGCTGCCAGAAATTTAGACACAGAATATATACATTTGAAGAATCAGATAGTATAAAGATAAAGAGCATATGTCTGTGTGTAGGAGACAGAGACAGAGAGTCAGTGTCATTCAAGTGGAAGATACACATTTATTATATAAAATAAACAGATACACAAAAGGTACAAAACCATTTCGTGTGAACTGTTTCCGTGGAAAGTGCACTGTGGCATTGTTTTTATTTTTTTTTATAACAAAAGGTTGAACTTTACACATTACATCGTATAATATTTTTGGCACCCCTCAAGTAAGCAATATTTCATTTTTACTGCGTGACACATTTGTAATGCATATACCGCGCTAATATCATGCCAGTGTCCCTTTACCGATGTACGTAAATCAGTTTAACTTTTAGCTATAACTTTTACAACTGAATAAGGTCACACAGACTGTTGCAGACATGAACTGTATGTACTGTATTTATTATATCAAATACAACTGCTTGAATGTGATACGGAAATATACATACGCGAAGGTTTTCTTTATTGTGCCGTAATATATTTCGACTGCAATCTGTTTCTGAGTAATTAGCCCTTTTCTGTGCTCCAAACATGTAACGTGTGAACTGTTTCCGTGAGAAGTTTACGTTGACATCTCGTAATCCCATACATGATTGCACATACGTCCGGAGTAATTTATAGTCTTTTGCGTGCTCATAACTACACAATCTTTTTCGCACGTAGCGATGTCAGTGTGTATACTTGCAAAGTGCATTGTGTCATCTCATAACAGATGCACATAGTAATCAGTAGTTTTTTTTGTGCTCATAACTACGCAATGTTTCACATATAACGTACGAAGCAGAGCATGTGAGCGGAGCCGAGCGGTGAGAATTTCCGCTCCTGGCTCACGAGGCTGTTGGCTCCGCCCGCTCCTCTGCTCTAATTCGCACTAAGCCGCTCCGCTCAACACTGCTCCTCGCTCCACTAAAATGTCCTCCCGCTCCAGTCAAATCGCTCCACGCTCGATCCAATTTAAAACAGGAACAAATAATCTGCATGCCTAACAAATGTCACCTTAAACCGAAGCCTTATGTCATAAAGAAATATGAGCAACGGCAACATTGCCAGTCAGAACAGAAAATATTTATTTTTAAGCAACCCACCGGCAACAACGGACAGGTTTAGAAATGGCATTCCACACAAAAATAGGCTTATAAATAAAGGAATCAGTGGGTTTAATAGCCTAAAGAATATACATAAACGTTTTAAATTCCTCAATTTTTTTCTGTTGATGCAGCACGTCTCTAAAATAAAATGTAAAATAAAACGTGAAATAAAAAAAAAATCTTATTAGACCTACTTTGAATGACAAAACGAATTTATTTGATTACCAATATTTACTTTATATGCTTTTATACTTTAATTTACTTTATAGACTTGATATGCTACAACCATATAAAACTTACACGCGTTTTGCTCTGGCTTCCGCTTGTTCGCGTAGCACACTCATGTTTCTGAGAAAAGTGATTCCAAAGTGAATCTTTACTAACTGAAACAGTTTCACCACATTGTTGTTCTTGCTGTACATTCTTGTCATCTATACGTTTGATAAGAATAGTACACTTGTATGATTTATCAGTTTCCTTTCTGAAATACTTTGCGAATTCCATCTCGGCCAATTTGTGTAACAGTCTTGATAATTGTACAGATAAATTCTGGGTAGATTTGGGCACGCCTCAGAATTGTAGTGTGAGCGGTATCTGAGCGAAATTGGAGCGAAACAAAGCGACCGCTCCAGCCTTAATTAGAAAACCCGCTCCGCGCTCTGACCAAATTCTGCCCGCTCCGCTCCTCGCTCACGCTCACATGCTCTGGTACGAAGTATCCCTGCAAGGTGCACTGTGCCATTTTTTAACAGGCTGAATGTGTGTTTTAGCACATACCTTTATTGTGTTCCGTAAAATACTTGGACTTAACTTGGACTAAAATACTTCGACTTAACGGTCTTTACACATTCTAAGTTGCAAGTTCCATTTTTTTTTCATTACTTATAAAAATGTTTTGACTGTTGGCACATTTATAATGCATATACCGCACTAATGTCATGCCAGGGTAATTATAACGATATAAATTAATTAATTTGTCTTTTAGCCCTGATCGAACTTAAAAAAAAAGAAAAATACATTAACACCGATTGTTACAGACAGTAAGCAGATGCATTTATTTATTCCTTCAAATACTTTAGATAAACTGAAATCGCCATTACTAAATCAAGAAAAATGGGGATTAAATTGTAGGCCCTATTTCAAATTACGATTATAATATACATTTATTTTACAATTCCTTAAACCACACTGTTACAAATACGTTTCTGAGGAGAACCGAGGTTGAAACCGTGAAACTTGCTTTCATTTGCAAAACAATAGCTGTTGATTGGCGCTGATGAGGGCGCGGGCAGTTCGTGTGGGGAGTGAGGGGGGGGCTCCACCAGAGGTGCGTCCGAGATTTTTCGTAGGCTTTAGGGATTCTAGTAACAGCGATATTTTACTCAAACCACAGTATAATAGAAACGTCTCTCTGCAGACCTAAGGTTAGAGACGTGAAACTACCTTTCATATGCAAAACAATATGTGTTCATTGGCCCTCATAAAACGACGACTAGCTTGTGCAGGCGGGGGGGGGGGACATCAGGTGCCAAGAAGTCTCGTAGGCTTGCCGAAACGTAGGCTCCTACTAGCCTGGCGCCAGGCTTCTCCACAGTCTGACCTTTAATTACTTACAGCACTCACTTCAAAGCTCTTCTAATCAACAATCACCCTTAACCCTCTGAAGTCTGACGCCTATCACCGATGTTTCAAGTCCTGTAACATACCTTCACATTTTAACACTGTGGAGTCGGCCATCTCACCAGCAAAATAAAACCAAAATTCCACCAAACGTTTACAAATCTCTACTACATATATATATACAAACACAAACACAAACACACACACTATAAATATTTCACATGATATACTACACATTAAATACTAAATACCATTTATCAAATGTACCGCTAACTACACCTGCTGGCCAAACCAGTTCCATGGCCATTTCAATAAAACAGCTATATCTCTGGCATGCTTCATCCAATCCTCTCAAAATTTGACCCACTGATTTATCACTAGCCCACAGACAGACCATCCACCATTCGTGCTGATTGGTCAAAGGGGAGCGATATGGCCACTGTCTAAATATGTCGAACACCAACTTTGGCTAATGGAGCTGAAATAACCTTATTTCTCATGAAAAATTTAAAGATTCCTTTCCCTTCATCTCAATTAATATTTTTAAGTTGCATTAATTTCCCTGCCATTTGACTTTTAGAAATGTATCAAACTTCAGTGATACTTCAAGCTGTGTACACTGCAGGAATTGCAATTTCTTTGAATAGCTAGTCACCACATTTAACTTCTGTTTCTCATCTACCCTTTTCCCTTTATCATACCTTAATCAACATTTCTACGGTAATGTTAAAATGTCAGTTATCATCTTATCATAGGAACATTTCCTACTTTCTGACTATTTAAATGCATTGGCCATCAGTTACTGTCTGTACTTCATTTCCAATTTAGCCACTGTCCTAGTATGTTTAAGACCAACCTTGGTTAATGCAGCTCACATCTCCTGATTGGTTATTTAAACATTTAAATATTAATCACATTTCCCTTCATTTAAGTCCATATTTTTAATCTGCTTCCGCTACAGCAATATAACATCACTGTATAAACTGCAAAATCAGCTCAACTTACATTTATCTCATTTTTGATCAAGTGACATATTACTGGTTAAAATCTTTTGCCCTGCAAGTTCTGTTAGTCATGTCAAATCAAGAAATATGCAATGTCACATGATAGTCATTTGCATTCCCTTGTCATATTTAAAAACTTAATAAATAACATATTACTGTAACTACTGCAATGTCCAGCCTAAGTAGGTCAATCTGGTAGTAGATTAATCAGGACACTGCCCTTATGTATAATTTATAAACATATCTTAACCTGCCTGTACATTATGGCCACCAGCCACACTGAACCTACAGCATTTCCATGATCATTTCAATCAAACAGCTAAATCTGAGGCATACTTCGTCTGATCATCACCAAATTTGACCCACTAATGTACCACTGCACCTCAGACAGACCATACAACTTTGGTGCCGATCGGTCAAATGGGGGCGCTACAGCCACTGTCTATATATTTCTAATACCCACCTTAGCAAATTCAGTTGAAATGATCATATTTCTCATCAATCATTCCAAGAATTGCTCCCTTTCCCTTCAACTAGCTACATCTTTTTAATTTATGTTCTTTTTTCACCTATTTGCCTCATAGAACATTATCAGAATTCATTTACACATGAGAAGGCCTAAAAGTATTAAATAGCATTTCTAAAATGGAGCGCTGACTCCACCTGCTGGCCACACCATTTCCATTTCCATTTCATTCAAACAGCTAAATCTCAGGCATGCTTCACCCAATCCTCACAAAATTTGACTCACTCCTGCAGCACTGGACTACAGAAAGACCATCTAAGTTTGGTGGTGATCAGTCAAACGGGGGCACTACAGCCAATGTATTATATCTAAGAGCCACTTTTGCAGATTCAGCTGAATTGTCCTTCTTTCTCATAAAACCTTCAAAGAGTTGTTACCTTTCCCTTCACCTTAGTCCATATTTTTAATTTCCTTTCATTTTTCACCAATTTGCCTTATACAACATTATCAGACTTCATTTACAAATGAGAAGGTCAGAAAGCATTTAATATCATTTCTAAAATGGAGCGCTGACTCCACCTGCTGGCCACACCATTTCCATTCCCATTTCATTCAAACAGCTAAATCTCAGGCATGCTTCATCCGATCCTTACAAAATTTGATTCACTTCTGTATGACTGGACTACAGACAGATCTTCCAAGTTTGGTGGCGATCAGTCAATCTGGAGCGGTACAACCACTGTCCTAGTATGTCTAATACCTACCTTGGCTAATTCAGCTGAAATATCCTTCATAATACTTTCAAGGAATTAACTTTTCCTTCACCTCAGTCCGTATTTTTAAGCTCCTTTCATTTTTCTGCTATTTGACTTATAGAAAATTATCAGATTTTATTTATAAGCCAGGCAGTATACATTGCAGATTTTTCGCTTTTTTGTATTAAATTGGCCAGTAGGTGGAGATGGTGCTCTATTTATATTGCACTTTTTTGTAATTGTTTTTTATAAATTGGCCAGCAGGTGAAGTTCGTCCTCTATTTCATTAATGCCATTAAATTCTTTTAGGGCTTCTTATGTCTAGAAGAATACTTTACAAATGCAGTAAGCCACTGTTGTTTTCTATATACAAGATGTCATGTGTTCACTGAGGTACTATAAAGTAAGCTTAACTTGTATGATCTAGACTTAAAATATTAGGTATGCAGGTGCCTATTTCTACCGACTACTTAGACCATCTGACACAAACCATACATTGTCTTGGGCTGAGGCACTTCACCAAAGGGTTCTATTTTCTATCCTATATTGGTGTACTAAGGCTGCTTCTGCTAATGGCAGTAGTCAAACTGCCACACCAGGGACTGCATGCATACAGCAGGCTAATATTATACATTATGGCCATTTACTATATAATGTCATTATATTGTAGTATGTTTTTCCTTAAATGTTGCTCAGGACATTGTAATACTTATTGTATGTATATTTCCTTTACTGCCTGTTTCACCTACTGTAATTGAAATTTATTATGACATTTACATGTGTATTTAACATGCTTAAGAATGATGACTGTATTAATGATTATAATATTTATTATTACTAATTAGAGACATAATATAAAACACTATACACATTGTAAAATTGCAATTAAATAGATCTGTCTTAGCCAAAGATTTAGGTTTGTGTCATTGTTTGAGGAGGCTGAAAAAGTACATTGACACCACAATAGTTGAGCCAGCACAATTGACATAATATTTCGCATATGATGTGCATAGCATTCTTACATAAACAGTGTATAAAGACCACAAAGTGTGATAGTTGCACTCATATATATATACTACAAGACTCACAGCATGGCAATATTCTTTTGAATATACAATTTAGTGTAAGTCAACACAGGCATCAGAAACAAAGCTGGACCTTCATTTTGACATCAATTTAACCATGGCATCATGACTGTAAATTACGTAACATATTATGTAGTACAGATCTGTTACAACACATCATTAATGTTTTGTTATTGCAGAGTAAAACTGAAAATAACTTAATAAATACTACAAAAAAATTGTGAGACATCACAGCAATAAATATCCACAAGCAACAGCACATTTTACTCACAGTACCTTTGCTGTCAAACTATAGTGTGTGTAGATGATTTCTGGTGCATTTCACTTCAGGTATCTGTTTGTAGTTCATACTGTCTGTGTGCAGTCTCTGAGTTCTTTAGAGAACGCTTTGGTCGTCGAAAAAATGGGCGCAGGGAAACTTGATGTGGTGAGTATGGTGTCACTGATATGAAGATAAGGCACTGGAAAAGAGAGTAAAACCAGAAAGCTGCATGTTCATAGTAGCATTTCCTATTTTCAGACTATTTAAATGCATTGGCTATCAGTTACAGTCTGTACTTCATTTACAATTTAGCCACTGTCCTAATATTTTTAAGGCCAACCTTTGTTAATGCAGCTGACATCTCCTTATTGTTTATTTAGACATTTAAATATTAATCACCTTTCCCTTCATCTAAGTCCATATTTTTAATCTGCTTATATGTTACTGCCATTTGACTTTTAGAAATCTATCAAACTTCAATGTTACTTCATCCTGTGTACACTGCAGCAATTGCAATATTTCTCCAACAGCTAGTCACCACATTTCCCTTCTGTTTCTCATCTGCCCTGTTCCCGCTTTCGTACCTTAATCAACATTTCTACGGTAGTGTTCAAATGTCAGGTATCATCTTATCATAGTAGCATTTCCTACTTTCTGACTATTTAAATGCATTGGCCATCAGTTAGTCTGTACTTCATTTCCAATACAGCCACTGTCTTAATATGTCTAAGACCAACCTTTGTTAATGCAGCTGAAATCTCCTTATTGTTAATTTAAAGATTTAAATATTAATCACCTTTCCCTTCATCTAAGTCCATATTTTTTATCTACTTATATATTACTACCATTTCACTTTTAGAAATCTATCAAACTTCAATGTTACTTCAGCCTGTGTACACTGCAGCAATTGCAATATTTCTCTAACAGATAGTCACAACATATTCCTTCTGTTTTTCATCTACCATTTTCCCTTTATTGTACCTTGATAAACAATTCTACGGTAATGTTAAAATGCTACGAATCATTATCTCATAGTAGCATTTCCTATTTTCTGACTATTTAAATGCATTGGCCATCAGGTACAGTCTGTATTTCATTTACAATTTTGCTGCTGTCCTAATATGTCGAACAACAACCTTGGTTAATACAGCTGACATCTCCTTATTGTTTATTTAAGCATTTAAATATTAATCACCTTTCCCTTCATCTAAGTCCATATTTTTAATCTGCTTATATATTTCTGCCATTTAAGTTTAAGAAATCTATCAAACTTCAATGTTACTTCAGCCTGTGTACACTGCAGCAATTGCAATATTTCTCCAACAGCTAGTCACCACATTTCCCTTCTGTTTCTCATCTACCTTTTTCCCTTTATCGTACCTTGATAAACATTTCTACAGTAATGTTAAAAATGTTACGTATCATCATCTCATAGTATCATTTCATATTTTCTGACTATTTAAATGCATTGCTCATCAATTACAGTCTATACTTCATTTACAATAATTAGTAAACTTTTAATTTTATGACATTCACTTCATTACTATTCATTGCTTCTGTCCATTTGCTTTGGACCCGATTGTCACTGCTTGCAGTTATCTTTATTATTATTATTATTATTAAGGGTCCAAAGGACGAAGTCCTTATGGACCATTATTGTTTTTCTTACGATTTTTAAGGGTCCAAAGCATGAAATGCTTATGGACCATTATTGTTTTTCTTAGGATTATTATTATTATTATTATTAAGGGTCCAAGCACGTAGTGCTATGGAACCTTATTGTTTTTGTTAGGATTTTCTTCTTTTTTTTTTCTTCCCTAAAACTGAATGCCCAGCCTAAACCGTAAGACCTAGGCTTACCAAATTTGGCAGCAAGATGTCAATTCCTACCCACTACTCAGGCCCTCCGACCCATCCCTGTCAGTCAGATGGGGGCGCTGTAGCGCCCCCCTAAGCGTTTTGGTGGATATCTCCTGACCTGTTGGTCCTACAGTCAAAATTCTTTTTTCCACAGATACAGACAGGTATGTTCTACCAACTTGCCATTCAGACTATGAAACTACGCCTGGGAAGATTTTTCGGTAATTTTGCATAATTTGCAAATCCTAATTAAGCCTTAAAGTCCAAGCTTGTCCTACCAAATCAGACAAATGTGGTGTCAATCGAATTAGAACTCTAAGTTGATCAAGAATTATTAAAAAAATTCAGACATTTGTGTATCGTACGGCCATTAGCAACGCCCAAACAATGCCCAAATTTGGCCCGTTTTGGTCTGACTGCTATAACTTGGCCGTGCCTTGGCCTACCTCGACCAAATTTGAAATCCTACCTCCCGACACCACTCTGGGGACACGGTCCAAGGCGGGCCGCATTTCGTCTATAGGGGGCGCTACAACTAAAAACTGCCAATATCTCCTGACTGCCTTGGCCAATCCAACTGATATTTGGCAGGTATGTACTAGGTCCCAGCCTGAGGTCAGTCACCTACAATGGCAGTCATAAGTCCTGAAACAGTGGCCGCCATCGGCCAATCAAAATCAAGCAGCAATTTGACTGGCTTAATGATGACCAATCCAAATCAAATTTAGCTGGTACATTTGTCCTCTGACCCTTAGCCCACCCTGTAAAGGACATCTCATTAGGCCAGATGGGGGCGTGAGAGCGCCCCTATCTGCATTTCTACCTGTTTCTCCAGAACTGCCAAGCCTACACTTAAACTTTATTGCCAGTCCAATTCAGTATGTCCTGACGAATCCAACTGCATATAGAACTTGGTTCTCCATCTTTGCGTTTTTACATGATTTATATTTCTCTGAAAACAGGTCATTTCGTTCACCTGCTAGGATTTTCACCACACCTACATAAGTCTGTTGTCATTTAAATCAAGAGACAGTCCTTTTAAAGACTTAGGGAAAAAACATAAACTTTCAGTAAGTTACGGCCACCAGGCACACCCTGACTGTACTGCTGCCTTTCCCATTTCGATCAGACAGCTATATCTTAGGGATGCTTCAGCCAATCATTACCAAATATCTCTCATTAATAAAGGGCTGTACCGCAGAGATACCCTCCAAATTTCGTGTCGATCGGTCAAATGGTTGTGCTACTTTCACTGTCTATATGTGTCTAAGACTCACCTATGCTCATTGAGCTAAAATGAGTAACCAGATCAGGTAGGAAGGTGTCTACCAATCTCACCCGTTTTAACCACAGCAACGGGTGGCTCAGTGGGCTAAACTTGTATGCTTGTAATCAGAGGGTCGCAGGTTCGAACCCAGCTTTGGTGGGTACTCGAGCTAGGCAGCCCGATGTGCACAGCATACCCTCGGTGAAGTTAGCTGGGGAGACGTAAAGGTGTTTTCCCCACGAGGATCAATGAAGCTTCTATTATTGTTAATTCAGAGGTGCTCAGGCACTACTCCAGAGGGTTGAACAATAATTATTTTTCTTCCCTAAAACTGAATGCCCAGCCTAAACTGTAAGTCCTAGACTGACCAAATTTGGCAACAAGATTCCTATTCCTACCCACTACTCAGGCCCACTGACCCGTCCCAGTCAGTCAGATGGGGGCGCTACAGCACCTCGATTTGCATTTCTGCCTATATCTCCAGACCTGTCAAGCCTACAGTTGAAATTTATTGCCAGTCCAATTCACTATGTCCTGATGAATCAAACTGCATATAGATCTTGGTTCTACATCTTTGCCTTCTTGCATGATTTACAGATGTTTTGAAAACAGGTTTTTTTGTTAACCTCCTAGGATTTTCAACTAACATCCATAAATCTGGTGTCATTCAAATCAGGAGACAGTCCTTTTAAAGATTTACAGAAAAATCTTAAACGTTCGGTAAGATACAGCCACCAGCCACACCCTGACTGTACTGGTGTCTTGCCCATTTCAATCAGACAGCTATATCTTAGGGATGCTTCAGCCAATCATTACAACAGTTGGCTCACTGATGTAGGACTGTACCACAGAGAGACCGTCCAAATTTCGTGTCAATCGGTCAATCAGGAGCGCTACGCCACTGTCTATATACATCTAAGACCCACCTAGGCTCATTGAGGTAAAATCAGTTTCCAGATCAGGTAGGAAGGTGTCTACTGATCCCACCCGTTTTACTCACAGAAGCGGGTGGCTCAGTGGGCTAAACTTGTATGCTTGTAATCAGAGGGTCACAGGTTCGAACCCAGCTTTGGTAGGTACTCGAGCTAGGCAGCCCGATGTGCACAGCATACCCTCCGTGAAGTGAGCTGGGGAGATATAAAGGCGTTTTCCCCCACGAGGATCAATGATGCTTATATTATTGTTAATTTAGACGTGCTAAGGCACTACTTCAGAGGGTTGAACAATAATTATTTTTCTTCCCTAAAACTGAATGCCCAGCCTATACCGTAAGTCCTAGACTGACCAAATTTGGCAACAAGATTCCTATTCCTACCCACTACTCAGTCCCACTGACCCGTCCCAGTCAGTCAGATGGGGGCGCTACAGCACCCCGATTTGCATTTCTGCCTATATCTCCAGACCTGTCAAGCCTACAGTTGATATTTATTGCGACTACAATTAACTATGTCATGACTAATCTAACAACATATATAACTTGGTTCTCCCTCTTTCTGTTTTTACATAAATTATATTTGTCTGAAAACAGCTTTTCTTGTTAACCTCCTTTGATTTTCAACAAACCTACATACATCTGTTGTCCTTCAAATCAGAAGATAGTCCTTTTAAAGATTTAGAGAAAAAAATGAAACTTTTGGTAAGGTATGGCCACCAGCCACACCCTGACTCTACTGGTGCCACGTCCATTTCAATCAGACAGCTATATATCATGCACTCTTCAGCCAATCATTTCCAAATATCTATCTCGGATGAAAGGCTGTACCGCAGAGAGACCTTCCAATTTTCGTGTCAATAGGTCAAACGGGTGCGCTATAGCCACTGTCCATATATGTCTAAACCTCACCTAATCTAATTCAGCTATAATGAGTTATCAGATCAGGTAGGAAGGTGTCTACTGATCTCACTCATCTTACCCACAGGAGTGGATGGCTCAGTGTGCTAATCCTGTGTGCCTGTAATCAGAGGGTCGCCGGTTCGAACCCAGCTTAGGTTGCTATTTCAGCTAGGTATCCTGATGTGCACAGTGTACTCTCTGATGTTGACTGGCCTGTTACAAAAAGCATCTACATCCTAATGTCTGCCAACTACTGAGACCGTCCAGCTCTGTCCTACATCGCCTATCCTGTTATGGCAGTCTAATTCTGTCTGACTTTCTACTACCCTGGCCACCGGTTCTCTGCTGTTATTCCTCTACTGTCCTACCAGTCCGATCGTCCTCCGCTTTGGACCCTTTCGTAACTGCTTGCAGTTTCTAGTTATTAAGGGTCCAAAGCATGAAATGCTATGGAACCTTATTGTTTTTCTTAGGATTATTAAGGGTCCAAAGGACGAAGTCCTTATGGACCATTATTGTTTTTCTTAGGATTTTTCTCTTTTATTAAGGGTCCAAAGGACGAAGTCCTTATGGACCATTATTGTTTTTCTTAGGATTATTATTATTATTATTATTAAGGGTCCAAAGGACGAAGTCCTTATGGACCATTATTGTTTTTCTTAGGATTATTATTATTAAGGGTCCAAAGGACGAAGTCCTTATGGACCATTATTGTTTTTCTTAGGATTATTATTATTAAGGGTCCAAAGCATGAAATGCTATGGAACCTTATTGTTTTTCTTAGGATTATTATTATTATTATTTTTCTGCCCTAAAACTGAATGCCCAGCCTAAACCGTAAGTCCTAGGCCTACCAAATTTGGTACGATGATTGGAATTCCTACCCACTACTCAGGTTTTCTGACCCGTCCGAATCAGCCAGAGGGGGGCGCCGTAGCGCCCCATAACACGTTTTGGACGATATCTCCTGTCCTGTTTGTCCTACCTTCAAAATTCTTTTTTCTCCTGATACAGACAGCCATGCCCTACCAAAAAGTCAATGGGACCATGAAGCTCCGCCTACTTAGATTTTTTGCTAATTTGCATAATCTGCAAATCATACTTTTTTCTTAAAGTCCTGGCTTGTCCTACCAAATCAGACAAATGAGGTGTCAGACGAATCAGAATTTTCAGCTGATCAAGAATCATCAACAAAATCCAGACATTTTTATATCCTATGGCCATTAGCCACACCCAAACAATGTCCAAATTTGGCCAATTTTGGTCTGATGGCTATAACTTGGCCGTGCCTTGGCCTACCTTGACCAAATTTGAAATGCTTCCTCCCTACACCATTCTGGGGACACGGTCCGAAGCGGGCCGCATTTCGTCAATAGGGGGCGCTACAACTAAAAACTGGCAATATCTCCTGACTGCCTTTGCCAATCTAACTGAAATTTGGCAGATATGTACTAGCACCCAGCCTGTGGTCAGTCACATACAATGACAGTCATCATTCCTTAAATAGTGGCCGCCGTCGGCCAATCAAAATCAAGCAGGCATTTGACAGGCTTATAAATGACCAATCTATACCAAATTTTTGTGGTATATTTGTCCTCTGACCCGCAGCCCACCATGCAAAGGACACCTCACTCGGCCAGATGCGGGCGCTACAGTGACAACTTTTGCATTTCTGCCTATTTCTCGAGAAGGGTGAAGTCTACAATCGACATTTATTGCCAGGTCAATTCAGTACGACATGCCAAATCAAACAACATGTAGAACTTGCTTCTGCATCTTTGCGTTTTTGCATAATTCATATTGGTCTGAAAACAAGACATTTCGTTAACCTCCTAGGATTTTCACCAAACCTACACAAATCTGGTATCATTTAAATCAGGAGACAGTCATAATAAATAATTCATAAAAAAATCATAAACTTTGCATGAGGTATAGTCACCAGCCACACACAAACCATACAGGTGCCATGCCCAATTCAATCCGACAGCTATATCTCAGGCATGCTACAGCCAATCATTACCAAATTTCTCTCACTAATGTAGTGCTATACCACCGAGCGACCCTCCAAATTTTGTGTCGATCAGTCAAACGGGAGCGCTACGGCCACTTTTTATATCTTACTAAGACCAACCTAGGCCAATTCAGCTATACTGAGTTACCAGATCAGTTATGAAAGTGCCTACTGATCTCACTGATCTTACCATCAAAAGCGGGTGGCTCAGTGGGCTAAACCTGTGTGCTTGTAATCAGAGGGTCACCGGTTCGAACCCAGCTTCAGTTGGTACTTGAGCTAGGCAGCCCGATGTGCACAGCATGTTCTCTGTAAAGCAAGCTGGGGAGACATATAGGCATTTTCCCCATGATGGTCAATGAAGCTTCTATTTTTGTTATTAACCCAGCCATTCAGACGGGCTTAGGCACTCCTCCGGCGGGTTCGATTATAATTATTTTTCTTCCCTAAAACTGAATGCCCAGCCTAAACCGTAAGTCCTAGGCCGTCCAAATTTGGCAGTAAGATTCCTATTGCTATCCACTACTGAGCCTCTCTGACCTATCCCAGTCAGTCAGAGGGGGGCACCGTTGCACCCCACAACACGTTTTGGTCGATATCTTTATTAAGGGTCCAAAGCATGAAATGCTTATGGACCATTATTGTTTTTCTTAGGATTTTTCTCTTTTATTATTATTATTATTAAGGGTCCAAAGGACGAAGTCCTTATGGACCATTATTGTTTTTCTTAGGATTTTTCTCTTTTATTATTATTATTATTATTTTTCTGCCCTAAAACTGAATGCCCAGCCTAAACCGTAAGTCCTAGGCCGACCAAATTTGGTAGGATGATTGCAATTCCTACCCACTACTCAGCGTGTCCGACCCGTCCGACTCAGCCAAAGGGGGGCGCCGTAGCGCCCCCCAACGCGTTTTGGACGATATCTCCTGTCCTGTTTGTCCTACGTTCGAAATTCTTTTTTCTACTGATGCAGACAGCCATGCCCTACCAAAAAGTCAATGGGACCATGAAGCTCCGCCTACTTAGATTTTTTGCTAATTTGCATAATTTGCAAATCATACTTTTTCCTTACAGTCAAAGCTTGTCCTACCAAATCAGACAAATGAGGTGTCAGACGAATCAGAATTCTCAGCTGATCAAGAATCATTAATAAAATTCAGACATTTTTATATCCTACGGCCATTAGCCATGCCCAAACAATATCCAAATTTGGCCCGTTTTGGTCTAACGGCTATAACTTGGCCGTGCCTTGGCCTACCTTGACCAAATTTGAAATGCTACCTCCCTACACCATTCTGGGGACACGGTCCAAGGCGGGCTGCATTTCGTCCATAGGGGGCGCTACAACTAAAAACTGGCAATATCTCCTGACTGCCTTGGCCAATCAAACTGAAATTTGGCAGATATGTACTAGGGCCCAGCCTGAGGTCAGTCACATACAATGGCAGTCATTATTGCTTAAAGAGTGGCCGCCATCAGCCAATCAAAATCGAGCAGCCATTTGACAGGCTTATCAATGACCAATCAAGACCAACTTTTGGTGGTATATTTGGCCTACGACCCGCAGCCCACTATACAAAGGACACCTCACTGAGCCACATGGGGGCGCTACAGTGCCCTGATTTACATTTCTGCCTATATCTGCAGAACTGTCATGCCTACAGTTGAAATTTATTGCCAGTCTAATCCACTATGTCATGACAAATCAAACAACATATAGAGCTTTTCTCTTCATCTTTGCGTTTTTGCACAATTTATATTTTTATAAAAACAGGCTTTTTCATTCATCTCCTAGGATTTTCGGCCAATCTACATAAGTCTGTTGTCATTATAATCAGGAGACAGTCCTTTTAAAGATTTACAGAAAAAACATAAACTTTCGGTAAGGTATGGCCACCAGGGACACCCTGACTGTACTGGTGCCTCGCCCATTTCAATCAGACAGCTATATCTCAGGCATGTCTCACCAAATCATCACCAAACTTAAATCCATAATGTAAGACATTACTGCGGAAGGGCCCTCCAAATTTTGTGCCGATCGGTCAAACAGGGGCGCTACAGCAACATAACATGTCTGTGTAAACCTGCAAAATCAGTTCATCTTACATTTATCTAATTGTTGATCCAGTGACATTTCACTGGTTAAAATCATTTGTCCAGCAATTTCAGTGATTCATGCCAAATCAAGATATATGCAATGTCGCATGATAGTCATTTGCATTCCCTTGTCATATTTAAAAACATAATAAATAACATATTACTATCACTACTGCAATGTCCAGCCGAAGTAGGTCATTCTGGTAGTAGATCAATCAGGACACTGCCCTTATGTATAATTTATAAAGATAACTTCACCTGCCTGTACAGTATGGCCACCAGCCACACTGAACCTACAGCATTTCCATGCTCATTTCAATCAAACAGCTAAATCTGAGGCATTCTTCATCCAATCCTCATCAAATTTGACCGGCTAATGTAGTAAGGGACCTCAGACAGACCCTCCAATTTTGGTGCCAATCGGTCAAACGGGGGCGCTACAGCCACTGTCCATATATGTCTAAGACCCACCTTAGCAAATTCAGCTGAAATGTCCTTATTTCTCATAAAACCTTGAAAGAATTCTTACCTTTCCCTTCACCTTAGTCCATATTTTTTATTCACTTTCATTTTTCACCCATTTGCCTCATAGAACATTATCAGACTTAATTTACACATAAGAAGGCCTGAAAGTATTCAATATAATTTCTAAAATGGAGCGCTGACTCCACCTGCTGGCCACACTATTTCCATGCCCATTTCATTCAAATAGCTATATCTCTGGCATGCTTCATCCAATCCTCACAAAATTTGACGCCCATCTGTGTTACTAGACTTCAGAAAGACCTTCCAAGTTTGGAGGCAATAGGTCAAACGGGGGCCCTACAGCCACTGTCTTAATCTGTCTAAGACTAACCTTTGTTAATGCAGCTGAAATCTGCTTATTGTTTATTTAAAAATTAAAATATTAATCACCTTTCCCTTCATCTAAGTCCATATTTTTAATCTGCTTATATTTTCCTGCCATTTGACTTTTACAAATCTTTCAAACTTCAATCTTTCTTCAGGCTGTGTACACTGCAGCAATTACAATTTTATAATAAATTGGCCAGCAGGTGGAGTCAGATGGGGGAAATCGGTAGACTACTTCCTACCTGACCTGGTAACTCATTTTAGCTGAATTAGCATAGGTTGGTCTTATATCTCCTGACTGCCTTGGCCAATCTGACTGAAATTTGGCAGATATGTGCTAGGACCCAGCCTGAGGTCAGCCACATACAATGGCAGTCATTAGTCCTTAGATAGTGGCCGTCATCAGCCAATCAAAATCAAGCAGACATTTGACAGGCTTATCAATGACCAATCTAGACCAAATTTAGGTGGTATATTTGTCCTCCGACCCACAGCCCACCATGCAAAGGACACCTCACTCGGCCACATGGGGGCGCTACAGTGCCCTGATTTACATTTCTGCCTATATCTCCAGAACTATTATGCCTACAGTTGAAATGTATTGCCAGTCTAATCCACTTTGTCATGACAAATCAAACACCATATAGAGCTTTTCTCTGCATCTTTGCGTTTTTGCACAATTTGTATTTTTCTAACAACAGGCTTTTTCATTAACCTCCTAAGGTTTTTCAGCCAATCTACATAAGTCTGTTGTCATTCTAATCAGGAGACAGTCCTTTTAAAGATTTAGAGAAAAAACATAAACTTTCGGTAAGGTATGGCCACCAGGGACACCCTGACTGTACTGGTGCCTCGTCCATTTCAATCAGACAGCTATATCTCAGGCATGCTTCGGTCAATCATTACCAAATTTCTCTCTCTGATGTAGGGCTGTACCCCAGAGACAGTTGCCAAATTTCATGTCAATCAGTCAAACGGGAGCGCTACGGCCACTGTTTATATATGTCTAAGACCAACCTATGCTAATTCAGCTAAAATGAGTTACCAGGTCAGGTAGGAAGTAGTCTACCGATTTCCCCCATCTTACCTAATGCAGCATGTGGTGCAGTGGGCTAAGCCTGTGTGCTTGTGATCAGAGAGTTGCTGGTTCAAACCCAGCTTCGGTGGCTACTTGACCTACCTGTATGCTATGGCCACCAGCTACATCAAACCTGCACCATTTCCATGCTCATTTCAATCAATCATCTAAATCTCAGCCGTGCTTCAGTCAATCCTCACTAAATTTCACCGGTTAATGTAGTGCTGCACCCCAGAGAGACCCTCCAACTTTGGTGCAGATCAGTCAAATGGGGGCGCTACAGCCACTGTACATATATTTCTAAGACCCACCTTAGCAAATTCAGCTGAAATGTCCTTATTTCTTATAAAACCTTGAAAGAATTGTTACCTTTCCCTTCACCTGAGTCCATATTTTTAATTCACTTTCATTTTTCACCAATTTGCCTCATAGAACATTATCAGACTTAATTTACACATAAGAAGGCCTGAAAGTATTGAATGTAATTTCTAAAATACTCACACACCTGGACAGCACAAACACCTATGCACGAATGCTGTTTGTTGACTTTAGCTCAGCATTCAATACTGTCTTACCCACTAAGTTAATCACCAAACTTAGAGACCTGGACATTAATATCTCAATCTGCAACTGGATTATGGATTTTCTAACCAACAGACCTCAGCATGTTAGGTCAGGCCACATCTGCTCCGCTACCATCACGCTCAACACTGGTTTACCACAGGGCTGTGTGCTGAGCCCCTTCCTTTACTCCCTCTTCACCCATGACTGCAGGCCTGTACAGGGATCCAACACCATCATCAAATTTGCAGACGATACTACGGTGATCGGTCTCATCAGCAACAATGACGAGACTGCCTACAGAGAGGAGATCAAGCACCTAGCCACTTGGTGCACGGACAATAATCTGCTCCTTAACACCACTAAGACCAAGAGCTCATTGTGGACTTCAGGAAGGGAAGAAGAGGTTCACATGAACCCATTTACATCAACGGGATGGCTGTTGAGCCTGTCTCATCCTTCAAGTTCCTGGGGACCCACATTTCGGAGGACCTATCCTGGACCACCAACACCTCTAGCCTGGTCAAGAAGGCTCACCAGCGCCTCTTCTTCTTAAGAACACTTAAGAAGAACCAGCTGTCCTCAGCCACCCTGGTGAACTTCTATCGCTGTACAATAGAAAGTATCCTAACCAACTGTGTAACAGTTTGGTACGGAAACTGCTCTGTTGCTGAGCGTAAGGCACTGCAGCAGGTGGTGAAAACTGCCCAGCGCATTATAGGGACTCCACTTCCAGCCATTGAGGACATCCAGAAGAAACACTGTATGCGTCGAGCACGCAGTATTCTTAAGGATTACTCTCATCCCGCCCACAAACTGTTTTCTCTCCTGCCTTCCGGTAGGCGCTTCAGGTGTCCCAGGTCAAGAACCAGTAGACTAAGGAACAGCT